>NC_137026.1:25390585-25420585 GCF_032717465.1 Coenobita brevimanus
TCTGAATAGGAGAACAGAGAGAGAAAAGCGTGGAGAAGGGAACTGATGATGTGGATGAGGGAGATAACAGTAAGCTGGTGATAAGAAAGAATGCAGTGGATAAGAAGGAGGATGCTGTGGATGAGAGAGGATGCTGTATAAGAGACAGTGGATGCTATAGACGAGAGAGAGGATCCTGTGGATGAGAAGCTTGTGCGGATGAGAAAGAGGATGGTATGGATGAGAGAGAGGATGATGTGGATGAGATAGAGGATGGTGTGGGTGAGAGAGAGAATGGTGTGGATGAGAGAGGATGCCTTGGGTGAGAAAGAATGTTTTGGGTGAGAGAGGATGGTGTGGATAAGAGAGAGGATGCTGTGGATGAGATAAAGGATGCTGTAGATGAGAGAAAGGATGTTGTAGACGGGGAAGGATGCTGTGGATGAGAGAAAGCATGTTGTAGATGGGATAGAGGATGCTGTGGATGAGAGAAAGAATGTTGTAAATGAGGAGAGAGAGAGAGAGAGAGAGAGAGAGAGAAAGCTATGGATGGAAGAAAGGATGCAGTGGAAATAGCAGTATACAGTGATGCAGCCGTGAGCATCGGTGAAATCATGCAGTGAATTACGTCAAGTTAGACGGACGAAACTGTCTTGAAGTTGTAATGAGGCTTTTCGGAGGGGATGAAGGGGTGAATAGAGTTAGATTGGAGATTATCATGAAGTTTGTACCAGTAATGATGTTATTAATTAGAAAGTTGGGCGCTGAGGAGTCTGTGAAGAAATTAGCAAAGGAATAAGAAGATAAGGAGACGCCTGTGTTTATAATGACTTTGGGCCACTCTGGAGTAGATAATGTGCTCCTACCTACTTTGGACAACATAGTGTTGCAGGCTGAAAGCGCTCCGGAACCCGTAAGTTTAACCCCTCTTCCTCCCACCGGGGATGACGACTGTTACTTTTAGGGGATTCAGAAGTATATGAAAGAATCCGTGATGGTGAAATACGATGGATAAATAAATAAAGTGACACACTGGATTTGGGAGATGATTCCAGACGATTTGATTGTAGAATAATAGAGAACAATTTGAAGAAATTGGAATGTTATGGGTATTAGACGATGGGTATAACAGCAGATGAAATTTAATAAGTCTGCTCTCGGGTTCCTACCCCCTTCTTCACATCACTCCTACTTCCCCTCTCACGAGCAAAGCTGTCTTCGGCTTGGTGAGGGGGTGGGTAGTGATGACAGTAATGATAAAGGAATGGTTGACGTGATGGTAATGTTTATTTTCAATTACTTGCATTATTCAATCAAGCAGTCAATAAACGGTAAAGACAGAGTTGTTTTTCTTGATACAATACACAAGCCACATCCGCAACTATAACCTCCTCCTAACTCTGCGACACTACACTGACAAATAAAATCATGAATTTTGACGCTCGCAGTCATTCCTGAAGGTTGTTGGTAGTTGTTATCATAACTGTTGGGGGACAGAGTTGCCAGCAGTGTTGACCGCGTACCATGTCCCTCGCTCTTGTATTTCAGGGAGACCAGGAATACAAGCAGGTGGTATACCAGTGCCGGTTCGCTTTTTATTAATTCTCCATGTGACAAACAATCACACTCTAACAACTTTTTTATATATATTCACTTCTAACACACAACCATAACCCTCATTTCTATACGGCAGTATATGTGGCCCATCATGAGGGGTAATAAAACAGTCCTTTGGGGACAGAGGTAAGTTACTGGTAACCATCCATGATTACACAGTGTCCTTTCACGTCACGCGAAACACAGTTGACCGTGTTGCTCAGTACAGGATACTTGTACTAACGTCCCCTGGGAGGACCCCTCCAGTTGCTGCGTTCAATCTTATAATGAAACACACTGAAGTTAGAGCTAAAGGAGGTCATTATCAATTTTTGTTCAGTTCAACACACTCAATTATGCTGTCTAACTGGGCTCGAGAAAATAAGCTTAACCTTTCGTGCAGACAACACTTGTTGTACACTTGACTTATAGTACATAATTCGTAGATTCTCAAGACTAACACAGCATCTCACTCCATGCTTGACGTACAAGGTAAGGTAACATTAGCACGTTCAGTTCGGTGAAGTAATTTTTTTTTTTAATTCTTTCTACAAACAGACAAATTCATTAACAATGGACAGAACAACACTGGTACAAAAGTAAATGAAGGCAATAGGTGACCCCATCACTTCCAAAAGATATCGCCAAAACTGAATTAAATTGTGCGGATACAACAAAACTGAATTGAAAAATGGGTCACAGAACTGAAAGGGGCAACACCTAGACTATGAATACTTGGAGCAACCATGAACCTGCTACTGTAAGTTTTAATGTTTAAAAAATAAATCACCTCACATTTCCCAACCAACCACTACAAAGCTAATAACTCATCTTAATTAAATTTGTAACCCCTGGGAGCCGCGACCCATCCCTACCCCAGTCACGTATCAAACCCATCACATCCCACACCACCATATTCAGTCCTTTCCCTATGCTCGACATACGAAGCGCACTCCCTTATCCACGCACCAGCGTACCAAACCTCTCCCCTGCCCTACCCTCACATGCAACCCCGTCCCTACCCTTACATGCAGCCCCGTTCCTACCCTGCACCTCTAAACAGCCCGTCCCTTTCACCCACATATGGCTAATTCTCTGCTGTCATATTACCAACACTGTGCAGTGAATGGAACCCGGGAATCTCAGCTGACAGCCAGGCACCAATGATAAGGTAAAATTTGTCTCACCTTGTCTACTGTTCTCGTCGGTTATGGAAGCTCCGTAACACCTCTTCCTTAGTGCTTTTTCTGGGACGGATATAGCTGGTTAGTATCATTTGATACGTTGTTTATGCAGACATGGTGATACTGGAAGGATTTATGTAACACAGAAGAAGACAGCAAGGTGAAATAAACAAAAAAGATCGCTAAGGAAAAGGTGTTAGGCAGCTTCCTCAACCAACATGAATACGGGCCCTGGTCACATACTTGTAACCATGTATCCTCGCCCACCACTGTAGGCAGCAAAGGGAAGACACAACCACCTGGCAATAGAGCAGATAACATATCACCTGTGTTAGCACAGGTTCTTTTCTTTTCATGGACTTGTCGGAAGTGCTTTGGATAAGATTATAAGCTTCTACTTGTCCAAATGCCAGAGACTCTCTCTTCCCTTTTAGGCTCACAGTGAGGGAGGGGGTGCCTTGGGTACAAGTATGTGACCAAGTGAGACAAGTTTAACCTGATTGTCGTACAGTGAAAAGCTGCCTGCCTCTCATCTCCCTAGGTTCGATTCCTGGCACAGTACTGGTAATATATTAGTTTATTATTCATGTACTATTACAGATTCCTTTCATCTGACTCTATTATCAGTCACCCAGGTATCTGGTTCTACGGCTCACTTCAACTCCTCTTCTGCCCTGTCCATCCACTCCACTTCCTGCCATACCACGCCACTCCAGCTCCCTATAATCACTCCAGTCAGCACCCTGCAGTACCATATCACTCCATCTTTCCCTGTCACTCTATCTGATACCACTGTCACCATCCTACTACAATTACCTTCACCACCAGTACCACCGCTATTACCAGCGAGCTACTACAACCTTCTCTGCTGCCAAAACCACCACTATCACCACCCTGCTACTGACATCTTTGCTGCCAAAACCACCACTATCACCACCCTGCTACAGACATCTGTGCTGCCAAAACCACCACTATCGCCACCCTGCTACTGACATCTCTGCTGTCAAAAATACCATTATCACCATCCTCTTCCTGCAACATTACTACAGTTTATGCTTCAAAATTCCCAATTGAAGTCACCTGGGTACTGGACCTTCTCTGTTGCCACCATCACCACTATCACCATTCTGCTGCTACTACCTCGTTTGTTGTCACCACCACCACCACCACTGTCAATACCCTGCTACTATCAGTTCGTCTGCTATCACCACCACGACTATCAACATCCTGCTACCAGTAAATTCTTTGTTGGTATCGCCAGCACTACTATCACAACCCCTCTACCACTAACTCTTCAGCTGCCGCCACCACCACTATTCACCCTGCTTCTACGAGCACTTTTGCTGCCATCACCAACATTACTATCGCCACCCTGCTACTACTAGCTCTTCTGCCACCACCACCACTATCACCACTCTGCTACTACTAGCTCTTTTGGAGTCACCACTAACACTACTAATCACCATCCTGCTACTACTAGCTCTTCTGCTCCCAATACCAACACTTCTATCACCACCCTGCTACTCCCAGCTCTTATGCTGCCACCACCAACACTACTATCGTCCCCCTGCGATTACTAGCTCTGCTGTGCCACCATCAACACCACTGTCACCACCCTCTTTCTACTAACTTCTTTGCTACCACCACCAGCCACACATTCTGTCTTGTGTTGCTACTCCTTCTGGTATTACCATCGCTATCCCCCTGTTAGGTCACAACCTACTTTACCATCGGCCAGACTGCACCCACCCCCACCACGGAATGTGTAACTTAAACAAGAATCCAGTATCCTGCCAAAGGACTGTTGGTGGGATCAAGGGCCGAGTGAATGTGGGAGGAGGGTAATAAATAAATGAGGAGGTGCCGGAAAATTTAGGTTCAGTGACAGAGACAAATGTCTTTGGCATGAGCACACACACACACACACACACACACACACACACACACACACACACACACACACACACACACACACACACACACGAAACGGTTGAAATCATTGACGTTCATGAGCAGTAAACTGGTGACGAACATAAGTGCGGCATGTTCCTCCGATTTACATCTGGCTTCTGCCCTGCCCATCAGTTCAGATCCACCTGTACACATGTTGATAACACTAATTACAACATCTTATGGGCATATCGTCCAGATACTAGTCAAAATTTTTCTCTTCTTCTTGTGGTAAAGCAGTCCAAATAATCTCAGCACAGAACAAGCTTGCTATATTCTGAGTCAGCAATCTCTCTCTCTCTCTCTCTCTCTCTCTCTCTCTCTCTCTCTCTCTCTCTCTCTCTCTCTCTCTTTCTCACCAATTCCGTCCCTTCTGGCCATTGGCCAGATTTATTTCGAGGCACAATACTGAAGTAAGAAGAAGAAACAAAAATCTGGAAGCCTCCAAATCGTTCCTTCCAAGTAACGTCCAATAAGAGATAACTAAAATTAATACCTGTTCATTTGTAGATGCCTGGGCACATTGTGTTTGAAAAACTGTGTTGACCCAACAATTCTATGAACGATTGGTGTAAAACGAAACCTTCCATTTAAAAAGGAAAAATAATATTAAAGCATTGGCTTTATCAAATGGCCAAACTCAAATTTAAGAAATGCTTTCCACAGACAAAAGTAGGTGCTAAATACAAGAATTCATTTACACTGCATTTGAGAAGAAAGTTATCATACCAACTTAAAGAAAAGCAAAACAACGAATCATTATCAGTTTCTCGAATGTCTAGTCCATAAGTGCACAGCTTACCCGTAGAAATGTTTTTCCCAGCAATAATAAACAGGCGCTCCATTGGGACCCAGCTGACGATGCTGGAAGGATGAGCCGGAACTGGGGAAACTTGGCCGGAGGGGGTGGGGGGTTCTGCTCTGATCTACCTTCATAGATATAAGGAATCCACTTCCTCTGAGTTGGTGGGCATGAACAAGTATCTACTTGTTGACTTCCTGGAAAATATAACATATTTCTGTCCTACGCGCTTCTGATTTGATCATGATGTTAAAAAACTTAAGATGACTCTGTACAAAGTGAAAAAAATGTATTTACAGTATATGAATCATGTGTACCTATGCAGCTGCCTTTTTTGTGAAGGGTGTCCGTGATGCAGCCTAGTTGTTCTAGGAATGTTACGAATCAAATTCGAACATTTAACATATTTATGAAGCCGAAGCCAAAACCTTAAAATTATACCTTCAAGAAATCGTGCGGGAAATCGAAGTCGGCTTCAGTCTCTTCTGGAGGCAAGTCACGTATAAAGACGAAAAGGGCGGTCTGTGGTAGTTGCGGAAATTTCTCGTAATGGTCCACTGAGATGGAAGGGAATCGTTTAAGCGCTCATTCAGTCTTGGTTTCTCTTGTTCACGTACAGAAGAATGAATAGCTCTACATTGGTTAATCGTAAGAGGTACAAGGATACTTGCAACATATGCTGAGTAAAGGATATACCTCATTACATTCCGTGTAAATAGAAAATGACGATGTGTCCATTCTCCAACCGTGTTCGGAAGGCTCAGGAAAGGCAGGTCAGTCTCACGCAGGTCCCCCGGACCATCTCAACACCAGCCTTATATTATGGCCTACTACTTCACTCTAAACGCCTCAGCAATTACGTTGCATTTTTTTACAACCCAGGCCAACAGTGAAACAGCAGTGGTGGTGTACAGAATGGAAGGAGAAAATGAACGTGTCTAGGAGTGAGTACAAGTGAAGAGTGAGATTATGAATGAAAGACAGTAAACGCTGGATTGAAATGCAACTGAAAGGGCAAAGGGTTCTAGCGTCACACTACTGGGCTTCGGTAATCAATAAGGAAATAAAAGCCAAAAACTCATAAAATTACCCTTTTCAAAGAAAATTTTATAGAACATAACCGAGTCTGAAATCCGCTGATTTTCTGCTGCCTGAACTCAACGTAACAAAAAATGAAGGTTTGACCACCAATACTTAATGCATGGTTTGACGTCAAATTTTACCTCACTTACCTTGGCTCTCCACCTCACATACAGCCACTCTACCTCACATACACTGTCCCTTCATCTCACATACACTGTCTCTCCACCACATACACTGTCCTTTCACCTCACATACAGTGTCTCTCCACCTCACATACACTGTCTCTCCCCCTCACATACACTTTCTCTCCACCTCACATACACTTTCTCTCCACCTCACATATACTGTCTCTCCACCTCACATATACTGTCTCTCCACCTCACATACACTGTCTCTCCACCTCACATACACTGTCTCTCCACCTCACATACACTGTCTCTCCACCTCACATACACTGTCTCTCCACCTCACATACACTGTCTCTCCACCTCACATACACTGTCTCTCCACCTTACAAATACTGTCTCTCCACCTCACATACACTGTCTCTCCACCTCACATACACTGTCTCTCCACCTCACATACACTGTCTCTCCACCTCATATACACTGTCTCTCCACCTCACATACACTGTCTCTCCACCTCACATATACTCACAGGAGGACGGGGCTGGGAAGGTCACTCACGACACACTCACCTGGAACAAAGAAATGACAAATTATAATACGCTGAGAGACTGTGAGAATGAGAGTGGCTGAGTGAAAGCTGGAGGGGAGAGGTGAAGGAGAGGACAACACGAAGGAGAAACATTCAAGCAGCCGCGTATTAACTACAACATCACACATCAATGAAGCTGAGATGAGGAAATGACACAGAGGTGATGGAGAGGAAAGGAGATAGAGTAGGTTGGAAGAGTGAAACAAAAAAGGTGTTTCGAAAAGGGTGATAAAGCTGAACCTTCTTTCCTTGTACAATCCTCAAAAGGACTGTCCAGTACTTACAATTATCGGCAAAAACATTTACTGTAAATACTGTAATTGTAGCATGAAAAAGTCTGACTGACTCACATGAAACGAAAACGCATTCCGCCTTATTGTTAATCATTATTACTCATCTCTACTTAGAACTTATTTTATATAATTATTAATTTCAGTTAATATGTCGTCATTGCCAGATCCTTTTCAAAAGAGTCATCACCAGTTACTCCAACACAACAACTTATATAATGAACTGAACTGCCTACGAACTATTATTTACATATACATTTACCATAATAAAAACTGCTAAACAAGTTGGAATCTGAATGGCAATAATAGAACAATTTTCTGAAGGATACGTTTTAGAAACTGCGCAATAATACTTCAAATATCTAATTACTTACACATACTAGCATGACCACTATTTATTTGCTTTCAAAAACGACGTAAGCCTCTCCCACTTACCTTTCATTAACCAGTCACAGATTACGCTGTTTCAACAGATGGACTTAATAATGTTTCGATTGCAAATGTTGGTGACCTTTCCTCTTAACCAATGCTTTACTGAGTGCCATGATCATTTACGTCCACTGTAATTACCGGTATCCGTTGGATGAAAAAGGTTTAGAATGCTTGTGTAGGAGGAAAGAGTGGAGGGGACTGGGGATAGCATCAGGGGGAAGATCAATGGCGTCATTACAAAGGATGACGAACAGCCTGATGGCTGTAGTGGGTGTGCGCTATAAATAGAACACAATTTTGTGTGAGTAGGTGCCATACCTTGATGGTGATGGTGGGTCTTGGTAGGCAAGCTTAAGATGACACAGATGGGACAGCAAGAAATGAAATGAGTGGGTTAGTAGGCGTAAGATTTTGCATAATAATTACTGTAATGACATTATAACAATGAGTCGTATAAAACTTTCCAGCAAAACCTGTGAACCACTCTGTGCCAGCTTAAGTGTAATGGTGTAGGGTGTTGAGAGGGAGGGAGGGTTGGCCATTATAGACTGGGTTTAAATGCAAAGGAAAAACATACACCAACAATATAAAAGAAAGTACATACGGATGAGACAATTATATTAACTGATACGCAAGAGCGGGTAAAACATGTAAGAACAATGACCTCGAGAGATCACTGTGGTGGAATGATGTTCATCGTTGATGACAGAATTACAAAAAGATCTGGTGAATGAAGTGAAGGAAATGCGGCAGTGATCCCATAGTGTGATCATGGGGAAGAAAATACAGTATATACATGACTGAAGAGATGAGTGTGAGAGAGAAACAGCGATGAAATAATCAAGAGAAAAAGAGGAGGCGGAAGCTATTAAAAAGAAATGTTCTATGTTAGTGGTGGAGTTCCGTAAATACGTAGCCAAAACAGGCATAAGCTTAAGGTGATTAATACAGATAAGGAAATGGAGCTGGAGAGGGATTCTTTCTGCGTCCCTCTGTAATAGCCCCCCCCCCTTTTTTTTTTTTTATCAATGAAGGAATATAAGAAAGACGGGTACATGGTAAAGCAATGGTACTGAACCTGGTGATACTGAAGCAGTAAAAATCGTTCTGCTGTCAAAGATAAGAACGACGAGAGATGAGGCAAGGACAGACAATCCTTTGGGAAAACTACCTCTATGTCCTGACTACTATGCCTGAGTACAGTCAAGGAAAAATGAGCCAGATTTTATAATTCATTCTTACAACCTTTAATGATTTTATTCATGTTAGTAAAAGCCTGTTGTGCTGAAGAATTAACGGTTTCCGTTAAACGTTAAAGGCTACGACTTCTTGCACTTATTACCTCCGCCATGGAGGTTATGTTTTTGCCGGCGTTGGTTTGTTTGTCTGCTTGTTTGATTATCTGCTAAGAGGATTACCCAAAAAGAGAAGAACGGATATTGATGAAATTTTGTGGAAGGGTGGGTCATGGTCCAGTGAAGAAATTATTAAGTTTTGAGTAGGATCCGGATCCGGATCTGGAATATCCCGCGCAAT
The DNA here is from genome assembly GCF_032717465.1 of Coenobita brevimanus. Classification (NCBI taxonomy): domain Eukaryota; kingdom Metazoa; phylum Arthropoda; class Malacostraca; order Decapoda; family Coenobitidae; genus Coenobita; species Coenobita brevimanus. The sequence goes on from NC_137026.1 coordinate 25,400,155, forward strand.
ATAACCAAAAGTTCTCAATGAATTTTAATGAAATATTGTGGAATGGTGGGCCATGGAAAAGGAAAGAATTGTTTATATTTGGGGGCGGATCTGGATCCTATATCCACGGATCCGAATCCGAATCCTTTTTAATGGCAATTGCATTGGCGGGGGTATGCGCTCTGTGAACGCTTTCTAGTTATAGTTTATATTCACTGCCTCTTGACAATTTCATACAGCTTTGGTGCAGCCTTCAGTAATGTTGGGAGTAATACAGTATATATGATGCAAACATAGGTCTTGTAGACAGACAGTTTGTTGCCTCCTGCGATAATATTCTCTTGGCCATTGCAGCTTTCACAAGAAAAACTCATCGATTATATATCTAAAGGTAAGCTTTCCTCAGCAGGTGTTTTAAGAGTCATAACACGTGGTTATTCTCTGACGAAGGATAAATAACTGAAGGTTTCACAAGGTCACAACACCGTATTCCTTTTCATTCAGGACTCGTTCAGAATCTTCGGTGTGCGACAGACTAACCAAATTCAAGTGTCCCGTGATACATGGGTTTATCCTTAGCCTGACACCAGTTCTTATTCAGGGATACTTTCCACCTTCTGCCTCGTGTCAGGTGTTTGCTGACATGCTGGCAGCCACCGCCAGGAAACATACCACTGCTGCCACTAGTTGTGAAGTAGAATGACTGACGGTTTGTAGGAAATCTTTATTGAACCCATGCCAGGCACACACGCAGAAATCTTTGTTTTACCACCAGAGACGGGGCACCCTCGGCAATTTCGCTTGACAAAAGACATGCATAGCTGTACCATACGTGAAGGCAATGTTTCCCCATGGGTTCAAATGTTGGCTCAGCTCACAGGATTACAAGTGGTGTCATGACACAAAGTATTACATTATGTGACCTTAACTTACAAAAACCAGGTAACGTGTGTGATAATGTGACAGAGGAGGGAGGTGGTGTCCTCCACGACCTCACCTCAGCCACCTCCTGTCCCTTTCATCTCACGCCTCTGGCTTCCTTTTATGCTTTATTTTAATTCCAGGTCAATCTGCCTCCGAATTCTCTCCTCCTGCCTCCCTTTTCTAGCTTCCTGCATTAGGCTACAGTATTGTGTATTGTCACATCCTCACTTCCCTTTCACACCTCCCATTCATACTTCCAATATTCCATCCCCGCTATCCCATGCAAGGCCAGTACCCCTCCCTCCCATCCCACACTGTGAAGGTCTTGGAGAGAGAGAGGGAGACTGGAGAAAGATGGAAGATATAAGAAACGAAGGAGAGTGCAAGGGATCAAAGAAAAACAAGAATAGTGCATAATGAGACAGGGTGAGAAAGACTGAATTGGGACAGTAGAAAAAGAGGGAGGTGAGGGGATAGGAATAATAGCGTTATGGGTTGGGAAAATATTATGATGAGTGGTGGGGAAGGAGGCTCGTTAGGGAGGCGATGAGGGGGAAATGGCAGGGTCAGGGAAGACGGGGATGGGAAAGGCAGTGCAGGGTGAGGGAGGGGAGGAAACGGAGAGAAAGGTAGAGGCAAGGTGCAGTTAGTGAAGTGAAAAAAAAAAAAAAAAAAAAGATAACGAGGATGTGGAGCAAAGAGAAGAACAAGACACAAGGAGTAAAGAGAAGAAGACAGGCAGGAGAAAGAGAGAGAATGAGGAGATAGAGGAAAGCATGGGAAAAATAGGAAGTGAAAGAAGGGAAATATAGGAAGAGAAGGAAAGGATAATGACAAGGGAAGAAGCGAACAAAGATGAAGATGATCTAAGTAGAAGAGAGAGATTTTTTTCTTTTATCTAAGGAACAAGGAACCAAAGGCAACGAGCCTGCAAAACTGTTCCTTCCAAGAGAAAAACAAAATAAAAATGAAAGGATATTAGTTATCATCATCATCACGCGTACCATCTATGGGCAGTAACCAACAAAATCTGGTGGAATTTTCTTGTGTAAACACGGCTCGGGTACGGCTGCGGAATTTTAATGGAATTTTTAATTTTGCTGCAGCGAAACCAATAAATATGATAAATGTGAAAATACAAGAGTAGAAAGATAAAACCCATGCTGAAGGAGAGATGTCAATAAATGAAGATATTAGGTACCGTATATCTGGTTGCTGTTATCTAGGTTTTGGCGGAAATGAGGCGGGATGTAGGGGAAGGAAGTGGGCCAGAAAACCGAGGAGCGAAAGAGCAGAGACAAGGAAAGGACGAAAAGAAAATACAATGCATATTAATCTCTCCCAAGGGTCACACTCAGGTATTTAATTCTGGCTGACGTTAAGCAACGCTATTTTGCTGGGGACAGTCGTGGCTGGCACAGGGTTAGGAGTACAATGGTAAGCTACAACGAACATTAGACATTTCCTCCACTTCTGGTGACACAGTTAAAAAATATATCTGGCAAGGAAGTAGAAAAGCAATGCAAGATGGAAGGACGGATTTAAGACTGCAAAATGGATGGAAAAAGAAAACTACGAGAGAAGGAAGCTGGGAGGGCAGGAAGCAATGTGGGAAATATGAAGAAAAACAGCCGAGCTACAAACACTTAACTATGCTAGAATTTTGTTATGCTATGACGTTATATTTTTCATGATTTTACATGTGATCCTTTATTTCACTGCACATAACCACTGTTTAATAAAGTCGGTAGGAAGAAAAGTTATTGCTAATGCATTAGTGAAGCGGGACGAAGACATTAAATTTCTAAACCGTACTTACTTACAATTAAAAATGGTGTAAGATTTAAACAAAACTGGGGGAATAAAATTCATTTTACATAAACACGTCCAACTACCCGCAGCTGCGATAACCTCCCAGCCAGACTCAACATTTGACTTTTCTTCTGCCATCGCTTGCCCGCTCTGCCCCGTCCTCAAACAAGGCCACCTGCCCCACACCCTGCACACTCTGGCCCTTCACCGCCCAGTCCCTTCACCCCCAGGGAGATGGGAGAGAAGTGGGTGAGTTTGGCGAAAGGCAGTGGTGGAAGGAGGTGAGAGAGGGAGATGGGAGAGATGTGGCAGAGGTTGATGTGAAGCAGTGGGGAAAGGTTAGATAGCCTATAGATAACACTGGGGATGCAGTGGCGAGGGCAGGTTAAAGGTATTGATAGGAAAAAAAGAAGAGGGGAAGGAGCAATGTAGGCGGCGTAAGAAATCAATTGTGGGGCAATGCTAGAGAAAGGCGAGGAAGGTATAGACTGCTTAAAGTAACAGCAAAAACCGATTTTAACCCCCTGAGCATTACATGTTATTAGCTTTAGTTTTGCTACCTACGGACAATTTAGCTCAGTTTAGGAAGGATGTCTTGTTGTGAAATGATTAATGAAGACTTGATTATTTCCCCCCCACCCCAAAGTTCGTATACTCTCCAAGGAGGAATAAGGTAGTCCGGAAGGAAGAATAAAGCAGAACTATGGCATCAGACTGAAGGGGTTAATACCAGTTTGACGGCCTATTAAGTCCTGAAGTCTGGAAACCCGAGGTAGGCAGCTGAGCTCTTATGGCCGAAACATATACGAATTGAGGGAGAAAGGTGATTCTCTGCAACTCAACGAGGACTGAGCTGTGCAAGGAAAGCTCTTTTAAAAACTGATCATTTACTTTTACTGCACCAGAGTTGTACGGTTGATTCCTTTTTTCAGTTGCGTGATAAATGCTGTCCATGAATTTAAAATTAGCTGATATCGTTCCTCTTGGCACAAGGTGACATACTGTACTTGACAGACGTACTGTAGAGGCTGTGAGATAGGAGGAAAGTTACGTCCTTTGAGTGTCTGGAGTCGAGGTGCAAATGACAGGGTGACCTGGACCTACAATGTAAACGTCAAATACATGGCAACAATGGGCGTGAGGCAGAGACGTGAGTTGGGGAAGAGCGAGAGAGGAGCTGAGGCTTCAAGAAATCAGAAGACAGGCGGGGGAGAGGGCTGATGACAGACACAAAGGAACCGTCGGGGAAAAAAAAAAAAAACGACGGAGAGAAAGGGAGGAGTGACAGCTGAAGGAAGAGGTTCGTTACTTACAGCATGGTACTGGTACAGGGAGGGTTCCGTGAGGTGATGAGGGAATGAACAAAATGGATAATGAGAATCGGTAAGTGGTAATATGAATGAAAGGATTAACCAGTGGAACAAATGTATAAAGGGAATGCATATGAATCTCTCTCTCTCTCTCTCTCTCTCTCTCTCTCTCTCTCTCTCTCACTCTCTCTCTCTCCGCTGCAGTACTTATTCACTCTGTATTTCCTTCATTTTTACCTATAGCATTATTCTGACAGGCACGCTCGCAGCACCAGTCTCTCTACACATTCTCACCCTTGTCCAAATCAGTTTTCTTGTGTAAGAGTAAATCGGTATTCTCGGTTATTTTGTACACAGCTGTTCAACTGTACAAACAGAGCCTCCTCCTCTCTTCCCTCTGCCTACAACATCTAGGTTTCCAAAGCCAAAGTGTCCAATTATCTCCTAATAAATGGTTCTTTACCAAAGCTCCTTGTTTTACTTTCGTTAAAAAAATAATAATAGTAATTGCTGGTTCCTAGCACTGGGTTTCTGTTTTTTTCAATTAGTTTCGTCGCCTCTCCTGTGAGGGTGGGAGGATAATAACATAATTACTGAAGACAAAAGTTTGTGATACTGGTGGAGCGAAGGGAAGAAGCGTAAGTGGCAAGGTGGAAGAGACCGAGGTGGGAAGACAGTGGAAGAAGGATGGTGAGGTAGTGGTGGAGGGTTGGTAGGGATAACACTGGTGGTTGCAGTGGTGGAGGAGGGTTGGTGGGGATAACACTGGTGGTGGCAGTGATGGAGGAAGGTTGGTGGAGATAACACTGGTGGTGGCAGTGGAGAAGGGTCGGTAGGGATAACACTGGTGGTGGCAGTGGTGAAGGAGGGTTGGTGGGGATAACACTGGTGATGGCAGTGGTAGAGGAGGGTTGGTGGGGATAACACTGGTGGTGGCAGTGGTAGAGGAGGGTTGGTGGGGATAACACTGGTGGTGGCAGTGGTACAGGAGGGTTGGTGGGGATAACACTGGTGTGGCAGTGGTGGAGAAGGGTTGGTGTGGATAACACTGGTGGTGGCAGTGGTGGTGGAGGGTTAGTGGGGATAACACTGGTGGTGGCAGTGGTAGAGGGTTGGTGGGGATAACACTGGTGGTGGCAATGGTGGAGGAGGGTTGGTGGGGATAACACTGGTGGTGGCAGTAGTGGAGGAGGGTTGGTGGGGATAACACTGGTGGTGGCAGTGGTAGAGGTGGGTTAGTAATCTTAATAATATTACTTAACATTACGCAAAACTTCCTAGTTAGGATAATCACACCCTCTAGTCCCACGCCGTACCAACATGCTCACCACTGGGCAGGAGGGACTGCACCGTAATGTTATATAAACAGTAAATATCATACTCACACATACCAAGAGTGAAGCATTCACTGATATCCAGTCAGTTCTTACCTGAAAGAGAGAAAAAAATGTTAAAGTGATGCATTTTATCATGACTGATACAAAAATTATCCTTAAAAAGATGAAAAAACAAACACGTGGAAACACCTGAAAGTGTTAACTTATGTTACACTTGTAGATGACTAAATGTGACAATAAGAAAATGTCTGACCCAAGGCGGCAGCAGGATCTGGAGTGAAATTCTAGAGTCGTGTGTGTCAGAATAAATACCAAAGGAACTCACTGGGGAGACCAGAGGTGATACTTGAGATGCAGCACAGGTTTAACACTGATACAGACCCTCGCTTGTGGCCAACAGGAAGAAAGAAGTTTAATATACGACAACACCTAAAGTTCTTCCCACTCTTGCAGCATGAAAGAGGCCACAGGAAGGGAGGCAGGAAGGTCAAGGGAGAGACCTGAGAGATCATTTCATTATGCCCTAACTATCTTAACACTATCTTAATTAGATTAAGCTTTAATGGGGTGATCCCCTTCAAACTGGATGGCAGTCTGGCTAGATGTACTCGTCTCTCTCTGGGATGGGTAGTTTCTGATGGGTGTATGTCTGGTGGAGGTCCATGAAGGATGCTATTTGGTTGGAGGTTTTGATGGCTGCGGTAACTGTGCTTGTTAATGTGTTTGTGAAGTGTGGTGTTGGGTGGAGAAGGGAGGGTGTTGCTAAGACGCTTTATGTAGTGTTAGGCAGTTGTTCGTTTATTGTTTCTTTGTGGAAGGGTTGATGTAACACGAAGTTACAAAGGTGAGATAAGTCTTGAGCTGAAGCAATAAACTGAGTGCCTCTCATACTCACGTGCTCTAAAACTGGATAATTTTTCTTGGGATCTTTGCCTCCCTCCCTTCATGCACCCATTACACACCTTCCCGTAATTAACAAAATCTTCACAGTGTCTCGATGATACGATTCACCTTCATCCACTGAAAGTTTCTGATTAGAGATGATCTCTTCCTGGGCAGATTAAAACTCCCTCTCTATTTTACACACTGCCAGTCAGCATAATATCTGTATCCTTTCATATTTCCTGAAAATAAAAATGCTTACCTGTTGACTTAAGAAAGTGAAAGAACGATGACTTGAAAAACTGTGGTCTGCCGTTTGTGAGTTTAAGCGAAAAACGTGTATCCACAAGAGACAGGTAACAGCGGTTATTCAAGGCTTTCATACAACAATATAAAAGTGATGTGATGAGGAAGTCGGGAAGCATTTCAAAGTTATGCTAGCTAACTGACGAAGTTCACTTGATAACAGGTAAAGGAGAACGTTGTGTTCATGCAGTGGAGGTAAGAGTTTATATTTTATGGTCATACATCTGTCCTGCCGGCTCCCACATACTGAAAGCATCTACATTTTATGTTCATACGTCTGTCCTGCCTGGTGCCATAAACTGAAAGCGTGCATATTTTATGGCCATACGTCTGGAAGGGCACCGTACAAGGAATGTGTTGGGAGAGTTGAATGGTTCTTTAATCACGAAGGAGGAAGTGCAGGAGGCAGTAAAGATGAAAACAGGGTAAGCTGGAAGCATGGATGGGTGTGCTGTGGAATGTTTGAAAGATGGTGGAGCGACTATTGTTGACTGGTTAGTAAGATTGTTGAATGTGCATTTTGTGAAAGGTATGGTGCCAATTGACTGGGCAAGTGCTTGTGTGGTCCCGTTGTATAAAGGTAAGGGTGATAGGTATGAATGTACTAGCTTCAGGGCTATAAGTCTGTTGAGTGTGGTAGGTAAGGTGTATGGCAGAGAGTTAATTAAGAGAGTTAGAAAGGGTACGCAGGGAGTGCTTGGTGATGAGCAGTGTGGCTTTAGGAGAGGGAGGGGATGCGTGGATCATGTGTTTGCTGTGAGGCATGTGTGTGAAAAGCATTAAGCAAAATGTAAGGATGTGTTTTGGGCGTTCATGGATTTAGAGAAATCGTACGATAGAACTATTAAGGAGGCTTTGTGGACTGTTTTATGATTTTATGGACTTGACGGTAGGTTACTAAAAGGAGTGAAAAGTTTTTATGTAAGTAGTAAAGCATGTGTATGAGTGGGAAATACTGCGAGTGACTGGTTTCCTGTGCGAGTGAGGCTGCACAAGGGATGTGTGATGTCGCCTTGGTTGTTTAATATTTATATGGATGGTGTTGTAAGGGAGGTGAATGGAAGAGTGTTAGGTGGAGGTCTGAGTCTGGTGAATGTTGATGGTAGACAGTGGAATCTGAAGCAGCTGCTGTTTGCAGATGATACTGCACTGGTGGCTGATTTAGAGGAGACATTGAGACAGTTTGTAGAGGAGTTTCAAAGGGTGTGTGAAAGGAGGAAATTGAAAGTAAATGAGAATAACAGTAAAGTGATGAAGTGCACGTGGTTGGTAGATGGTAGGAAGATGAATACAGTTTTGAATGGTGAGTTGCTTGAGGAGGTAGAGTGTTTTAAGCATTTAGGGTCACATGTTGCTGTGTATGGAAGAATAGATACAGAAGTGAAGTTTAGAATGAATGAAGTAGGATAGGTGCTTGGAGGAATGAAACAAGTGTTTAGATGTCGTTCGCTTAGGATGGATGTTAAGAGGAGGTTGTATGAGGGTGTTGTGGTACCGACTGCATTATATGGAGCTGAAACATGGAATATGGGTGTAGCAGAGAGGAAAAATTTGAATGTAATGGAGATGAGGTGTCTGAGGAGTATGTGTGGAGTGACACGTATGGATCGAGTGAAAAATGAAGTGTGAAGGAGAACTGGAGTTGTTCGGGAGATGGCTGATCGAGTTGAGCAGAGGGTATTGCGATGGTTTGGGCATATAGAGAGAATGGATTTATTTATTTATTTATTTTTTATGCGAGGAAGAAGGAACCAAAGGCCATGAGTGATTGGTGAAAAAGCTAACTAGGTCTGATGTGAGAGGTGTAAGGCTGAGAGGAAGACCACGAATAGGATGGATGGACAGTGTGAAGAGAGCACTGGATGCGAGAGGGATGCCTGATGAGCAAGGAAGAGTGGCTGTCATGATAGAAATGAATGGAGAGAAATTATGAATGAAAAAAATGATGATGAAGCCCTGAGGGGATATTCTCCTGCATTTGTCTGATCAGTTGATCAGGTCAGGTGCGGGTAAGGGGATGGGTCTATTATGATGTGGCAGGGGTAAACAGCACTGCTTCGGGCCCTGCTGCAAAGGTCACTGATTGCACTGCGCAGTTGACCCTCGTGCGGTGTGGTGCAGTGATGATCTGTCCCTTCTCCCCTTTGGGGCTAAGATGTTTAAGTGGACTAGTAAATTGGGAGTGTGTCATCCTGACTCGGCTACCTCCCTTTCCTTGGCGGAAGCAGCCTAGGTACTGTATATAGACAGACGTCTGTCCTGCCTGCTGCCACAAGTTAGCCAGTGTGTGCCAGTACCGTGGCATTCTTTATCTCATACATCCTGGAAGGAACTGCAGCTGATCACTTGGGCCTTCCTGTTATGACGACCTAACCTGTGTGTAAGGGAATCGTGCTGTCCGCTACTCACGCATCCTGGTAAAAATTGCTGTTGATCACTTAGATGTATCAGCCAAAGGATTCAGGCAAGCTCCTACACAGTCTGCATCAGTTCTTTAAAATCCAAGCTGTTCTTAGCTGTGTGCTACTGTCACGCCCTGCTCTTCCCCGTCCCGTTCATTTTCCTGACTCCAGCTACCATCATCACCATCATTAATATCATCATCATAATTATCAGCACCGTATCATCACTGTCATACTCACTGTCCGTTCTGTCTACCTAACTTCCTCTTGAACTGTTTTCTCCCGGTGTCTTCAGCTTCCCTCCCTCTGGCCACCTCATGGACTCACCCCCTCGCCCTACACCGAGCAACAACTGCACCAGATCTATTGATCCTCCACAGCCTGAATTTCTTTGATCCTTCTTCAATTCGATTAAAAATCCAACATTTTCATATCACCATTATGGCACCAAGGGCCTGATGTCTTTATAAATGAAGCCCTTGATTTTACGATAGAGGCCTACAGTACAGTGCAGTACATAAACACTGTAACACTATACCAAAAACACCAAGGACATCACTGCCACTAATTCTGAATCAGCAGGAAAGCGACATTTGTTGTCTAATCATTTACAATCGGGAACCCTTGTGTAATTCAGCTTTACACGGTAATGACTATAATAATAATGTGCTTCCAAAATTTACCCAAGAACAATTCTGTAACTTGTTGTCCAATTTGGATTAATGGTTTACAGGCTTATTTGCTACACACAGTGATTTCAATGATGACATGATTTCCCGTACAAATTATTTTTTAACGAAGGCATGTCTGGCCATGTGGAGAGGACGGAGAGTAAGAGAGTAACTAGGAGAATATGAGAGAGATGGTGGGGAGATGGGGAGGGGGAGAGGGGGAGGGGGAGATGGAGGATGAGATGGAAAGATGGAGGAAATTGGTATATGAGAGAGGAGGGTATAAGTTGGAGGAAGGGCAGCGAAATAGCAGGGTCTGGGGAGTGAGGAAAGGGAAATGATATGGGAGGGAGGATATTTAATATTAATCCCAGTATGGCCTGAAAAACAACATCCCCACCACCCAGGTAGGCCTAATTATAAAGGAATTTTTCAACATATGAAAGAACCAAAAATAATGAATGATAAGAGGATGATGATTTAAAGAGCCGGGTGAATATGAGACAAAAAGCAGACTTTAAGAAATAATTAGAAAACATGAATAAGCACTCAGCCAGTGCAACACTCGCATCCAGCAACTGGTCTTAGGGCCAAATATCTGAGTTTGTCCTGTGATCCTGATGTTCGACAGGTTACACTCAAAATCGAATTACTTCATTATTGCCTAACCATTAACCCTTCCACAAAGTCTCGCTCAGATCAGAACAAAACTGCTTCACTTGATTTACCCAGTAACCTTGACCGGTGACCTTTTCCTGTGACCCTGATCTTTGATTCATTGTTCTCAAAATCAGATCACTTTATCATTGCTTTACTCTTCAGATATTCACATTGTTTAGGCTACATCGAGCAAAAACTTTAAACCGACTTTGTCTGGTGACCTTGACCTCTGACGTTGTTTCCACAAAATGATACAATAACTTCTTGGGTGATCCTCAACTCATCCACCAAGTATGATCGAAATCAGATCAAACTCTTTTAAGTTATTTAATTCACACGATTACAAATGGGTCGAAATTTGACTTTGCCATCTGAATTTGATCTTTAACTGCTCTCAAAATCGAATCCTTTTATCCTTCCCTTATCCCCAACCCATCCTCCAAAGTTTCGTCTTAATCAGATAAAAACTGTTTATACTTTAACTTGTGACCCTGACCTTTGGCTTATTGTCACCAAAAACAATGTCAATCTCTTTGATAATCATCAGCTCATCCATCAAGCTTGATCCAAAACCAAACAGATTTTTTTTTTTTTTTCAAATAAATACGCATGTTGAACTTTGACCCTGGCCAGTGACCTTGAACTTTGATTGACTGTTCTCGACACTGAATCCATTCTTTCTTTCCCAACACTTAACCCTTCCTCCAGGTTTGGTTCAAATCACATAAAAACTGAGTTGTCCTCGTCCTGTGACCTCCTGGCCATTCCCTGTGATTTTGACCTTTGAGTGAGTGCTCTCAAACTGTAATCCTTTCATGCTTGCCTTACCCTCAACCCTTCCACAAAGTTTGATCTACATCGGATAACAACTACTTGAGTGGCTATTGAGTATTGTGTTCTAAAAGACAATACGTTTGCTGCTTGGCTGATCCTCAATACGTCAATCAAGTTTGGTTAAAACAGGATAAAAACTATATGAGGAATTTTGTTAAACGCACACACAAGGGTCGAAAATTACTTGCCTTCTGACTGACTGTCTTCAACCTGAATAACTTGTTCCTGTCGTTACCTTCAACCCTTCCTTCAAGTGTGGTCTAAACTAGATGAAAACTGTTTTAGCTGATGCAGCTCCGTCAAACGTTAGCCTAACCCAGTGAACCTGACCTTTGACCTAATCATGTCTGTAAGTTAAACACCTTACGCTCTTTCAGTGAATCACTGTTATTTCACAAGAAGTTATGTTAGCAATGTTAATTACAATGTCCCTCTGGCTGGACATCATCACTTTAAGGAGAGTCAACAGCACCAGCCTGACCATAACCTGTTCTCTTTTTCGGTGCACTGTGTGCATGGGTGTTTCTGCTCAGACCTTTCATCGGTAAAATCAATCGGCTCAGCATCAATTTTTACCGTGTTATGTTTCCTAGACTCCTTGTGCTTTTCCTTTTTGTCATAAAATGACAAAATTATTCAGCATTTAAGCATCTTTCGTTGAAATGGAATTTATTATACTTTGACCCGGAATACTTGTGAAAAAGAAAGCAATGATTCTTTATCAACTGTTGCTTGTGATGATGTTTTTCTCTATGTTGACTGTTACATACGAAGACAGTGTAAAATGTTAGATAATGAGAGTAAGGAGGATGGAATAGAGGTAACAGATTAAGAAAAGCTGATAATGAGAAAACCAACACATCAGACTCAGTATCCGTGAAAGGATCAAGGCTGAAGGGTAAGGAAGAGAAGCAAAACACTGAGACTGAAGGAAAATTAAGAAAAGATAGCAAGAGAGAATAGTTGATAAAGTAATGATTGTGACCGGAACTGGGGTTGGAAGGGATGCGGGGGAAAGAAGGAACAAGAGAAGCGAGAATGTGGAAAGGAAAGGAGAAAAAAAAGAGGACGGAGGAGAGGGAAGAAAAACGGGAAAGCGGTCATAGGAGGAAGGAGAGGTAAAGGATAGATGAGGACATACAGAAAAAAGAAGTTATGGAGGTGGGGGAAATGGAGAAGTGTAAAGAAAGAAAATAACTTATTTCACCACATACCGAAGTAAAATGTGTATTGTACTGTAGTGAACAATATACCAGAACTTCCAGTTGTGTGAAAGATGGAAACAGTTGGTACTAAAACAAACATTAACGCTCCTGGCCTACAATATGCCACAAATGCACAAACATGAACACCTTTACCTATCATTACAATATCGAGGTGAATATGTTGTTAATGTACAACACCAATCTTCAAGTAAACTCTCAATCTGGAAAACTCACTTTTAAACACACGAATTTTCATGTAGAACAAAGGTATCCTAAGCGTAATGCATAATTTGGTCAAGGTTCATACATATGAATTAAAATGGGCATTACTTTAGTACAACAATATATTGGGCTTTGTTGACTGAAAAAAAATAAAGATAATATTCACAGTATCCGACAACAGCCAGCTCATTATCAATGTGGACAGACCAGGGACGTAATAGTCATATCATCTACAAAATAAACTTGATACTAATTCCTTTCAGTTAATTATTCTTAACACACATGAACATGGGTAATGCGTTAAATGCAATTCTATAAACCGTGTGTTCTCAAACGTGTTTCAAATTCTCATATTGGTTCTGTGGTCCACAAGGCACAGTAATTTTAGTACACCTGGTGCAAGACAGTCAGACAAATGTTTATTGGTCATACTGCCAAAGCAATATAATTCTCTTTAGAAACCAGTACAGTATCCTAGAACACACCCAAACATCAAGTCACAACTTTCTTCTCTCACACCGACAACTGCTGGTTGTGATGAACCGTAGTTCAGGTTCAGACGAATCCCGAGGAGAGGACAGTTTCATTAAAACAACTTTAATCTGTGCGACGAGGGACAACTTTGAGGATATGGAAGGAATGGAGTGGTAGCGCTAGTTCTCTTGTCGTATTACCACCTCTTAGAATTTCCAAATTTCCCAATCCCTCTTTTTCTCGAGTACATACGGTGCTCTCAAAACTGACTAGAGGTTGGTGACACAAACTTACTTTAAAATTACTTTGGTATTTTTTACATTTTATTTTCCTTGTTTCTCTTCTCAGTCATCACTTCAGTTCATAAATCTACTCAGTTTCAGACATTCTTAGCATTCTACAGCCGAAACTAATTTCCTATTCTACCAAACGATCCTTTTCACTCTGGTTCATTCTTTCATCAGTTTTTCTCGAAGCAACTCTACATACACTCGTATAAGGCCCTCACTCAGGACTTGTGCCCTCCTTTGACTGCGCTTGTCAGTCTGGTCACAACACACAGGCAAGGAACAACATACGGGAGCGTGGCGTCAATACACAAGATGCAACAGTCATAAAGGGGAGAATGTAATCAAAAGGAAATATACGAGGCTAGAACTGAATAGATGAGGGACAGTGAAAACAAGGGGAAGGGAAATATATAATAAGAGGGAAGGATTTCTATGAGTGATAGGTAGTGGGAGACAGAGTGGGAGGGAGAGATAGGGTGGGAGGAAGAGACGCCAGGAGCTGGAGTGAGCGAGAGACACTTTGGTCAGGAGAGACAGGATAGGACGAGAGATGTAGGCACCATTGCTGGTGACAGGCACATTGATCATTACCAGTAAGACACTCACACCACATACTACACCACACAACAGCCCCATTACACACACACACACACACACACACACACACACACACACACACACACACACACCACAGCCTTATTCACAGTTGCACTCTCACTTTCACTCACGTCCACCTTCACCATCAAATTCACAACCATACCGTCATCCTCATTCCATATCCTCGCATTTCTCTGTTCTTTGCTTCTGCTCTTTGTTATTTTGACTTGCATCACTTTTCTCCGACTTAGCCATCCCCGCCGCCACCTCCCGCTGGGAAAAGAAATTTGGAAAAAAGTTTAGGGTCATGTCTGAGCCGTAGGTGAGGGCGGTGACACCAGATAATTGGGTGTCTTGTCTTCCTTTTATCAAACGATATTTTCTTCAGTGAGCTGAAACCTTTTACCAGAAATCATTCGTAACAGAAAGGGGTCAGTTTGTTTTCTGCCTGGCCTCAGCAGTGGTAGCTCTGCTTCAAAAGTCTCTAACTTATTTCAGTAACTGATTTCTCATGCAGTTTCTTTCTTTCCGTGGTCTATGGATAGTCATAAAAAACTGCGTAATGGTATAGTGATGTGGCGAGCCCACCGGCAGTCACTTGTGCAAATAGCTTTGTATTTTTCCGCTACTAGACGAGGGGAGCTGGATCGAAAACGCTGCTGATTTCTTGATCAAAATACAAAAATTATCTGGAGCCCACGATCCCTTTGAAACTGGGTCCGACACCTTTCCAACATCCTGTATTAACAGACAGGCTGGTGTGACTGTGTATAAGAGGACCTGAATGGCTGATGGAAGATGGAAATATATTGTACTAATGTGTGTAATCATTATATCCATACAGTCACCACATTTGTATCGCCAGGCTGGTGGGTAGAAATCATGTGAACAGAAAAAGTTACTGGGGAGAAGCACCATACAACAAAACACGAAAACATGACATGAAACTTATGACGTGGCGATATGGGAGGTGGATGAGAGAGACAACAAAGGGATGCAGTACGACTGACGCTGTACTAAACAACACTGCCAGACATCACCGTCCACTAGAGTTGTAAATTATGCCTGGCCATGTCACCAACCAGCCAGGCCAGGTCTCCGACTCTGGCAACAATATCTGAGAACTAGGCCTAGGAAAAACATATTTAACTAATGGTGGGTCGAGGCAACGTCACTGGGAAAATCATACCAGCATATCAATACAGCTGTGATCAGCATCATGTGAATTTCTAAAATATATAAGTAGTGGATGATCAATTACCGAAGTTGAATGCACTCTCAGTGTGTGTGTGTGTGCGCGCGCACACACACACACACACACACACACACACACACACACGCCCTACCTTCACAATGTGAGTCAGGCTGGCGAAATATTTGGACAAAATATTGGTGCGCGGGAAGGATCGGAAAATCAACCCTTTCGGGGCAGGACGAACACGAAACATAAATGGGTTTAATAACCTGGTAACTGTTAGCTTCATAATGCTGTACGATACTGACCAAAATATGGGATGTTACAATAATTAATCATTATCCAAAACCGTTCAGGTATCTGCCGTCGCCGCTCTCGCTTTCTAGCGAGATTAAATATTGACCTTTGACTTTCTCCTGACCCTCCTTCCCCTCCCACCCACCACCCACCCACCAGTGGAGGTGTCCGAACTGGCAGACGACAAGCAGAGGACGTTGTGGCGGTGGTGGTGGAGTAACATTGGCTGTCTATTCATCTTTGGTGTAAAAATTAAAGCATCAAAAAGGGATTCAAAATTAACTTTCATATGCACGAAGGCTGAGCCTCACGTTGTTTCTCGTAATGTTAGAGGTCAGAGCAACAGAAACACTACAGAAACTATAAATAAACTGCTGCTTATGGAAACCTGTAACCGAGGATGTCAAAAATTTCATAGAAGAAGCAACAGGAGAGATGGGCAGTATGACTCTGTAGCTGTAAGGTATGACAGTTTCACAAAAACCACAAAAATTTACAAAGCCCCAGGTTATGCCACAACTATCAAACCAAAACATTGTATGCTGTTACTGCACTTCTAAAAACCTTACTTTTACTGGTTCACCTTTTTACATAGATTCATGACACAGTTCCCTCTCTAACTTAGCCTACAATCATTTCAACCCAGGTCATCACCTACGTTACGCAACCCTCTCCATCATCCATTTTCTTCACGCCATCAACCATCCTTGCTCGCCATTGCATAACATCTTTCCCGCCTTACCTCCCGCAATACTTTTTTTTTTTTCCACCACCCAACCATTAAAAAAAAAAAAAAAATAGGAAAAAGAAAAAGGTCAATAAATGCAAAGGAAAGAATCATTGTCCACGAATAAAAACAACTCGCTCTGAAGAAAGAGTTGCGTAATTATGCAGGCAGGCTTGTTAAAAGCCCCCCCCCCCCCAACCACACACACAAAACTCATTTACTTGTTTGTCTATGCTCTTGTGTTGGTGCCACAACTTCCCCAGCACTCACAGTTTCCTCCCTTAACTATGCCACATTACTTTCATTAATTTCCTTTGATAAACGATTTTCTGACTTTCATTCTATTAACAAAGGGAAGATGGAATGCAGGTGGTAAGGCAGAGGTACGACGGGGTGGAGAGAGGTCAGACAAGCAGGTAGCAAAAGAGAAAGGGACAGGTAGGGAAGGCAATGCATTTAACTGTTATGGTGATGAAAAGAAAAGCAAAATGTAGGTGATGCAGTGATTATGGAGACGGTCGTCAGGAGAGGAAGTGGCGAGGGATGGAGAAACAGGAAACAGAATGAAGTAGTGTCAGGCTAGTGACATTGGCTTTAATGGGAAACCGCGAACTCTAGTGGAATCCCAGTTTATCGTTCAGTTAACGGCTTACTCGGTCGGGAGTGTTTCAGACAATTTTCCAATGTGTCATAATTATCGTCTTTGTGCAAAACATTAGCGCTTCCGCTGAGCGATTTATTTTGGGCGTGTTTCGCTCATTCTAGGCGTTGGTAAGGTGGCCACAACACTTGCCTCTTTCCCAAGAGTTAGTCAGTCAAGGTTTGAGCGCCATGGAAGTAGGTAGTGTTTGGTAGTGTCCTTCCTTCGACGCAGTTCCCACCGCCGCCGTATTCCCACCTACAGTAGTGTGATCGGCGAGAGACTTAAGCGAGTGCAGTGTCCTTCCAGTAATGACGCCCAGTCATCGCTTAGTCCACTCTTTGACCAGTATTTCTTTTCGTTTTCTTAGGTTTAAGAGTTTAGCTTTTGAATGAGTGAGCGAGTGCGATCTCCTTAGTTTGAATTCATTTTGAAATGTAAAGTAAATTTATTCCTTTGTAATCAATAAATTTAACAGTTCTTTTCCTCAAGCTTAATGATATGTAAACTCGTGTTTCATTTCTCCATACTAAGCTTATTTCCCTTATAGCTCCTAGCTTGCATAAACGCTTTGCTATTCATAACTGGTACTTAGGCCAGTCTTGTTGTATTAAGCTTATAATCCGCTGTGCCTTCTAGGAGTTAATGCATCAGCAAGAACCTGATATCATTAATAGTATTACTTATTGATTGTCAAGGGTGAAGTCACTTTCTCCAGAGGCTAACAGTACTAATAAACAGCATTTGTAAGTAATCAGTCTCTGCTGTGTACTGTTGAGAAAGTTTATAAATTCTCGTCCTGAGAGAATCGGCGAAGCTAGCCAGGATAATCATTGCTTGATTTTAACAAGACAATTCATTGTCCCTGCTCTTCAGTATTACTGAAAATTATCTTTTAATATTGCATTTATCTTAAAAACCCCGTGACATACAGACACGAGGGAAGGGAATGTATGAGAAAAGCGAGAAGGAAAGACGTATGAATTTATAAATGAAGTGGACGAGATAGCTGGAAGATCATGGGAGTGGAAGTGAAGGAAGTAAGATCACTGGAGAGAGACGGGAGTGAGGGGAGAGAAAACTTACTAGGAGCAATCAAGCTAATCTGGAAAAGAGAGGAGGAATCTTACACACAAAATGAGCTTCATTAACAGAGATATAAAGAATCAATGAAAGAAATTATGGTGTGGGTAACCGTGGTGTGGGTGATGAGGAGAATGTGGGTGGCAGCGGTGTGGGTGAAGTAAGAGTGCGGGGTGAGGACAGGATGTAAATGATGAAAAAGAGTTCGCAACTTTATGATATTCTGGTGACACACAAAAAATAATTAATCAGCCCAAAATGCAGAGAGGAGATAGACTGGCTGAATGAAAACACACAAGGAATAAAGAGGAGTGGAGTAAGAGGAACAGCAGTAAGGGAACAGAACAGGGCATAAGAAGGATGGATGATGAAGCAAGAAGTAAAGAGAGATTACGTGGAAATAAGGAGGGAGAAGGTGCGGCAATTAACGTAGAAGCTGAAAATGGCGGCAGAGAGATTAAATTACAGTTACAGGGAGAGAAAAGGAAAACTTGAAGAAAAAAGAAGGGACACAAGAAAAAGAGTTTTAAACGATAGACTATTTACTTATAACACTCTGAAATCGGATTCAGTATTTAACTTTTTAATACTTGACGAAGATAATCCATTGAGACGAGATTTATCAGCAAACTGATACAAAGGAATGACAAGAGTGCACAGCAGAAATGCATTATTGGAAAGAGAAAAACAAAGGACAGAATGTGCATAAAGAAACAATGAAGGATTAACCAGAGAATGGGAGGAAATGAATTACTGAATGGGGCTGGAGAAAAAGATACCATCGTACAACAATAAGTGAACCTTCCTTAAAAACATAACGTGAGATCGTCCTTTCTGTGGAACTCAACTGTTTCTGAACTACTCGTGACGTGCAATGCCAGATAACAAACCATCCAACATGCTCACACTCCAGCTAACTCTTTTTCTTTTAGATTACCTGTACTTCACACACACTCACACCACCCAACTCTATATTTAAGTGCCAGTACCTCAGCAGCCAGGCTCAGTTTTCATACAAGCAAAAGACTTAAGCCATGAAACTCTGATGTAACATTGATCATCTAAGTAGCTATGGAAAACTCTATCGTTTAACCACACAATATGTCGCTATAAAAAAGACTACATATCTCGCTTAACTAGTGCTAAACAGTTTCACCCCATTTTTACATAATCATATAATGCGAGAGTTAACTGCTACTCGAAGTCTTTCATCTAAGTCTTTCATCTTTGCAACTGGTCAACTCTTGAGCTGTTGTCCTCAGTATGTTTTTCCCACGGACTATGGCCTCTAGCCTTTTAAAGGCAAAAAGTCCCGGAATTTCGAAAGGAATTTATCTTGAATCTCACCTTGCTTTTGTTCCAGTTCCTTTGGTGGGAGAATGTTTTAGGGTATTAGCCTCAAATTAATTCTTTATCGTATGAATGATATATATAAAAATGCTTCTTTGTTATTCGAACACCACAGTTCCTTCATTTCTGACTCACTGCCTCTTGAACCACATCAACCCAGTGAAGGCTGTGACCGATGAACTGTGTCAGTTGGGTTCACTAACTCAGAGGGAAGGAGGACACCGGGTAACTCTCAGAGGGAAGGACACCGGGTAACTCTCAGAGGGAAGCAGGACACCAGGTAACTCTCAGAGGGAAGGAGGACACCGGGTAACTCTTAGAGGGAAGGAGGACACCAGGTAACTCTCAGAGGGAAGGAGGACACTGGCCAACTCTCAGAGGGAAGGAGGACACTGGCCAACTCTCAGAGGGAAGGAGGACACTGGCCAACTCTCAGAGGGAAGGACACCGGGTAACTCTCAGAGGGAAGCAGGACACCAGGTAACTCTCAGAGGGAAGGAGGACACCGGTTAACTCTCAGAGGGAAGGAGGACACCAGGTAACTCTCAGAGGGAAGGACACGGGGAATGCTAATAGTAAATATAACATCATACACAACTAGACCGTTGCTGGTCACACGTCTGCCTTCACCTCCCTTCGGTTTGTTTATCCTGGGTCAACACCAGAGGCTTATCCTCAGTTTAATCTCACCAAACTAAATAAAACTAAGAGTGACAAACTAAGTTTTCTCCGTCCATTTCCTAGCACTCTCCTCCGCCATCAATAATTCACTCCCCTTTCCCCGGCAGCGATATTATCGAAGACAGCGGTGACGTCAGCCTTTAGATAGACTTATACATGACGTGTGTATGTATGTATGCATGCATGGCCCATACCGTTGTTATGTGTGTATGTGTATACAACAAACTCCCTACCCTGCTAAACGTTTTAAGGGAAACTTTGTACACTCAACCACTGGAGTTTCAATCGCTGGCATTACAAGTCTGGTTAGTTTCAAAGCTGCCAAGCCCCAGCCAAAACACTTCCTATCTCGCTTACTGACTACTACTCACATTCCTTTTACACTCATATCTTCTTTTCCAACAATTCGATTTCCTCTTGATTACTCTCAATCCCATCTCATTTTCCCTGGGTACTTCATTTTCTCCACTCATGTTGCACTTCCTCTCACCTTCACACCCCGTACCCAGTGTTCCCAGTCACGTGATATAACACTTCCAGTTCCTCATTAGTT
>NC_137026.1:25425585-25564340 GCF_032717465.1 Coenobita brevimanus
AAGGCATCCTTGGCTGACAAAATAATAGTAATTTAGTTTGATTTATATGTCTGTGAGGGGAATTGGTGGGGGTCAATGCAGTGCACTGCGAAGCGCTGGCTTGGTCGGCGAAGGTGTACACTGCAGTGCACTGTGTAACACTGTCTTGGTGGGTGAATATGCACACTGCAGTGCACTGTGTAACACTGCCTTGGTCGGTGAAGGTGTACATTGCTTTGGTCAATTTATTATGTATTCCCAATACCTGTGCATTATTCACCAACTCGAAACCACTATTACTTGAATTGTTGAGATGGAAATCTTTCGGACCGTTCAATGAAATATGTTTACATAAAAATAGTTTGCATACAGGGAAGTACAAAAATGTTATACACAGCTCAAAAAGTTGGAGACTCCTGCAGTACTCTTGTACCTCCCGCTCTCCCCTTCCTGGACCTTCCTGGACAAGCCTCTCTCTTACCTTGTCCTCTTTCCTTTCCTGCCTGCCTCTCCCACACTGACTTCCTCACATTCCTTTCTTCATCCTCGCACCTTTGCTTCCTCACCCTTTCTCCTTTCCACCTTCTTTCACTCTCCCTTCCTCCCCCTGCCTCCCTCACCCTGCTTGCTTTATTGAATCATAAGCCTCGCCTGTTTGAAATTTGAGGTGGTGGTGTTGGAGGCTGCAGGCGCCGGTGGTGGAGGAGGAGAAAGAGGAAAGGAAAGGAAAAAACATGATATAGGAAATACTGAAGATATGGAATTAGAAGAAAGGGAAAAGGTGGATTAGGTGGATTAAGGACAGGGATGGAGAGGTAAAAAGGGAAAAAATAAAGAGGAATACAAATACTGAGGAAGGAGGAAAGGGGCGAGAAGATGAGTGAATAAATAACGGCTTTAAAATATGGTTGAAAGAGAAAAGGATAAGGGGGGAGAGAGAGAGAGAGAGAGAGAGAGAGAGAGAGAGAGAGAGAGAGAGAGAAGGATAAATGAGTGCAAGAGCACAGAATGAATGAAACTTGGCATTAAATTCACGTGTTCACCCCACTGGCAATCTCCTAACACCTCCAATACTGTTTTCTCCACTCAGCATTAAGAAGCTTGAGATATTATATTTAGCAAAGGAAAACCCTGCCCTTTGACTTTGCTATGTAAAAGGCACCAAGAAGACAGTAATATATAGCGACTATAATTTTGCTGACGGTATATATGTTACGGTGTTGTGCAGCGAGAGGCAGAAGATGCGGTCGATAATTGCGGTTCAAACAGAGGTGAGGCAGAGCACTGAGATTACACTGCGTAACGCGGCGGCAGGAGGAGGATATCAGCTGCTGGCAACAAGCAAGGTTCGTTTTATCGGTACGCCTCCAATTACCAGCCGCCACCCTCACCTACTGAACGCAACGGGGGCAGCAGGAAAGTTGGTAACAACAGGAGATGAGCAACAATGCAGCAGTTACAGGAAATGGAGGAGCCTCAGGAGTAGGAGGAAGAGCGTTCGAACCTTTACCACGTCATCTCTGTGAACTCTGTGTGCATAACAATAAAAGTACTAAAATTAGGAAAAAGTGATTTCAAGTGTGGCGTAGCCTACTGGTGAAAGAAGTGGAACTTGAATCGTTGAAAATTTTTAGAAACTCGGGTGTGTGATATGAAGAGGGATAAGTGTGTAAAGGAAATGGAGAGTAGAGTACCAATGTAAGATAAGTGTTTGGTTTATGAATATTTAAGTACAACACAGACCGATAAGCACAAAGGCTGCAAGAGGACATCAGGAAGGTGTGGTGGTGGCCACAGTAAAATCATTGTGCAAGACTAATGCAGTATGAGTCTGGAATGCAATCAATGAGAGACGTGGAAGTAAAACTTTTTTCTCCCCTCCTTCGTCTTCCCTCACCTCTGTCTTCCCTACCCAGCCTCCTGCACGAAAAACTCAAAACTTTGTCTTACATACTACACAGTAACATTTGTCTGTTTGTTTTACTGGGTCATGGACATGTGCGAGGCCCAACATAACACGTCCCCAGAAATATGTAAGAAGAGAATGGTATCTCAGTCCCACTCCACACCTTGTGTAGGATGTTACGGACCGTGTAGGGAGCTTTCTGACTCTGAGAGTCAAATCAAAGGCAATGACACGTAAGCAAATAAATCTTATTTTAAGTACAAAATCTCTACACCGCACACTGCAAAAATAGGTTCTTTTGTATAATAAACAGGTGCACAGCGGAACACTTTTAACCTAACTAGAATCACTTGCTACCCTGCTCAAACAAGCTCAATAGGAAGCTTCTGCTAGGAGAGAATTAAATGGGAATAATTACATTACTAGGCTGGTATGTACTGATTATTTATATATAAATTCTTAACTTACGACTCGACCTCTTGGAGAACTTCTTACATTATGACTAAAGTAAGAAAGGGAATTTGAGAAGGCTAGAGTAGAGAGAGAAGTGCTCTTCCACCTCCAGTCACTCATCATGACGTTTCTTTTTCTCCACTGACCTACTTGAACTGCAGCATTATACTTGTTTCTAATATTCTCTTTGAGAGGATGGTCGCACAAGGTTATTTAGCTGAAGTTGGCTACTGGGAACGGTCCTCATTACTTTGGTTCGGCTTTGCCTTCATTCTCTCCTTGTAATCTGAGAGAGGGTGATCCTTATCTTTACTGGTACGCCGTGCTCCAAACTAAGTTGCAGCTGTGTCGATACTGATGGCAACATGAGTCAGGGTCAGTCGACATAGGGCGACATGACATGGTCAGACCCCAAATTAGTAGCCCGGCAGAGGCCAGTAAGAAGGGCTGGGGTTATGATGCTACAAGAGCTGGCCAATGGGATCACCATATCCTCACGCTACAACACATTCGTAACTCCTGCCAATTCATCATAAAGAGGATGAAGTTCTAAGAGGAAAACAGTTACTAAAGTGCAGGGAAGAGAATTTTGAGGCACAGCTACCACGGTTGATTCCAGGCACAACACAAACAAATCTCATTCTGCTATCGGTCCAATCTGGCAAAAGGATTTCAGTTCAAGTAATAGAAAAAAATGAGGTAAATGCAAGACGCTCAGTTAATTATCTGTTGCCGTCTCCCTCACCCTCCGCTGAGACCTGACCCTCAACGTTTTGTCTTGCTTTCTCTGCCCAGCAGGAGGTGGCGGCCGAGACGGGAAAAACTGTTGGATGTGAAGATAAGGGGGACCAGGAGCAAAGAAAAGAAAAAGGGAAAGGGGAACGAATACTGAACCTCTGGTCTCCTAGTCTTCATTTAAGCAAAGACACAGACTGTCACAGTGATAGATATCAACGATGAAGATGACGACAGCAGTGACGACGACAATGACGACGACGACGACAACAACGATGGTGATAATGGGCTCCAGCTCAGAAAAGAGAAACAGGCGAAAATAAAAGGCACAGAAAGAGAGAAAGGATAGTAGAAATTTTAAGAGAGGACTGAGAAAGGTTAAAGGAGGATATGATGTTAGGAAAAAATATATGAGCTTTGAAATGATGGCAAAGAGAAAAGACAAGAAATACGGCCAAAGTACGGAGGTGAGAGGACGAAGAGAACAGCGAGGTAGGATGACGACTGACTGATGATGATGATGATACACCTGGTGGTGGAATAACAAATATCACTGCCAGCAAACTATATGACATAAATACAAATACACAAGAGATGGTTTGGGGAAAAGTTACCTTAAAAGAGGAAGTGTTATCCGGTGACAATGCCGCCATCCCAAGTACCCAAGAGTGTAAGATATATCTTTCTGCCAGATATCTTCCGCTACAGTTTTGATTCATCTTAAAAGGGAAGGGGCTGCACCTCAATCAGTTGACGAGAGGCATGTGGTAGGAAATGGATCAATGAATATGAGAGGGAGGGAGGACAAGGGAAGCCATTACTACGGAAATATGCACACGCGCCTTCACACACACACACACACACACACACACACACACACAATGATGATGCTGTGACAGTGAGGCAGGGGTGGAGTGTCCCTTGAAGCGACCACCGAATACGATGTGTATCATAGAAGCGTGAAGCTGACTCTGATGTGAACTATCATCGATAAAGTATTAGCTGTATTTGCAGAGAATTCACCAACAACTAGCATGTACATGGCAATGTCTGTCAGAAACTCGTGAGCTACAACCTGAAGTCCTAGGATCAGTCGCAAATTTAGTCATCTACTTCTAAACTGGTGTAAGTAAAAGCAAGCAAAAGTGTTTGTTGTACCCTTTAAGACTACTATGGCACAACGTATGGATGGGGTCATAAAGGAGCCATTGGATCAGCTGTAAAGTTATATTAAACATCATGTCAGTCCTACCTTTAAGACTACTATGGCACAACGTATGGATGGGGTCATAAAGGAGCCATTGGATCAGCTGTAAAGTTATATTAAACATCATGTCAGTCCTACCTTTAAGACTACTATGGCACAACGTATGGATGGGGTCATAAAGGAGCCATTGGATCAGCTGTAAAGTTATATTAAACATCATGTCAGTCCTACAGCACACATTACCCCAGGATTAAATTGCATTAAGGGAAAACAAACACCAAATATGTTACCATTTGGAGTCGCCTAGTGCAGGTTTGAATTACACTGTCTTGATGGGACCTACTATAGTCGTTCTATTTTATGTAGGCAGATTGGGTGGGGCAGCCTAAGACCTCACACCACTAGCTCTATTGCCACATCACCGTTTTCACGCACGTGCAATTAAGTCTGCTCACCTCTCTCTCTCTCTCCTATTTTAAGTTAGTAACTGCTTATAAATGAATTTTAAATACTCTGTAAAGATGTAATTTAAAAAAGAATATATAGTATAGTATAAATCCGGTAAGACTTGTCAGCGTTGCTTTTGCAACATTGTCAAGTGGAGTGACACGAGAGACAGCCTAGTGTGTGCGGCTCATACTCAGTCTCCCGCCATGGAAGATTGCCCATCAAAATTCAAAAAAAGAGAAAATAAATAAAATATAAACAGAAGTAGTTAATCCATCCATCCATCATCCAATCCTACGTTGTCCCATGAGGAGCGTAGGAGCCCGGGCCTAGGCAGTTGGTCCTGACATTTAAGATGAGAGTGACCAGCCTGACTCATCCCTGAGTGACATTACGTGAGCAATAAACCCCAACCATCCCTTGGATATAAACCTTCACCGGCTCAATCCGATTGTAGCACAAAAATTACCCACTAAACCACCAGGCGCCAAAATTTGGTTATATGGTTACCACCCAACGTAGTAAATGGTTTCCTGGTGTACAGGAAACCATTTGGCTTGTCACTCAGTGTAGAGTCACCCACGGGCAGAAGGAAGAGGAAAGAATGAAGGAATGAAAGACAGAAGAGAGAGTGTAAAGTCACCTGCAGGCAGAAAGACGAGGAAAGAATGAAGGAAAGAAAGACAGAAGAAGATGGAAGGAAAGAAGGATGGAGGAGAGGATAGGGCAGACACCCAAGAGTAGCACTGCATTGAGTGAGTAGATGATGAGCGCCCCCACCTACCACAAGAAGTAGTTAATATACACATAAATATGAGAGAGAGAGAGGGGGGGGAAACACGTGTGTGGCGGCGATGTGGCAAACAAAGCTAGCGGTGTGAGGTCTTAGGAGGCCCCACCCAAATCGCCTTCATAAAATAGAAAGCTTATACCTTAAGTTTCAATGTTTACCATTATCACTTCACAACTGCCGCACTGCCCCAATGCTCACTGATCTTGATGCAGCATAACCGATATTGCAGACCCTTCCTTTTTCTCAGTTCATTTACCCGCCTACATATCTAACTCTGCCCCTTGCCTACATATCTGACTCTGCCCCTCTCCTACACCCACGAAAACAGTCCTGCTTACACACTCACCGTCCGTTCCCCCACCTACACACCCACCGTCCCCTTTCCCAAACACTCACACCCACGGCAGTTCCTAGCATCCCCAACACACACATCCAGCACCTACCCTTCCCAACACACACACACACACACACACACACACACACACACACACACACACACACACACACACACACACATTAGTAGCATACCAAGCCAATGCGATGAGTGACATGACGGATTTCACAGTTTTGGTAAGATATTCACTGTGTTTATATTGTACAGACTACTCGTGGTTGAGTCAACAAGTTCTTCTGCGG
This sequence comes from Coenobita brevimanus, assembly GCF_032717465.1. NCBI lineage: Eukaryota > Metazoa > Arthropoda > Malacostraca > Decapoda > Coenobitidae > Coenobita > Coenobita brevimanus. Next base: position 25,431,742 of record NC_137026.1, read on the forward strand.
ACCTTGTTATTGTGGGATAAACTAGTTTTTTAACATCTTTTCCTTGCGTATCACACCCTGGTAGTCCTGTAATCATTTTTTTACATTCATTACTTATTACCATACCTGCCACAATATCAACGTGCTTCAGAAAGTCATACATTGGGACCAGAGTGTTAGAAAATATCCAACAGCCAATGATATTACTGTCTACAGTCCATCACTATACCACCACCCACTGTTCTTTGTTTTTTTTCCTTACAGGTGCTGAACAGAAGAAAAACTAATAATCCATACACCAGATTACAGGTGTCCTTCATTCATTAAAAAAAAAAAAATCTGTAACAATTGGACTTGAAATGCTGTAGGTTGACGTGTGAGGGGGACCCTATTCTGGGGAAGCGAGTTTCAGAGAGATGAGGTTTGAGGAATAAAAGAATTCTGATAGGCAGAAGTTTTGCAATACGGAAATGTGGCATTCCAATCATGAGTGCTAGCAGATGTTTGTGTAACACGCGAGAAGGCGTGGCGAGGCGTTAAAATAGATGCAAATTCGTCTAGGTATTTGTCATAAAAGTGTCTGTTATGGAAATGCACGGGAGGCAACATTCCTTCTTAAATGTAAGAGAGGTAGTTCATCTGTAATTGCAGGGTCACTAATAATTCTTACACCTTTGTTTTGAATATTGTCCAGTTGTTTTAGTACAACCTCTCTACATCCACATCACGAGGGTGAGCAATATTCCAGCTGGAAGCACACATGACTCTTAAATTATAGATAACTGCTCCTCAGTGAAAAAGTTATGGATTTTGTAGTACAATAATCCATGTCTCTCTGAATCGTTTTTAGTAAGTGGTCTAACAAGAGAGGTCCAGCTGAAGGCACAGTTAAGTGAAACACCGATAATTTCAATACTTTAAGGGATAGGAATATTAGTAGCATTGATGGTAAAATAGGAATCAGGCAATATCTGTCTATTAGTAAATTGTATATAACTGGTTTTCCTGACATAAAATGAGACGATGTTATTTTTTCCTCATTCAGTGATTTATGGACATTGCTGTACTGAGTTGCAAGAGAGATATTAAACTTTGTGAATGGGTGTTTAAGTGTGAAGGAACTGTGAAGTACTGAGTCATCTGCATATAAGTGAATGAGATTTTGGGTGATAGAAAAGAGATCATTAATATGAATTAGGAACTGCGTTGGAGTCAGGAACGATCCTTGTGGCACGCCAGCATTAATCGAGTGGAAAATGGAATATACATCATCTACTCTTTTGTTTCTGTTGCTGAAATGTAAGGAAATTAGTGGGACAAACGATGACTGGCTATAACATGAGAGTTTGGATAGCAGGAAACGGTGCCACTCTGTCAAAAGCTACAATATGAACGCAAAATACAATTACACTTGGCATATATCACGCGCAAATCCCCAGGGAAATTAATAACATTTATTTGAGGGGGGGGGGGTAAATGTGCGTGAGCGTGAGGCTGGTGGTGGTGTGAATGTCATGCGGTGATGGTAGTGATGTTTTTTTTTTTAATGCAAGGAAAAAGGAACCAAAGGCCATTAGCCCGCAGTAACAGTTCCCTCCAAGAGAAAAACAAAATACAATAGAGAGCCAAATTCAAGATCCGATATTTTGAGATGCCTGGACACACTGCGTTTGAAAGACTGGAGATCATAGGCAGCAGGAAATACAGACAGAGGGAGACAGTTCCAGAGCTGACCTGTTGCATAAATGAAAGACTGGGAGTAACGGTTAACTCTTGCATTAGAGAGTTGGACAGAAAAGGGATGAGAGTTTGCTGCCAGATGGGTGCTACGCGCCCGTCGTACAGGTGGAGGAATGGAAGCAGACAGTTCAGAGGAGCAATGACCATTAAAGTAGCGATAGAAAAGAGATAAAGATGCAACAGTGCGGCAAGGAGACAGATGTTGAAGGGAGTCAGTAAGAGGAGGAGAGTAAATGAGACGAAAAGCCTTTGACTCCACCCTATTGAGAAGAGCTGTATGTAGGAAGCCCACACATGAGAGTTGTACTCCACATAGGGGCGGATAAAACCCCTGAATAGAGTCAACAATTGTGCAGGGGTAAAGAAAGAGCGGAGTCGGCTTAGCACACCCAATCTCTTGGAAGCAGATTTTACAAGAGATGTAATATGATCTTTCCAAGATAAGTTCCGAGTAAATGAAACCCCAAGCATGTTCAAGGATGATGCAGGATTAAGCTGAATATTATTAAACATTAGTGGGTATACCTGTGGAAGATTTTGTCGGGTTGATAGGTGTAAGAACTGAGTCTTAGATGCATTAAAAACAACCATATTATTTTTACCCCAGTCAGAGATACGAGCCAAGTCAGACATTAGATGTGCCATAGCCTCATCCCTTGTTTGTTGAAGTAACTGTTGAGATGGGCGTTGCGGGAACCGAATGGAAAGGTGAAGGGTGGAGTCATCAGCGTATGAGTGGATAGGGTTAGTTGTACAGCTTAGAAGATCATTGATGAATAAAAGGAAGAAAGTTGGTGATAGGACAGAGTCCTGAGGAACACCACTGTTGATAGATCTAGAAGAACGATGGCCGTCTACAACAGCGGCTATAGAACGACCAGAAAGGAAGTTAGCAATGAAGGCACAGATAGAAGGATAGAAACCGTAGGAGGGCAGTTTGGAAATTAAAGATTTATCCCAGACTCGATCGAAAGCCTTTGAGATGTCAAGTGCAATGGCAAAGCTTTCGCCAAAGTCCCGAAAGGAGGATGACCAGGAGTCTGAAAGGTAGGTGAGAAGATCGCCAGTGGAGCGTCCCTGACGGAACCCGTACTCAAGATCGGAATGAAGGTTGTGATAGGAAAGATGCCTTAAAATTTTTCTATTGAGAATTGACTCGAAAACTTTTGAAATACAGGACGCTAAAGCAATTGGAGGATAGTTGAAGGGTTGGGAGTGGTCACCCTTCTTTGGGACTGGCTGAATGAGAGCAAACTTCCAGCAAGAAGGAAAGGTACAAGTTGACAGACAAAGGCGAAAGAGTTTGCCTAGGCAGGGTGTAAGCACAGAAGCACAGTTCTTGAGAACAACAGGAGGGACCTCATCAGGCCCATATACCTTGTTAGTACTGAGGCCAGTGATGGCAGAAAATACTTCAGCTGAAGAAATTTTAATGTCAGCCATGAGGAAGTCAGAGGGGGGAAGTGATGGAGGAACAGCACCGGAATCGTCTAAGGTGGAATTGGAGGAGAAAGTCTGTGCGAAGAGATCTGCTTTATCAGTAGAAGAAATAGCTACAGAACCATCAGAGTAGAAAAGAGGAGGGAAGGATGATGAGGTAAAGTTGTTAGAAAGGTTTTTGGCAAGGTGCCAGAAGGAGTGGGAAGAATTCGAGTTGGAGAGTTGAGAGCATATAGTACGGATGAAATTATTTTTAGCAGAGCGAAGAACAGACTTAGCACGATTCCGGGCTGAAACGTAAAGATGATGTGATTCAGGGGTGGGTTGGCTCCGGTACCTTTTGTAGGCCCTCTCCTTGTTGCGGACAGCATTAGAACAAGCGTGATTAAACCAAGGCTTTCTTGCGTTAGTCAAAGGATATAAGAAAGGAATGTATGCTTCCATGCTCGAGAGAATAACCTCCGTAATGGCAAGGCACACTCAGATGGTATAAGTGATGTTGTGTGATAGTTGTGGTGGTTATAGTTAAGTGTTGCTGTAGAGTGGCAAATGTAAAGGTAAGAGTGGTGGTGGTGATGGTGGAGGTGAATGATGCTGTATGATGGTTGTGGTGGTGTTGGTGATAAGAATGGTGTAAGGTCAAGAAGATGGTGGTAATGGTTAAAGCTGGTGGTCGAACTGGTGGTGACAGTGATGGGGGTGATTGTGTGGTAGTAATAAAAACGATGGTGCGAGTGGTGGCGACGGTGGTGGAAACGGTTGTGTAATGGTGATGGTGATGAAAGCGGTAGTGATAATAGTAGGGGAGGTCATGTGGTGGTGGGTGATGGTGAGGAGAATGGTGAAGGTGATGGTGATCAAAGGGAAGAATGTTGATGGTAACAGTTACAGTTAATAGGTGGTGATGATGGTGCTGAAAATGAAAGAAATAAACTGGTGGTGAACTCTGGTAGTGGTGGCGAGTGGTAACAGAAGAGGGTAGTGGTGGTGAGTGGTAGTTGTAACAGAAGCTGGTAGTGGTAACAAAAGAGGGTAGTGGTGGACAGTGTAAGTGGTAACAGAAAAGCGTAGTGGTGGAAAGTGGTAGTGGTAACAGAAGTGGGTATTGGTTGCGAGTGGCAGTGGTAACAGAAGGTACTGGTGACGGGTGGTAGTGGTAGTGGTAACAGAAGAGGGTAGTGGTGGTGGGTGGTAGTGGTAACAGAAGAGGGTTGTGGTGGTAAGTGGTAATGGTAACAAAAGACGGATGTGGTGGTGAGTGGTAGTGGTGGAGTAATTGGTGAGCCACTAACCGATAATTCAGCTTCCTAGTAATGCTTAATTTGTTCATGCATTTGGTTGTAAACAATCATGTAACTGACTGGGAGGTTATCATTTACCATACAAGTGTGATTGCTTTTAAGCGTGGTCTGTGCGTATACAAAGACACAAGATTTTCACCCAAAGTGGTGGCTCAGAACAACTTGATCCAGTTTTGAGTACACTGGTTCACAAGGCAGTGCCAGCTTTGCCTGAGCCATGCCAATAATAGTTATGGGATCAGAGGAGTAAGTACGGACGAGTGTTTTTAAAACCTTTTCCATTAAGCTGATCCCGCCAGTTTAATCGGCCTAATTGAAATTACACGGTCAGTTATCGAGCATGGCGGGATCAGTGGATCAATGCAGTTTACCAACTGATGGCCAGTCAGTGCAGTGCTGGTGGAAGGACATTTCCACCATATGACCCTTTAAATTTAAGTGTTGGGGTGTTTGTTAAAAACAGTATATGACGAATACAGATTAAGTTGCAAGGACAGTTGAATTTTAATCTGTTCATTATTACTGGATATACTTCCTACAACAACAAAAACAACTACTACTACTACTACCACCACTACTACTACTACTACTACTACTACTATTACTACTACTATTACTACTATCTCCTACTAGGCTAACTGCCGGCACTCACATTCATTAAATAGTGGAACGATCATAAAGCGCCACAGTACTGAGGAAGTGGGTCGTAAATTATGGTGGTTTACAGTAAAACACGGCAGCACCAGAGGCAATACTGCACTGGTGCATTGCACACCGATGCTCTGCCATATCAACAATGGGCAATTAAGACATCTTAAAACAGTCCTAAGGAACATTAGATGGGCTAGAGCCAGCCGTATGAAATGAGCATCACCAGAATATTACAGTAAAAAATAGCCGTGTGGAAACAGTAAGGTATTCGTTTCATCAAAGGCGATTGTAGTCTTTAAAAAAAAACACGGCAAACTATGGCGTCAAAGGAGAGACTCAGGAGACAGTACCACTGGGTAGCTGGTAATAAACAAGAGGCAGAGGTGACACAAGAAGAAAGCCAGAACGGCCTTCCAAACGGGTGATAAAATGAGTGGCACAGAGCACCAAATGAAGCAAGGAAGAAGGGTTCTGGCGGATGTGGGAAAGGGAAAGGAGATGAGAAAGATTAAAATCTCATCCCAGCCAGGCCCTCAAGACAACAGCCTCAGCCTTCCTGTAAATATAATGGACTTCACCCAGAAACGGATGAATCTGGGGAAGCAGAAAGGGTAAGATGGTGCGTACAATGTAGGGAAATGAAACAAACGAAGGAAGAAAATAAAAATGAGAAAGGAGAGAAGAAGCAAATACCAAGATAAAGGGAAGTATTATGGGGAACAGAGTGATCAGCTTGCCTTGGTGAGGTCAAGTTATGTGATACAAGTTTGTACTAATGATCAGATCACAACAACCAGAGTGATTTAATTCAAACTAATCTGATGCTTTAAGTTTGGCATGGCATATGCAGCCCTGGTACTGACGTTGAAGAATGTATTGGAAGCATGATAGTTTGTAGAGGTAGGAGAGAACTTCGTGTAAATACTATACACAATACTAAGTTCTCTGTTGATTAAACCAAATCTATCCTTTTCTTAACATGCCTACAGGTACCACAATATTCTAATTATTTCTACCTCTGAGAGGGAGATGAGAATTCTAAAGACCTGAATAATCAATGAATGGGTGTATGACTCACTGCACTGGGCATTCTTGATAGTTATCCTGCTTCTGTACTTCCTTTTCCTCTTTTTGGGTCAGGCCATCCCATATTTTATTGGAAAAACGTTATGATGATGATGATGTTATTTATACATGGCTGAAGATGGTGCTCAGAAACGATGTCGAATCGATAAAGTAAAAAGAATATATATATATATATATATACATATATATATATATATATATATATATATATATATATATATATATATATATATATATATATATATATATATATATATATATATATATATATATATATATATATATATATATATATATATATATAAGTATAGGGTCAAGAAAAGAGGCAAACATACGAAGGAAAAGCCGTTCTGAAAGGAAGCAAAGAGCACGAGCAGAGAGCAAACACAGAGCAACAAGAGCCCTGGGACCGAGAGAGGGCAGAATCAGGAGCATGTAAATGGGTCACGAATATTAAACAAAGGAACAAGGCAGCAGGATAACTAACAATTTGTTAAGCACACTATCTATGCAGGCTATTGCATGACTGCATCCTGTGACGGTGCCCCCTCCCAGGCACATCTGTACATACTCATACCCAGTGACGATATCTCCTACCAGGATCATGTTGTTAGAATAAGAGCGGCCAAAGATGACTTAGGAAGCATGAATAAAATGTGGCTATACCACTAACAGTATCAGTAAATCAAATCCTAAAGAATTTTTCAGTTACATCAGATGCAAAAAGGTAATAACTTAAACAATCAGAGCCTAAACCACAGTTTATGTTTCTGACTGAAATCGTGCTGAGTCTGTTCTTTGCTAAAAATAATTTCATTCATATTAAATGCTATGAATTCTCCAACTCAAATTCTTCCCGCTTCTTCTGGCACCTTGCCAAAAACCTTTCTAATAACTTTACCTCACCATCCTTCCCTCCTCTTTTCCTCCCTGATTGGCTCTGTAGCTATTACTTCTACTGATAAAGCAGGTATCTTAGCTCAGACTTGCTCCTACAATTCCAACTTGGACAATGCCGGTGTTGTTTCTTCGTCACTGTCCCCCTCTGACTTCCTTATGGCTGAAATTAAAATTTCTACAACTGATGAATTTTCTGCCATCACTGGCCTCAATACTAACCCTCTCCTGTTGTCCTCAAGACCTGTGCTTCTGGGCTTACACCCTGCCTAGGTAAACTCTTTCGCCTTTGTCTGTCAACTTGTACCTTTCCTTCTCGCTGGAAGTTTGCTCTCGTTCAGCTTGTCTCAAAGAAGGGTGACCATTCCCAGCCGTCTAATTACCGCCCAATTGCTTTAACATCCCGTATTTCAAGTTTTTGAGTCTGTTCTTAACAAAAAAATAATAATAAAGCACCTATCCTATCACAACCTTCTTTCTAATAGCCAATATGTGTTCTGCCAGGGACGTTCCACTGACGATCTTGTCACTTGTCAGACTCCTGGTCACCCTCATTTCGAGGCTTTGATGAAAGCTTTGCCATTGCACTTGACATCTCAAACGCTTTCTATCAAGGTTGGCATAAAGTTTTACTTTCCAAACTGCCCTCTTAGGTTTTCATCATTCTACCTCTAGCTTCCTTTCTTGTCGTTCTATAACTGCTGTTGTAGACGGCTACCATTCTTTCCCTAGAGTTATCAATAGTAGTGTTCCTCAGGACTCTGGCCTATCACCCATTTTCTTTCTTCTATTCATAAATGATATAAGTTGTAAATGTACCCCTATCCACTCATTTGTTGATGACTCCACCCTTCACCTTTCCACTGGCTTCCAGCTGTGTCCATCTCAGCAGTTACTTCAACAAACAAGATGATGAGGGTATGGCACACCTAATGTCTGACTTGAGTCATATCTTTGACTGGGGTAAAAGTAATTTTGTTATTTTGAATCCATTAAAAACTTAGTTCTTACATCTTTCAACTCGACAAAATCTTCTGGAAGAGTATCTTCTATTTAACAATATCCAACTCAGTTCTGCATCATATTTAAAGATATTTGGGGTTTTATTGTCTCGGGATTTATCTTGGAATGATCAAAATTATTAACTCTCTTGTAAAATCTGATTCCAAGAGATTAGGTGTACTAAGCTGACTTCGTGCTTTCTTTACCACAGAGCAGTTGTTGAATTTATACACGGGTTTTATTCATCCTTGTGTAGTGTACGATTTTCAGGTGTGGGGAGGTTCCCCACACAGAGCTGCTCTCAACAAGGTAGAATCAAAGGCTGTTTGTCTCATCATCCCTCCTCATCTTACTGGCTCCCTTCAACCTGTCTCTTTGTCACACTGTTGCATCTTTATCTCCTGTCTATCGCTACTTCAATGGTCACTGCTCCTCTGAACGATCTGCTTCTATACCCTCACCACTACGGCGGGCGAGTAGCACCCGTCTAGCAATAAACTCTTGTCAGGACTCCATACTATAATACAACTCATAGATGGATAAATAGATAGATAGAAGCACCAAGCCAGGGTGTGAGACAGGAAGTGTGTCAGCGAGAATCAACCAAAAGGAAACGAGCTTGCAACTCTTAAGTGAAAGAATGCTAGATGTGCACCGGAAGCAGTACATACACACAGACATACAGAGTTCTAGAAGCTCCCACGACAGTGTAGCCCACGTGACACAACCCCTGCTGAACGAGAATGTGGGAATCAGAGATCAGAAAGGGGCTAGACGTAGAACTGACAGGTAGTGGAGAGAGGAAACAAGAAGAGGGGTCTGACGACACTTAGTAATTTACGTCCCTGTGTACTACATACTCTGCTCAACTTACACTTGCTTTGAAGATTATAAATCACGATCAACTCCCTGTATTCATCTTTAACTCCTTCTGCTCTTCGAGTAGCACACTAACTTTAACCAAAACTCAAGACTTACATATTGCAAAACCAAAGAGTCACACTCACCCAATTTCTGTGTAACTCTCTATTGCAAAGTTAACTGTTACTGCCACTTCTTCATGTACGTAACAGGTCAACTTTGGAATGATTTTCCTGTCTGTATTTCCTATTGTCTATGATCTCCAGTCTGTCAAAAGCAGAGTGTCCAGGCATCTCAAAATGAACGGATCTTGAATTAGGCTCCGTGTTATCTTTTTCTTTTCTTTTTTTTCTTGGGGGGAACAATCTTGCGGGCTACTGGCATTTGGTTCCTTCTTCTTTGCATTGAAAAAAAAAAAAAAATAGAAGACAGCCATAAGGATAGCACATTGTTGATGAAACTAAGATGGTGAGGATTCCATACTTTCTTCGCATTAATATTTATAACAGAAAATGCATACAGAATTCCTGCAGTTTCCCCAGTTCAAATGGAAGAGGGATTTTATTACAGTTAGTGAAAGCGATGTATGACTTGTCATCAGTAAAACTGAAGGAGAATAGTCTTGTAGAACTTCGAAATTTCTTGTAGTGTGTTTTGTAGATCAGTTATGCGTAAGTTATACTCTTGGACAAGCGGTAGTTATACTGAGTAGGTTTATATGTAGATAATCTTAATTCCCATTGTCATGCAATGAGAGGAGAGGTAAAGAGGAGTATGGGACTATGTATAATTTTAGTTGTCTTGAAAAGATTAACTAAAGTCTCTCACACATGAGTTAAGTATAGAGTAGAGTCCCGCTATTACCTCCCAGACTTGTCTCGCTAGACCCCTTCTCTCTCTCCCTCTCTGTACAACCTTTCGGTTCTATATCTAGCCCCCTTCTGCTCTCTAACTCTCTCATCCTGCCCTAGGAGGGCTAGTGTCACGTGTGCAAGACACATGTGAATGTTCGAGAAACCCGTGTGTCTGTGTGTATGTAGCGTTTCCGGTGACATAGTGTATGTGTGGCATTTTTTACAGAAATGCGGACTCATTTCCTTTCCCACTGAAATCGCAAACACATTTCCTTTTGTCGACTCTCGCTGACACATTTTCTATTCCCACACCTTGGCTGGTGCTTCTATCTATCTATCCATCATGCTATCTATTATGATTTGTATTTATAATATGGAGTCCTGACAATAGTACACCCGGGCCAGACAAAATATCTCCACGTATTAAAGGAATCACAGAATGAAATATCAAATGCTTTATCTGAACATTTTAACTTACCAGTAAAGAACAGTAAGGTGCCACACGAATGGAACCTTGCAAACGTAACCCTGATATAAAAGGGCAACAAAACACAACCAGAACACTACTACCCAATTAATTTAATATCAGTGGTTTGTTCGTTCCTTGAAGCTATTATCAGAGACAACTTTATGAAACATTTAGAAACAAATAATTTCACCAAAGATTCACAATACGATTTTCGGAATAATCCTTTTTGCCTCAAAAATCAGTTGGACTTTTCAACGAAATATCAAGTAACAGTAGGCCTATATTGCAAATCAAGTGGGTGACAGCCAAAGCAGGACTTATCGATCAGTGTCTGCTCCTTAATAATTTTCCTTCATCTCATACCTCCTCACTTCTTCTCTAAGCCTACCACCCAATTTTTATATCCTTCACCATCTCCTCTCTCACAGTCTCCCTACTTTTAGTTCTGCCAGACATTCATTCTCCTCTCTCTCTCTCTCTCTCTCTCTCTCTCTCTCTCTCTCACGTTCACCATCTCTGTCCTTTCTGGCCATTGGCCAGATTTGGTCTCAGAGCACGGTACTGAAGCAAGAAGAAGAAATAAAAATCTGGAAGTCTCCAAAATCGTTCCTTCCAAGTAACGCCAGACAAGAGATAACTAAAACCAATATCTGTTCATTTGCAGATGCCTGGACATATTGTGTTTGAAAAACTATGTTGATTCAACAATTCTACGAATGATTAGTGTAAAACAAAAACTGCAGTGTTAAAAAGGAAAAATAATAGTAAAGCATAAGTCGATTACATTAAATGACCAAACTCAAATTTAAAAAAAGCTTTTCATAGACAAAAGTAGATGCTGAATACAAAAATTCATTGACATTCCATTATTTTGAGGAAAAGGTTCAATTATACCAACTTACAGAGAAGCAATACAACGAATCATTATCAGTTTCTCAAATGTCTAGTCCATAAGAGCACATCTCACCCGTGGAAATGTTTTTCCCAGCAATAATAAACAGGCGCTCCACTGGGACCCAGCTGATGATGCACGAAGGATGAGATGGAACTAAGGAAACTGGGCCAGGGGGAAGGGGGGTCTGCTCTGGTCTGCCTTCATGGATATAAGGAATCCACTTCCTCTAAGCTGGTGCGCATGGACAGGTATTTACTTGTTGATTTACTGAAAAATATAAAGTCTGTCCTAAAAGCTTCTGATTTGACCACAAAGTTAAAAAACTTACGGCAATTTTGTACAAAGTGAAAAAAAAATGCATTTACAGTATATTAATCATGGAGACCCCATGCAGCTGCCTTTGTTGTGAAGGGTGTCCGTGATGCAGCCTAGCTGCCCTGGTAATGTTACGAATCAAAGTCGAACATTTAACATATATATGAAGCCGAAGCCAAAGCCTTAAAATGATAACCTCATGAAATCGTACGAGAAACCGAAGTCGGCTTCATTCCCTCTTCTGGAGGCAGCTCACGTACAAAGACGAAAAGGGCGGTCTGTGGTAGTTGTGGAAATTTATGGTAATGGTCCACTGAGATGGCAGGGAACCTTTTAAGCGCTCATTCTATCCTGATTCCACTCATTCACGTACAAAAGAATGAATAGCTCTACATCCGTTAAATGAATAGCTCTGCATCAGTTAAATGAAGAGCTCTACATCGGTTAAACAAAGAGCTCCACATTGGTTAAATGAAGATCTCTACATCGGTTAAATGAAGATCTCTACATCTGTTAAATGAATAGCTCTACATCGATTAAATGAATAGCTCTACATTGGTTAAACGAAGAGCTGTACATCGGTTAAATGAAAAGCTCTATATCGGTTAAACGAAGAGCTGTACATCGTTAATCGTTGGAGGTGCAAGAATACTTGCAACATACTGTATACTGTGCGAAGGATATACCTCAATACATTCCGCATAAATACAAAATGAGGATGTGTCCATTCTCCAACCGTGTTCGGAGGGCTCAGGAAGGGCAGGCCAGAATCACAAATGTCCCCCGGACCATCTCACCACCCGCTTTATTTATGAAATACTACTTCACTCTACATCCCTCACCCATTACGCTGCATTTTTTACAACCCCGGCCAACAGTGAAACAAGGGTGGTGGTGTACAGAATGAAAGAAAATTAACTTGTCTAGGAGTGAGTACAAGTGAAAAGTGACATTATGAATGAAAGATAGTAAATGATGGATTGGAGTGCAACTGAGAAGGCAAAGGGTTCCAGCGTCACACTACTAAGCTTCAGTTAGAGATGGGCGATACCACTGATTTTTTTTTTTTTATACGATACCAAGTATTTTCCAGCCTAATATCGAAGTATCGAGTACGGATATCGAGTACTTCATCGTCCAGTATCGTTAATTTCGAGTACTTTACAGGAAAATAATTTCCTATATTCATTATACAGTCAGCAATCATATACATAGGCCAGGGTGAAGCGACGACAGGTTTATTGGAGATATAATAGCCTACAGTAGCTCTCTTTCTCTCTCTCTCTCTCTCTCTCTCTCTCTCTCTCTCTCTCTCTCTCAGTCCCGCGGCAGTGCTAGAGTGTCTGACTGACAAATAAGATGGTCCCAGGTTCAATACCTGAGAGGAGCAGACATCTTCTGGACACAAGTGTTCTATCACAAGTTCGTCCCTGTTCACCTAGCAGTAATATAGGTACCTTGTTGTCAGTCAACTTTGTGAATCACTTACAAGGAAAGACTGAGTAAAAGAAAGACTTAAATGAATACTCAGAATTACGAGAGAAGGCCTTTACGAGTTAATCCTCCATGCTCAGGGTTCCTGTGTTAGGACTCCATATTATAATTACAAATCATAATAGACAGATAGATAAATAGATAGATAGACAGCTCCATGCAAGCCTGGGAAAGGGAAATGATCTTGCAAGTTAACTGAGGAAATGTTGACCATTACACAGGAAGCAGCAAAGTCAGGAGATGATGTAGGTAGTGTGTCAGCGAGATAGCAGGCGAACAAAGCCTAGTGACATACACACATACTCACACACAGGTTTCTGACAACCAAACAACAAAACTTCTCTACAAGTTACTACAAAGTCTTTTATGACACCTGCAGGGATAATTTCCCCCCCTCAGGGTGAAAACCATTCAGCAGATCTTCAACATATATTCTCTCTTACATTCCCTCCAGCCCTTGTTTCATCTCCCCCCCCCCCCGATTCATTTTGTTACTTCTGAAATCAATGTGGCATTTATATTAAGAAATAAAATTAATAAGTAAATACTTTCTTGAAAATAATATATAATGTATTTCCTTGTAGTATAATAGCACAAACCAAATTTATGTATTTTTATTTGACACAGGCTTAATGCAGCAAATACTTTCTAGAAAAAAATAGTGTTTTTCCTTGCAGTATAACTACAAACCAAATTAAAATATCTCCATTAAACTCAGGTTATCTCATCTAAAGTATTTTGCCTTTCTTACTTAGGCCAATATAGCAAATATTAGTATTACACTACTCATTTTCAGTAAAAGACATTTATAATAACCCTTCTCACTTCCAGTGACGAACATGTTAAAATTTTAATTACCGTACTAGATACTAGACACTTAGTGGACTGAATAACAAATGGGAATTCAAGTCTGCTAGTAAATAATTTTGCTTGCCAAAGTAAATTACCAGTAGACTTTATTATATCGTTAATAATGGGACATAATGTACCTCTTAAAATAACTGTCATTATCCTCAATATGGACAATGTAATTAAATTTCTGCTACGAACGCTACTCCCCTTCATCGATCCACCCAACTACCCGAGACCCCGCAATAATGTGATGCCAGACTTATGACGACCACACCAGGAGAAAGTGGACGGGAACATTATAATTAGTCATATTTAATAATATGTTTATAAAGTACTCATAGTACTCGATACTTCACGATTTGTATCGATATTTTCGATAAAAAAGGTAATATCGAAAGTATCGATACTTTGGTATTATACGCCCACCACTAGCCTCGCTAATCAACAAGGAAATGAAAGTCAGCAACTTATAAAATTGACCCTTCCAAAAAAATCTTAACAGAGCATAACTGAGTCTAAAACAGGGGCGACATTAGGGGGGGGGCAGCGAGGGGCGTTCGTTCCCTCCAAGCTTTCTGAGGGGGCCTCCAAATCAAGGACAATTAATGTAAAAAAATATAAGGTTAACACCGTGAAAATGAGAATAATTTGTATTTAGCCTCAATACGTTTTGAGTGAAATATATCTTGTGTGTGTGTGTGTGTGTGTGTTTAATAATCATAATAACTTACTAGGTATATTAAAGGATGTCAATGTAAATACGTTCCTAGCCCGCTGTTCAGCTAACTTCAGTGTCGAGCTGCCTTTTTTATTGTATTCCGGCTATCACTAAAAGCTTTTATTCATCGTAGGAAGTACGTACCTGACTTTTCGTGGACATAATGAGGGTGGTGAGACACTGAATTCAGGAAATTTTGTAGAAATTCTTACCTAACTGCTGAATCAATCCCTTTCTAAAACAAAATTTAGATCGACGATATGGTCATAATACAGTTCCTCAATACCAGAATGAGTTGATATCAGTTGTTGGAAGACATATCAAAGACACAAGTTGTGCTGAAGCACAAGAAGCCAGGTACTTTTCATTATGATTGATGAAACGAATGACTTGTCAAAAAAAGAACAGATGGCTATTCTTGTGCGGTACTTTAGTGAGGGTATTGTGAAGGAACGTGTCATTGGAACCTATCACATGGAAAAGGTTGATGCTGCATGTTTAGCTGATTTTTCATATAAGGAGATAGAACAACCTGGTTTAATTTGGTCTAACTGTGTGGCTAAGTGTTATGCTGGTGTTAGTGTAATGAGTGGTTGCTTTAGCGAGGTTCAAGCAGGACTACGGGATAAAATTCCCCAAGCAGTATACCTACAGTGCCATGTACACAGGCTGAATTTAGTACTTGGCCACTGCATATAAATTACCAGTGGCCTCTCTTCATTTTTTTCAGTTATTAACACACCTTACACATTTATTGCTAACAGTAACACAAGGAACCAACTTTTCATAGAGAAACAGAAAGCAGAAGATCTTCAGGTTTTGACGCTAAAAAGACCTGCTATAATAAGATGGTCTTACTATTGTAATGCCAGTATCAAAGGTTAAGCTTCGCTATGGAAGTTTGCTATTAGTGCTTCATACAATTTCAGAGGATTCTGATTCAGAAGCTGCAGCAAAAGCAATTGGACTGTACAAAAAGCTAGAGTCAGGTTCGTAATGGATCTAAATATTATTAAGCAACTCCTTAGAATTATCAATAGTTTGTTAGATCAGCTTCAAGCAAAGGAAGCCTTACTATCTGAAGCTTCCTCTCTCATACAGTCAACTATTAAAGAATTGCAAGTCTTGAAAACTGACGAGGCTTTCTCTGATATTTTTGTCAAAGCTAAAGATTTTGCTTCAACATATGTGATTGATACCAACTTGGAAAATTCAAATCAGTTGGGCACACCTAAGAGAATTCACAAGGTATCATGAAGACTGAAGAGCTTCTTAACAGATTCAGCACTAGGGAGAAGTGAGGTGAATACTTGTATTGCTCTAAAGACTGAAATCAAAAGAACCAATTTTGATATATTAGACAGATTTCTCTCAGAGCTTCATATTTGCATCACATAAAAATGTCCTTAATGGAAGCAATGAATGCACTTCATTGCAATTCCATAGACTTTTTAGAATATGAGAAGCTTTCTATTATAGTACAGTCTTACAAAGTCTTCTAGTTTCCCAAATCTCTTTTGCAAAAAAACATTTTTTAAGAAAGAGTGACAAGCCAAAGCATCTGTTTGAATTATAGGATGAACTCAAACCATTAGACTGTGCTTATTCAGAAATACCGAAAATTATCAAAATTCTTATTACCCTTCTAGTAACTACAGCAGGCAATGAACGACTTTTTTCAGTACTTAGCTTAGTCAAGACATATCTAAGAACCTCAGCGAAAATTGATCGCTTAGTGACTTGCTACCTATGATCTCAGAAAAAGGAACTTGTTAAAAAACTTTAACACCCTGGTTGATAACATTGCAAGCAGAGATCACGGAGATATCCACTGTTGCAGTAGTTTATTCATTTTTCAATGCAATAAAAATACGTAGTTTAGTTTTCAATTTCCTCTAATGAATTCTGAAATCAATATACTCTTCTTACCTGAGCCTCTTCCAAGTTTAAACCATCATTTTATATCTCCCACCTCTTAGTGTAGAGCTTACTTTTTCACATTACTTTATATGATACATAGTATTCTGGGGGATAGTAAGCTAAACGCTTTCCATTTATAATTCATTTACAAGTTTACAACTTTTCATTCTCAATTTATATTCAATATTTTTTCATTAGGCTATAAGAATGAAGTCAGTTTAAGCTTCCATCCAATATATTACCATGTACAGTACAGGTTTCTCTCTTCAGTTTAAGCTTTCACCAATACAAACATTTCAATTGCTATTTGGTCTATTATCCAGGGTCATTAGCATATAATGCAACGATATGTACTTTACCATGCACTTTAAATTACATGTTCAGCTTCACACAGAATTACTGCCAATGCTTGAATATCTGTTAGTGTATGTCAGGGAGTAATTGGATTAATAAATAATTATATACAGCATATCTATCTATCCATCTATCTATATCTATCTATCTATCTATCTATATATATTTGTTTACTGTTTTACTTCCCTGACCATAGTTTTGCATGGGGATTCAAAATGCTCGCTTGCCACCCCACCCATGTGGGGAGGTGGGAGTAGGGGGGGCCTCCTAAATAGCCTATGCCCCCCCACCAAAGGAAAATTGAAATGACGCCCCTGAGAAAGACGGAGAATCGAGGCAAGGGAAGCAAGAGGAAAGAAAAATGGGTGAAAAAAAAAAAAGAACGTGAAGTGGAAGGGGGAAGTGCCCCCTTAGGCTCTTTGACAAATTGGTCACTTTATATCGTCTGCTGTCTCACACCACAGCCTCTTTACAGACTCACACCACAGCCTCTTAACAGACTCACACCACAGCCTCTTAACAGACTCACACCACAGCCTCTTAACACACACAACAGCCTCTTAACAGACCCACACCACAGCCTCTTAACAGACTCGCACCACAGCCTCTTAACAGACTCACACCACAGCCTCTTAACAGACTCACACCACAGCCTCTTAACAGACTCACACCACAGCCTCTTAACAGACTCACACCACAGCCTCTTAACAGACTCACACCACAGCCTCTTAACAGACTCACACCACAGCCTCTTAACAGACTCACACCACAGCCTCTTAACAGACCCACACCACAGCCTCTTAACAGACTCACACCACAGCCTCTTAACAGACTCAGAGAGGACTTGTAGTGGCGTCACACAGGTCACACGAGGAGAAAAGATACTCAACAAAATACTTCAATAAAAGAAAGCAACTGGAGGCTGGCTGGACGTAATATTATATTTGAGGATGCCGGGTGAAAGTGTAGCATTAGCGGCTTGACATTAAAAAAGGCAATGATCACTACATCAAAGCAATTTAATTATGAAGAAAATAACTGTTGTTTTAACAAAGAAGAACTTTGAAAAATAAGGAAAGACAAGTAAATATTACGAAAATATTATTAGCAGAGCAATACAGGACACTGTCAACACTCCTTCACAATAACAGCAGAGAAAACGCGCATTAGCTTCGAAGATAAAAATTAAAGAATTTGGAAAGGTATCTCAGGCTGTTAAAAAGTTGAGACTGGAAAATAAAGTTCCAGAAGTTTGTTCAGTAATGATCGCAATGGTGGTGTTCACGTGGAAACAAATGAACTTGCAGACGGCATACAGATCATCAAAGGGCTCACAGTAATTTTCGAAAAGTTAGTTTGCACTAATGTTTCTACTCAATCTAATCGGTCGAATGAACTATGTACAAATTGCACTCCCGCAAGTTCATGTCACAGAGGCGCCACGGTGACTTTACCAAGTGTGTGGTGGTCGTGAATCAATCACACATAAATTTATGCGGCTACCATGGCAACGCATCCTTTACCCTGCCTGTACAGATGGCATCATTCGTGTCAAGTTTTTGACATGTAAAAGGATCAAGGAGAACTGAAAACAACCAGTGCAAACTTCTTCATGAATTTAACAGCTACAGAGGCACTTCAGGATTCTAGATGCTAGACGGATTAGTTCCGAGACAATAACTGTTTGTGAGATCCAAGCATGAGTAGGTGGGAGAGTGAGAGGAGAGGTGGAACCATTTTCCTCCTCTCTCTCTCTCTCTCTCTCTCCCTCCCTGGGAATTCTTACTGAGTCTCCTCAGTACCACTCACTTTCACTGATTTTATAAAACTTGTATACACTACGTAATGCCTCCATAAGCAGCTCAAGACTCCCCGCTCTACTCTAAAACTGAGTAAGAGGGGTGGCAGTGGAGCCTGGACCTGCAGCCACCGGGGTACAACTGAGTAAGAGGGTGGCAGTAGAGCCTGGACCTGCAGCCACCGGGGTATAACTGTGTAAGAGGGTGGCAGTAGAGCCTGGACCTGCAGCCACCGGGGTACAACTATATGGATCCTCCCAATAATGGCACAACTTGGGTCCCTAAGCCACTATTTCCATAGAGTTTCCCCGAACAGTTGCCAGGCTATTCCACAGTACAATGGGGTGTTCTTGCTGGGGCAGAAGCCTACTAGCACTGACTATTTATTACAGTTGTTTATTGTTTTAACATGGCACGTTATTAATACAGTATATTCTTCGCTACATAGGTTGACTATGTCATTACGACAAAATTATAACAAAAAAGCTTTTTGGAGAGTGTAAAAAAAAAAAAAAAAATGATTCACTCAGTAAAGCGGCTACAGATACTTCTAATATGCAGGAAACCACTGTATTAATGTGATGCAGTTGAGCTGAATAAAGATGTGAAGCTCCCCATGCATGTCAAAGGTAATCTCAATATCCCTCTACATTTTGTTAAGCTCACAGTCAAGCCTTTAGCTGTGTACTGGCAAAGTGAATCTACTAACTAGCAGGATGGTGGAGCAGGGAAAGAAGAAGAGGGTAGTAACGAGACAAGGAAATTTACAGTAGCGAGAATATCCAAAGAATAGCAATGACAGAAGAGCAGAATGTTTTTTCTTTTTTTTAAGTCTGCCAATAAATCACATTCCTCATCCCTGGAAATATGAGTACATTCTGGAAAAGTTGCTGGAAAACAGTTGTATATTGTTTAACTTCGTTTACATATAACTTAGTCTGAATAAATATTCCCACTCATCCCATTATCCGGCACTTTTTTCAGTTATTGTTTCTGTGCTACCCCAGTTTGTCTCACTGAGCAGACCCATCAACCGCAGGCAAACAACCGCCCAAGCAGGGCTGTCCCGTGCAGTGAACTGATGTTCCTGAGTGGCTGACAGCTCCTCGCTAAAGCGAAGCGCGGGGATTAATGTGGAGGGTTGGATCCTGGGTGGACTACCCATTTGCGTCTCTACCCAGTTAACAGAGGCACCATGATAGGATCCATGTCAACCAGTTACTTGGCTATATGGTTACCACCCAGCACTGTAAATAGTTTCCTGAGTTGCATGCATCCATGTTGCTTATAAGTCTGAGTAGAGCTTCCAGAAGTAGAAAGAAAAGTAATAAATAGTGACAGGAAGGATAGGAGAAATAAGAAGAGAGGAGGAAAGACAGAAAAAGAATGCTAGACATGATGGAGGAAGTAGGTAGCACTACATCAAGTGCGTGGTTGATGGGTGTCTCCAGCTACCACCAACTTTTTCACAGTATAAGAGAACTCTTTGTTTCTCTTCTCAGACTTAAAAATGTGGGGATGGTTGGGACTGAGTGAGGTTATAATGTTGCTTAGCCATGTAGGTGCTGGAGGTGTCACTGATTTACGTAAAATTATAATCCTCTGTTCTGAGGCAATAATGAAAAAAATTAATCCTAAATAAAGTACGTAAACTCACATCATACTCTACATGTTTATAGCTTAGACTTTTTGTTCACTTAGTACCGTAACTACTCACCGTAGCACATCAAAAACTCTATAGCCACACGGTAATTAAGCCTATAATTTCCCTGACATCATATGATGTTAACTTGAATTAAATTCCTTTGTATATCTAAGTAATTAATAGGTTAAATTCCAACACTCCTTTTCACTCCTTCCACTCACATCTGGATTGTGTTCCATCTCTGACTTGCCTTTAGAGACTAACTTCTTTCCTATACCCTCTCTCTCTCTCTCTCTCTCTCTCTCTCTCTCTCTCACACATTTTGCCACCCATGATACCATCCACACACAGCTGCTACGAGCTCTCCTCTCCCCTCTTATCCCTCCTTGTGTGCTCACTATCCAGCACATCACATTCTCACACTCACTCCCACCTACTCACCCCTCACAGTCACTACCACTATCTCACCCGCCACACTACCTACCTTAACCCTCTCATTCTCACTGCTACTCTTCACCCCTCTCTCATCCTCACTGCTACTTTCCCTTCACCCTTCACCCATGTCACCCTCACTGCTACCCTCTCTCACCTCTCACCCTCACTGCTACCTCCCTTCACCCCTCTCACCCACACTGCTACCCCTCTTCACCCTGCTCACCCTCACTGCAAATTCCCTCTCACCCTCAGTCACAAGAACCCCCCCCCCCCTCATACACTCACTGTTACCTCCTCACCCTCAAGGCCTCCTCACCCCCTCTCAACCTGAAACTTATTGGCACCCCCGTCATCCTCACACTCACTGCAACCCCCACACCCCACCTCAGCTTCACACACTGTTAGTCTCGGCAAGTTTTAGACCACCAACATCATCACTCGCACCACCACCATTCCACACCATGTTTCACCCTCTCTGGGTACTTACCCCGGGAATCCGACAAAAATTTCTCCCACAAACAAGGTACTCGCGTGAGAAATTTGGGAATAATTGGTGTGATGAAGGTGGAACAATGGAGCAGTTCAATAGCAGATCTTACATGAGACTGAACTCACACATTACTGCATTCCTGGGTACAATTATTCAGAGGCAACATTTCCACAACCCAAGTGCTGTGAGAACTTAAAATTATCTGCTGAGGCCGCTGACTAACCAGAAACTCAGTAAAGTATAGACTCTATCAAGCTGGCCATTTCATACATGGTTATTTATGTCCGTGGACTTCACTGATATTACTTTCCTCACGAACCCATGTTCACCATAAGCCAAATGTCCATGAATATGTTTCTCATTAATGGACCTATTTTCTCCAGTGACCTATTTTTCCTTCATGGTCTTATCTTCCCTATAAACCTGTTTTCTAAGCATGGGGGAACACCAGATCCCGATGTGAACCTATCTCCTCCCATACAAATAATTCCCCCATGGCTCTATTTAATTCAGCACCTGAATTAAACAGATCCCACTAGACCTGTGTTTCCACTTGGGCTCGATTTCCTCAAGGACTTATTCCTCAATGGACATATTTTTCAGCACGAACCTATTCACCCATGGATCTATTCTCCAATAGATTTGTTTCCCTCAATCACCCACCAACCAACCCTTATACCTGCCCAATAATCTATTGTAGTCTGCTTTAGTAGTAGCATGGCGACTCAGCAAGTTTACTTTCCCCTCCCCCACCGACTCAGACAGTTAATTTAATAGTATATTGTACACTCGCGGAAAAAACAATCTTTACACTGGTGAGCTGTTTATATATTTGTGTGAACGGAATGACTCAGAATGAAATATCAGTCTGTGACGTTGGCAATGCTGAGTCAAGGAATCCTGGGTAAGATTCGCTCATATAAACGTGTCATTGAGAAACATCTGCATAAGTCTACAGATACCTGATATAAACAACCTACCTTGAGGGTGTGACGTGAACATATATCTTTATTACAAATATACATATTACACTGTTATATTTAACATCCGTTATTATTACAGGTATTTCCTATAATATTACTGAAGCATTTTGTAAACAATGGCCGAATTGTCTCGGAATTCATTGTGCTCAAAAGTGGGTCAGTATTGAAGTAAAACATTGCTGGAAGAGTTGTCAGATGCCTAAAAGGTTGAATTATGTTCTAAGTGCAGGAGGCTCATACACCCTTTACTAATTGTGTAAAAAAAGGGGGGGGGGGTCAATACTACTACTCTCCTGCAGAATATCCTTTATATGGATGCTGACACAGCCTAACTGGGCTGCAGATAAAGATAATTGAGGGTGTATCTAGCTATATGTAAATATAACTTATTAAAAAATATCACTATATATATATATATGAAGAGAGAGAGAGAGAGAGAGAGAGAGAGAGAGAGAGTTTTCACGTTTATGTATTTGTGTGTGTTGAGTTAATCATAATAAAATATCAGATTTCACTGAGGTGGTTATTATCATATACAGTACTATTATCTTTAGATTGTACGTCGTTAGGCAACTGAATATACTAATGCAAATGAAGGTTGTTCACACTATTGTCTTAATGGTGGGGGTTCATTCGAAGACTCGAATTATAAACGTGGCGACCTCCAGCAGGGTTACCAATATCGCAGCTGAGTGGATGGGGGAGGCGGTGGCTCAATCGGTAGAGAGGTGGCTTGTAGTCCTAAAGGACCCGGGGTCAAATCCTGCTGGGGCAGGGAACAGTCTAAGGATTTGAATTTCATAAAAATCAGACTTGACTGATCTACCAGAAGACCCGCCGACATGTAAAAATACCCCCGCCAATACCAATACGCCAGTCCTGTATGAAACAGCCCTAGCATGTATTCAGTATGGACGGTGGGTGTTAGCGCCGAAGTGGTGACAAGTAGAGGTGTGCGGTACGTAGGAGGGCTACTGGGCCTTAAAAGCAGGCTGTGCAGCTTATGCCCAGAGTCGGACACATAAAAAAAAAATATATATATAGTATTATCACAAGATTTCGACCCACATCCAGAATGTTTAGAGCGTTTAGTGAAAAGATCGTTTTTCCCGTGTGTGTACTGTAGGTGACCAAGTCGCGACGGGATTTTGATGATGTTCTGTAGTTTCTGTAGTTAATTAATTCTCAAACAACTGCACTTGAGCACGGAAGTGATTATATATTCATATGTTTTATATAATCAACCTGGGTGTGTTGTAATGCCACGTTAATATCAAATGATGGCAAAGTTTTACTGTCAGACGTCTTCGGAAATCATGTTTCATGAGTGTATGCAGTAACGTGGGAGGAGAAATTACAGTTAAAAAGAAAAAAAAAGTTGATTACTTACAGCTACGAGTACACTGCAGTAGGAGGAGAGTGGAAGTCTTCACTGAAGAATTTTATGTGAAATTCTGATCAAAATAAAGAAATGGGATTTTCATGACATTTTAGAAGACCTGGTATATGAGTTACATATCAGTAAACTTCATCAAGATAATTCAGTAAGGTGACAAAGAGCGTCAAGTGATGCTGACTAAATACATGGCCTGGGTATCGTGGGAGAAACGAGGAGAGGGTGAAAAAAAAATCAGTAATATTCCTACAAAAATTTTTAACTTCTTCACCCCCAAGAGGAAGATGGGATAAGTACGAAGAAGAGACAAACATGAGAGAGGGTGGGGATATACTGGTAGAACTAAGTGCGAATGAGAAAAACTGAGGAGAGGTAGAGGAGGGTGCAGTACGATATACAAATCTGGGAAGAGGTAGTCATGTGGGAAAAGACAAAAGGCAAGAGACAGGTATAGAATGGGAGGAAGGATGAGGGGTAAAAAGACAGAGGTGAAGAAAGGTAAAGAGGAGAGAGAGGCAAAAGCAGAGGAGAGTAGAAAGAGAGAGAAAAAAAAAAGAGACAGGAGGGGTGGTGGGGGAAGGCGTTAACTGGTTGGAACCTCATTCCTCAAACCTTATTATTCTGTTGACATAACTCACACAAGAGCTGCGTGATACTTCGAACACCTGCTACGCTCACCACCCTACCTAAAGCCATGGTTATATATAAACACTGCCCATCACACAATATAAATATAAGCATCCACTTGACCACTCCACCACATGTCCCTGAACCAAACACATACCAGGCGAAACAAACAGTGACTATGCTATTTAACAGCCAATTTTCCAGCTAACCCGTTATACTGATGGACTCCGTCACCAGGTCTGTTAGTTCTGCCAACCAGGTCCTTCACAATATAACACAACGCAACATTACACAGCACATTTCAACAACACATTTTCACCATAACATCCAATCAAGTCAGTATTGGACCATTCAAACTATTTCTTGTGCAATTCAGCTTGGTTCATTAGGTCCATCACAGTCAATCATTTCACACCGGGTATTAAATAACAATGATAAAAGACAGAATTTTGGCATGTTCAGTGTTACTGACAGGCTGAAAAGATGTCCAAGGCGAATCTAGAGAATTATTTCTTCTGCCATAAAGTAAATTAACGTTTTCATTCCTGTATATATGTTCCCCGGAAAAACAATGACGGAAGGATAATCAAGAAAATAAGAATCATCTTTCGTAGACCCACATATGACTGGAACGAAGTTTTGTCAAAGTATTTCAAAGGACCATAACACAGTCATTAGTTTCCATCAGCTCTGTGCCATCTACAGAAATGGTGCTGTTTTAACCAAAGGTCAACAGTATTTAGGTTTGCACTGCTGTCTGTCCGTTGCCATCCTCTTTGTTTGTTTAGATAAAACAACAGGCTGATGAAGATGACATTATGTGGTGCTGTTCATGCCAATTCAGAGATATGTGATGAAACTTTAGTAACAATACATCAAAGGATGTTAACCACCTGTGTTAAACTTACTACATACCACGCGAGAACAGCACGTGACTTAGGTGCACATTTGTTTTACGTAACTAATCAACAGCTTTTGTACTTAAGCCGTGGTTTACAGCTGCAATATATGACTAAGTTAATCTCATCAAAAACATTGTCACAGCGTCTAAGGTGCGCAGGTAATAAGATCAAAGATAAGAGGATAATAACACAATATTGATGTTACAACAAAAGACTTAATGCAAAAGATTTGGGGTATTGTCACACCATATAGCAAGTGCAGTAAATGCCATAGATCAGAACTGAGGAGAGAGAGAGAGAGAGTAAATACCATAGATCAGAACTGAGGAGAGAGAGAGAGAGAGAGAGAGAGAGAGAGAGAGAGAGAGAGAGAGAGAGAGAGTGTGTGTGTGTGTGTGTGTGTGTGTGTGTGTGTGTGTGTTGTTACAATCTTTCACTTAAAACTTTTTGTATCGGTACTAATATAACAAAACAAATTTCCCTAAGATTTAAGAGCCCAGGATCAGATTCAGAACCACAATGGACATCAACAGATGCCATTAACTAAACAGTCAGTAAAGCCACCAGCTGCCAGGCTCAAATCAGATCAATGATGCCAGTATTAATGTGTGAAGCCAAAACATACAGTTAAATCCATACTATAGCTGGTGTTTATATTTATCGTGTAGGGTAACGGAATACAAACATATTTAAGAGTTTTCACATAAGATCTAAACATGAATTCATTTGTAGCCTATCTCTCACGATAAATCAACAGAAGATTTTCTCCCAGTTCCACACACACGTCACACCAGCACACACCATCTAACACCCTCGAAATACCACTCTGGGACTAAACACTACTACATGACGGCGTCTGACTAAACTAACTAAAATACAACTGATATATGAACGTTAACTCCCTCCATTTCCCTCCCCCGCCACTAGCATGGTAAATCACTCACCCTTCCCATCTCGGATAGGCTACTGTCGAAGGCAGGTAAAGTTTCCATTTATATGCCACTGGTTATCGCTGTTATTCTTGCCACGACAGCGGTGATGTAGACCTGAACATAAAGAATTACTATTACATTTCCTCTCCCGCCATTCCAGCTCCCTCACTTCATCGTCACGATGTGCTTATTTCTACTTACCTTCCGTCCTTCCTCTCCCCACATTCAAGATACAGCTGTCTTTCATCCACCCTCCTCCTCTGTCTTGAATGCCCCTCCTGTTTTTTCTTAGGCCAAAAATAGTCAGCATTCTGTAAATTTCTTCACTGAAACTATGAACACCTCTTTTCAGTCACTGGTGTTTGTTACGCTTTTTTAGAACCATAAACTGAGTTAATGGATCTATTCATCACTGTTCTCTCATTATCCATTTCTTTGTCCAAACCATTTTCCTCATTCGTGCTTCCTCTCCTCCACCTCTCCCTCCATCTTTCCTTTAACATACCTCATGACTCCCCCTCTCCCTGCCTCCCTATCATCTCCTGCCTGGAGACTAATTCTGCTCTGGTCAACTTGTGATGAATGATCTGGAACTCTAATATAAAAAATGTCTATGACAAAGACGAAATACTGGCGTGAGGGAAATGAACTCTGCATCATATAAATTCAAAGAGAATTCCTCGCTGCTTCAGGAAACCATTAGGCTTGTCACTCAATGTAAAGTCACCTGAAAGGAAAGAGTATTTATAAAAGGTGACAGGAGAGATGGGAGAAATAGGACGAGAGGAGGGCAGACACAGAAAAACAATGACAAAGGTGAAGGAAGAATTAGGCAGCACTACATCAAGGGAGTGGATGATGGTCGCCACCATCCACCACCTAAAAAAGATAACTACAAAAAGTAGATGTTTTCGAAAGCTAAAGCTTTAACAGATTGTCAAAGACACACACACACACACACACACACACACACACGTGCACGCTAGCGGACAGCTATAAACGTCACTTAAAACAACAGCTAGGCGCTACGCCAGCGATAAAAATACAATGAAAATATTTTAAATTGGATTTCTAGCGTTTGTTGTATAAAATCATAGGATAAAACTGTACCAGTACACTATAGAGTACCACCAACTGCCCTGCCACTCAACAATAGTGGAAAGGTGGAAAAGACAGAGGTGAAGAGATATTTTGTTCAGGACTGTGTGGGTGCCAGTGATGGAGGAGGGTTGGTGAGGATAACACTGGTGGTGACAGTGGTGGAGGACCTGTAGGAATAACATTGGTGGTGGCAGTGATGGAGGGCCGGTGGGAATAACACTGGTGGTGGCAGTGGTGGAGGGCCGGTGGGAATAACAGTGGTGGTGGCAGTGGTGGAGGAGGGTTGGTGGGAAAAACATTGGTGGTGGCAGTGGTGGAGGAGGGTTGGTGGAAAAAAAAACATTGGTGGTGGCAGTGGTGGAGGAGGGTTGGTGGAAAAAAAACATTGGTGGTGGCAGTGGTGGAGGAGGGTTTGTAGGAAAAACATTGGTGGTGGCAGTAGTGGAGGAGGGTTGGTGGGAAAAACATTGGTGGTGGCAGTGGTGGTGGGCTGGTGGGAATAACATTGGTTGACACAGTGGTGGAGGGCCTGTGGGAAAAACAGTGGTGGTGGTAGCAGTGGAGGAGGGTTTTTGTGGGAATAACATTGGTGGAGGCAGTGGTAGAAGGCTGTTGGAGATAACACTGGTACCAGTAGTAATAGTGGTGGACAACGACTGGCGAGGATAACATAGGCGGTGGATGTGGTGGAGGAGGACTGGTGGGTATAACACTGATGGTGGCATAGTGGAGGATGGTTGGTGGGGATAATACTGGTGGTGACCGTGCTGGAGGGGGTTGACAGGGTTATGACAGGTGGTGGCAGTGGTGGAGAAGGGTTTATTGGGATAGAAATGGTGAAGGCAGGTGAAGTAAGATTTGTGGGTGAAGAGGGGCAAGAAAATGGGTGGGAAGTAGGCGGGAACAAGAAAGTGTGTGGAAGCATGAGAGGAGCAAGCGTAGAAAAAGCTGTGGGAGGGATGGGACTTGAGGGTGAGGCAGTGAAGGTGATGGCAGAGTGGCTGAAGGACAGAGGTGGAGAGGGTATGGTGGCTTAGGAGGGAAGGGAGGCGAGGGTTAGACAGTGAAGAGGACTGCAAAAGGGCTGAAGGGCAGAGGTGGATAGGGTATGGTGGACGAAGGGGCGGAGGTGGAGAGGATATGGTGAACGAGGGGACGGAGAATGCAGAGGTGGAGAGGATATGGTGAACGAGGGGGGAAGGGACGAAAGGGTTAGGCAGTGAACAGAAGGTGCAGAGAATTGACCTCACAAAGCTATTGGAGTAGGAGGAAGAAAGAAATATTACAAGGAAAACAGGCGGCACAAGAAACAATCTTTCAACCATCGATTTCCAATCCTACCGACACCAAGAAGAAAAGATTCTGGAACGGAGGGAGAACGACGGGAAGGGAGAGGGAGTGAGAGGCTGAAAGTAACTGAGAGGAGGGAGATGTGATGTGATGTGCAATTATAAAAAAGATGTTTAGAAAGCACATCGCCATCGTGCCCGAACTGTACACTGAGAATTTGAACGAGATGAAAGAAAAAATCGATGTAAACACGGTCAAATAAAAATACTAAATTACTCGTATACCCTCTCTACGATTTGAAATATTGGACGAACTATTTGAAAATGGTTTCCAGTCACTTCTCATTCATGCCTATGCCTTTAATACTGTCAACCTCACATTACATGAAGTTTTTACAAAATGTGAAATAAACAGCCAATGACAAGTATTTGCCTATGGAAAAAACGCTAACAGTAACAACGTTCATTTTGAAACCATCAGTCACCTGTGAAAACATACCTTTTTTTTTTTTTTTTCGAGTGTCTGATAAATTTCACACCTACGAGGGAGTTGTTGGCTAGAACAATGGCTTCGATGGTTCCCGTGAAAAAGTTGGCAAACAGATCCCCCACGGGGCTTCCCATACCACTCCGTCGACTTGTCGATACATCCTTCCTTGAGGGCAGATGGACGAGGTTTCCTCGGTGCAGAGTATAAATAGAGTGCGGAGGACAGCTTCAGATATGTGGAGCGTTCGGGTTCTGTCACACATAAACACACGATCCAAGATTAGTTTTATAGTTCCGTCAACGAGCACGTTGGTGAAGAGGATCAATGTTGAACGGGTTCTCAAGGTCCAAGAATAAATTGATGTGATGTTCTGCAGACACCAATACTACTCTTACAATCACTACACAACGTAGTGTCAACAAGATGAGCTGACTATGTAATGTGCAAAGAAGAACGCTTCATCAGGAAATGAGATTCAACCAACATACCTGACAAGAGTTCTCGGAAAACCCACATCATCGCCCTGAGAGAAAAGAGGCCCTTTGCCAAGCCACGATCAACATGGCAGAAGAATCGACGGTTGAGGAAAACGAAAGCAAAAGAAATCCGAAACCATAACTAAAGTAACAATCTACAGCATTTTATAGCAAAGAGGAGACATGGTGGTAAGTAGCAATGGTGACAAGGAGGTAGTGGTGGTGAGTGGTAGTGGTAACAGAAGTGGGTAGTGGTGGTAAGTGATAGTGGTAACAGAAAAGGGTAGTGATGGTGAGTGGTCCTGGTAACAGAAGAGGGTATTGGTGGTAGTGGTAACAGAAGAGGGTAGTGGAGGTGAGTGGTAGTGGTAACAGAGGAGGGTAGTGGTGGTGAGTGGTAATGGTAACAGAAGAGGGTAGTGGTGGTGAGTGGTAGTGGTAATAGAAGAGGGTAGTGGAGGTGAGTGGTAGTGGTAACAGGAAAGGGAAGTGGTGGTAAGTAGCAGTGGTGACAAGAAAGTAGTTGTGGTGAGTGGTAGTGGTAACAGAAGAGGGTAGTGGTGGTGAGTGGTAGTGGTAACGGATGAGGGTAGTGGTGATGAGTTGTAGTGGTAACAGAAAAGGGTTGTGGTGGTGAATGATAGTGGTAACCGAAGAAGGCAATGGTGGTGAGTGGTAGTGGTAACGGATGAGGGTAGTGGTGGTGAGTGGTAGTGGAAACAGAAAAGGGTAGTGGTGGTGAGTGGTAGTGGTAACAGAAGAAGGTAGTAGTGGTCAGCGGTGGTGGTAACAGAAGTGGGTAATGGTGGTGAGTGGTAGTGGTAAGAGATGAGGGTAGTGGTGGTGAGTGGTAGTGGTAACAGACGAGGGTAGTGGTGGCGAGTGGTAGTGGTGGTGAGTGGTAGTGGTAAGAGATGAGGGTAGTGGTGGTGAGTGGTAGTGGTAACAGATGAGGGTAGTGGTGGTGAGTGGTAGTGGTAACAGAAGAGGGTAGTGGTGGTGAGTGGTAGTGGTAACAGAAGAGGGTAGTGGTGGTGAGTGGTAGTGGTAACAAATGAGGGTAGTGGTGGTGAGTGGTAGTGGTAACATGAGGGTATTGTAGTGGTAACAGAAGATTGTAGAGTTGGTGAGTGGTTGTTGTGATGGAGCAACTGGTGAGTAAATACCGGGTAGTCAATAATTCAGTTCCCTCTTGCAATCAGCATGACAACAGAAACTACAGAAAATGAAAAATATATCTTATACTTCTGCACTCCAGCTACACATAAAAAAAAAAAAAAAAGAAATGGCTGCTGTGCTGATAACAAATGTGAGATCAACATAAAAGGAGGCGAGGCCTGTTAACGGCAGCCACGGTCATACGTAACCACACACGCTTAATGGAATGAGAGTTTTATATAAGGGTGAGCCAGGACGGAGCGTGACTGAGGCTGAGGCCAGAAAGGGGCCAACTGCTATAGGCCTACTCGTACCTCACACATTCACTTACGCTGAAAAAAAAAAATAAATAAATAACAACACAAAAGGTCACATGGAGGAGTAAATTTACGAAAAAAAAAAAAAAAAATGTTCAAGGAGGAGGCAGACAACGAGAACAAAGCAAGAGCAAAAGCGTAATGAAAGCAGCAGTGCCGGGCGAGGGAAGAATGAGAAGCAAGTACAACATATTAAACAAGGGCACAACAACAGACCTTCGGAGGCAAGGAGGCGGAGTGAAGTTAGTACATTAAGTAACATTATCTACTGTACATTACTACTTTCTCTGTCAGTCTATAAGTGCGTATAAACCTCTCGAATTCCTATTGCTAACTTTTTACTGCACATCATCACATCGAGAAGAGGGGTCAATTTACTCACCTATCAGTCTATTTATCTATCTGTCTATCTCTCTGTCTGTCTGTTTGTCCTTGTATCTTCTGGTTGACGCCAAATATATGTTCTGGGTTGGCCTTGAAAAAAGAACAGCCGGGTATTTCTACCCCTTCTTATTAATAACCTCACTTTCCACAACAAACTGCCTTCCTTATATCCTTTAGCGTTCTCGTTGTTTCTCATGACACATTCAGTTAAGAGTCTTCCTTAAGGGGAATAAAATCGTCATCCTATAGAAAGGGTTGATGGACGCTTTATAAACCTCCACTAAAAGAAGTCTTCCACAACATGAAGAAAACTGCTAGATGGTGGCAAGGTGAAATAAAGTGTCGTTAAATTGCAGGAATGATGTAGATGTTTCTGACCTTTATAGCAAGGAAGATCTTCCCTTCAGATAATTTAAACCATTATATGGTAGCAAGAATATATATATATATATATATATATATATATATATATATATATATATGTAACTTGCAATACTTTGGTGATAGAAACTCCGTGTACAAACAGCTAGATAAGGAGTTTATTACAAGCTCACAGTAAAACAGTCTGCCCGTGTCGGCTGTCTGCTAAGAACTGATGCAATAACGCCGTCTTCAGGCGTGGGAAAGGGTGCTGACCTAGCAAGATTAGTGGGGGCATGTATGCACTGGGGAGGGACATATATACACCGGGGGGGTAGACATATTGTGGAGGGGGTACACTACTCCCCCGGGTAGCTGAGACGGTGTCTTCTGACACCGGGAGTTAAAGGGTGGTTGATTATAGTAGTAAGGCAGGACCGGGAGGTTTGTACAAGGGATAAGTATCAGACAGGGGCAGGAGGGGAGACATGGCCATGTTGAGGGGAGGGAATTAGAAGGATATATACATATAAGATATACAAGGAATAATAGGTACAAATCCAGTAAGGGTCGAAGGGATATATAAACATAATGGGAAGTACACAATAATAGTTTGATACATGAGAAACAAGGAGTAGATATGAGAGTCCTGTTGTTGTTCTTCCTTCAGTTTTTTTTTTTTTTTTTTTGGCATTTTCTGTAGGATACACTGTCATTCAGTAATGCATGAAAGAAATACCATCATTTTCTAATAGGCAGAGTGCTGTTCACAGTGTGGTTAAATGTTAGATGGCAATGGTAGTCACGGAATGCGAGGGCACTAAGTATGGGGAGTTTCTACGTCGTGTGTAGGGCGTACTATGCCTGTAGCGACTCTGATTTCCTGGAGTCGACGTTCCATTTTTCTGACACAACAATGCACTGCACAGATGATGAGTAGAAAACCTATGAAAGCGATAACCACAGGGGGAAACACAACTGTTGGATGAACCCATGAACGGCTGAAGGCCAGAGAAAATTGATCCATAATGAAATCACTGTCATTGAGGAAGGTGAGCATGCGCAAGTGAGGGGAGGTGATGGTAATGTTGGCAGATGGTAGGGTTGAAGGCATGTCGATTGGTTGAAAGATGTCATAGGAGTGTTTACGAACAGCTTGGTGAGAGCGAGTGGCGTAAGTGATAACGCACTCTGATTTGACGGTACAACAGTCAGGTGCTTTGTAGAGACCACTGGCGGGGACGGAGCGAACGGAAGAACCAGGACACATGATTGTGACAGAGATGGGAACAGCAAAGAAGAAGTACTGGACATGGTTGAGGTGAGCATGGTGGACCGGGAGGTCAGGAGCTGGGACAAAAGAACAGGCGGAGTAGATGGAATGGTTGCGAACTAAAGCAGACTCACAGGGTGTAGCACTGCTAGGGAAGATAGCGAAAAGGTGGGCAGCACAGAGATGAGAGGTCGGAGTAAGGGAGGAACATTGCTGGAGGTCTGTGGAAGAAAGGAAGGCAACGGAAAGAGGATCATGGGAGAGGAGGAAATATTCTGAAGGAACAGAGACCTGTAACAAGGAGTTGTTGAGGCGGAAAGGGAAGGGAATGATGTGGAAAAGGTTAAAGGTTATGGCAGAACGGAGAGGAATATGGACGACGACGTATGTAGTGAGAAGAGTGGCTTCGAGAACAGGATAATAATATTCAAGGGAGGAGTAAGGGAGGACTGGGGAGAGACCGAAGGTGGAGTAAGCCCATTCCAGGACAGAACGGAGAGCTGAGACAGGTACTAAGTCGGCAGTGACACGTCCATTGATAGCATCGACCAGGATACGAACCAAGGTAGAGACTTGAGACAGGAGAGAATCAACGGCCAGTTGGAGATTATCCATGTTGAGTTTGAGGTAGAAGAAGAAAATGTGTCAATGAGCTCAGTGAATCTGTTACTTATGCATTGCAACTGCCAGGAGAGTGGGAGGAAAAGGTTATAGAGATACTCATTCGGGTTGTGAGTCCCCATGAGGGCTGTGAGATGGTTCCTGATTCCGTGGAGCTGGTGCGCGTAGGCAGGTAGGGCAATGGCTACGTCGGCCAGGGGCGCAAGATCGTAGCGCAAGGAGACCTCGCCTCCTGAGCCGACCAAGGCCCCGGGACGTACTCCACCATCGTCCTGACCTGACCCAGACCCCAGGAGGGTCAGCACTGCCAGCAGGGAGATCGCTAACATCGTACCTAGAAAATCAGGGTAGAGTTAATGGGGGAGGTCGTGAAGAGGTTGATGGGCAGAGCGCAGTTTGGACCGATATTGATTGGTTGATGAATGAGCAGGTGGAGATGGAGATGAAGGAGACTGAGGGATAGGTGGAGACAAGGAAGACTGAAGGATGGGAGGAGGGGAAGAGGGGGCAGGAGGTTGTGTAAGTGACTCTTCCAACACGAGGCCACGTGGTGCTCGCTTTAAGTCATCGACGTGGACCCATCTGGTGTCCCTAGTGGACAGGTCCTGGAGGTGAAATTTGTTGCCTTGTTAAGTGAGGACGCGGTAGGGCCCTGTAAATATGTCATCCAACTTAGAGGAACGCATATGGGAATGAGCAAAGACAAGATCGCCTACACTGATAGTGATAGGAGAGGCGGACTTATGTTGGCGCTGCAGCATGTCCTCCTGAGAGGAAGCCAAAGTGGATTGGACATACTGGTGGATTGTCTGGAAGTTGGCCAATTTTAGTTTAACATAATCATCCATGTTGTAGATGGGTTCTGGCTTTGAGGATAAGAGAGAGTATGGGAGGTCCTTGTCAAAACCAAAAAGGACGAAGAAGGGAGATTCAGCAATGGATGCATTGATGGAGCTATTGATGGAAGATGCCACTTGGGGAATCCAGTCATCCCAGGACGAACTATGGGAGCCTAGATGTCTGAGGCACTCTAAGATTTTACGGTTGTGGCGTTCTACAAGGCCATTGGAAGCCGGATGGTTAGGCACGACACTGCACTTACTGATATGAAAGTGGCGACAGATCTCATCGAGAAGGCTATTGTTGAACTCTGTACCGTTATCAGTAAGAATGGTATGAGGGGTACTGAACGGGCAAATTACGTGATCTACAAGGGCACGTGCAACGCTCTTCGTGGTCTTGTCAGTGAGGGGAACGAGGACACAGTAGCGGGAGAAGTGGTCGACCGCTACGAACAAGTACTCAGCGCCAGATTCTGTGAGAGGTAGTTTTAAGAGATCGATTGAGACAGTTTCCCATGGTCGTGATGGGATTGGGTATTGTAAGAGAGGTGCTGGTAAGCCGGTTGAGCCTTTGTGGCGGTGGCAGGAGAGGCAAGAGTCACAGTGGGCATTGATATCGCGGCGCATGGTTGGCCAATAGTATTTGAGACGTACTTGGCGCAAGCATCGGTCTTTACCTGGATGGGAAGCTTGAGGAGTATTATGAACAATATGAAGAACCTTTGGTATCAGGGCAGTGGGGACAAGTTGGCGTACTTTGCGATTGGGCATATCTTTGCCTGTTAGCAGTGTTTTCCTGTACAAGAGATCATCATCTAGCATGAACTCATCTAGTGATACTGGCAGAGTAGGTAAGGTCGAGGCATCGCCAGATTCTAGGAAATAAATGACTTTGGACCACATGGGGTCTTGGCGTTGAAAGTTTCGAACAACTTCTGACGTTAGTGTAGTGTTTTCAGTTACTTCAGGCTGTAGTGATGTTATAGCTGCTGCTACGTGACGTGAGAGTGCGTCTGCGACTACATTCAACTTGCCTGGTACATATTGAAAAGTGGGATTAAAGTCCTGGATGATGATAGACCATCTAGCTAGTCTACCTGTTAGGTTGCGATTCTTGAACAAATCACATAGTGGAAGGTGGTCTGTTTGGATATGCACTGGATAACCACAGACTATATCTCTGAAATGTTTCAAGGACCAGATTACCGCTAGCGCTTCGAGATCTGTGACACTGTAGTTACGTTCAGCGGTTGTAAGGGTGCGACTAGCATACGCTATTACGCGCTTCCTTGATGCTTCATCGAGTTGCATCAAAACGGCACCAAGTCCAATGCCTGAGGCGTCTGTGCAGAGAAGGAAGGGTGTGGTATAATCAGGGAACGCTAGAATAGGGGCATTTACAAGAGCTGTCTTTAGCTTTTGGAAAGCCTGTGACTGGTCGTTAGTCCAAACAAAGGGCACATTCTGCTTGAGTAAGTGGGTCAGAGGAGCGGCGATCTGCGCATAATTCCTGATAAAGCGACGATAATAGCCACTGAGGCCCAGGAAACTTCGTACAGCGTCGGTAGTGGTAGGTTCTGGGAAGTTAATGATCGCCTTAGTTTTATCCTCATTAGTATGAATGCCTTGTGCATCTACGACATGGCCTAGGAATTTGATTTTCTTTCGCAGGAAGTCACATTTACTGAGATTGATTTTCAGGCCTGCGAGCTGGAGGCATTCAAAGACTTGCTGGAGTTTGGTAAAATGATCAGGGATGGATTTACTCACAACAATGATATCATCTAGGTAAGCAAAAAGAGAGTGTCCCATCATACCGCTGAAGACTGAATGGATAAGTCGCATGAACACGGAGGGAGCATTTCTCAGACCAAAAGGGAGTCTCTTAAACTGAAAATGTCCGGAAGGGGTGCTAAAGGCTGTAACTGGGCGAGAGGACTCTTCCATTTCGACCTGCCAGTACCCGCTGAGGAGGTCTAAAGATGAAAAGACTACGTTATTGTCACCAAGGGATTCTAGCAAATCAGTGAGGACAGGTAACGGGAAACGGTCTGGAACGGTGACAGAACTGACCTTACGATAGTCGACTACTGGTCTAAAGTTGCCGTCCTTCTTTGGTACTAAGAAAAGTGGGCTATTCCATGGACTGACGGAGGGTTCAATAATGTCCTGGTCTAACATGTTCTGTACCATTTGATCTGTTTGCTTTCTCTGGCTGTGAGGCAATCGATACGCTGGTATGTAAATCGGCTGAGTTCCTGGTAGTAGTTCAATCGTATGTTTGACAAGGTCTGTTCTACCCATCGGTTCACCGGTTAAGGCAACCACGTTTCTGTACGAGGTCAGAAGGTCGAGGAGTTGAGGAGTATTTTCTGGGAAATCTGTGCAAGTGAGATGTGAGAGTATATCGGGTGAATGCGTCGGTGCAGATCCCGTAGAGTTAATAGTACATACACCAATTGGCGTATCATCAGTCTGAATAGTAGGAACTGAGGAATCCTGGCACACCTTTACGGCCGCTGGGTATACTAGGAAGTCTCCAATCTTTACACCACTTTTAAGTTTTAGTGGAGCATTTGTGACATTGAGCAAGTACAGGTAGCATAAACTGTCCTCTAAGACTGTACACCACGTTGACTCATAAGTCAAGCCATTCACACAACACGTCTCAGGTAGGGTTAGTACATCCACTCCTTCTTTCGCACCGGCAACACAAACAGAGACTTTGGTGAACTCATGCGGTAACAAAATTGTGCACGTATTCGTTACTGCACGTTTCGTCTCTGCGTGTTGGAGAAGATCATGCAGACTGTGTGAGGTAGGTAGCTGAGACATGTCTGAGTCAGCGATAGTGTTGTCGGGAGAGGATGTAAGAGCCATGTTCGAGGGCTGAGATGATGTATCAGGGGACATTGAGGAATTTATGTCCTTGCTCGCAGTCAGTAAAGGAATGATCTCTGTATTCTCAGATGATGATAGTGGTGGTTTGGACTGGGGTGGACTTTTGGGTAGTGATAGGGACAGAGGTAATTGAAGGACTGAGTTGATCGTAAGAACAGGACGGGGACATTCCATAGTGGAAACCGGGAATCCAGAAATGTCTATACTACCACAAGCAGGTAATAATGCAATGGAATGTTGTGCCATGGTGGAGAAACCAATAAGGGCATCTGCGGGATACTGCAAGTCATTAGTGACATGAAATTCAATGAGGATAGGGGGCAAATCTCTGTGGAGTTTGACTTCAAGGATGACTCTTCCCTTAACCTTAAACTCTGAGCCGTTAACACCACATAGGCGAATGTCTGGTGGTTCTAGGAAACTGACGTGGTTGTGATGGCGATGAATAATTTGTAAGGAATTTTCGGAGATGAGATTTACTATAGATCCTGTGTCCAAGAAGAATGACGTTGGTATGTCATGACTGCTTCCGAGAATGACTAAACCCGAGGATGTTATGGGACTTACATGGCGGATGGGGAGTTGGGTGTCTGGTTCTTCGTGATATTGGTCCGATACAGGCGCGGCGCTTCCCCCGACTGTGGGCGGTTGAGGTAACGACATTCCTCAGTGGTGTGAGTCGTGCTTGATTTGTGGTATTTGCAGTGTGGACGACGTGAGCGGGAAGGCGTACGCTGTCTGGTTTGGGAGTGAGGACATCTGTATGTACGGTCGCAACTGGATGCTCGATGTCCAGGATGACCACAGTACCAGCAAAGAATCGAAGATTGTCTGTTCCGTCGGGCGCTAGATTGATCACGGCCTGCGGTAGGAGAGCGATGTGTGGCAGGTCTGCCGCGTGTGGTGGGACGGGAGCGAGATTGGTCTGGGGTAGTGGAGGTGTGACAGACTGAGGAGGCCAAGGGTTGGGTGGTGCCCTGACGCGTGTAGTTCGAACCTGTTCTTTCATGAATGGCTTTAGTGACCTGAATAATTTTATCTCCTGGATTGAAACCGATTTCCAAGGCTAGCTCTCGCTGTTTAGGAGTAAGCCAGTGAAGGAATCTGAGGTAACCAATTAAGTCAGCAAAGTTGGTGAGTGAAAGCATTGGAACGCCATTCTTGTCTTCTAACCATTTCGTGCCTATCAGTAATTGGAGCATCTCGCTACTAGTTGCTTTCATGGCGGCGGTAACTTCGTGGAGCTTGGCATATTGCGCTGGGACGCGCAAGTCCTCATCTAGTTGGTTTAGGAGATTAATGAATCCCATGAGAGACGCGGTATTTGAATGCTGACAACAAAGGCTGATGAGTTCCGTACGAAAATCAGCAAAGGTACGAATGCTATCGAAATGTCCTACACGGACCGCGGATCCGATGTCTGATTTACCGTGATGCAAGCGACCGAGGAGGTAAGCTACTTTGAGCGATTCCTCGGTAATTTGTCTGTTATTTATTTCGATTTCGACTTCTCTGAGGAAATCATAGACAGACCAAGTTGGGTCCTGGCCGATAAATTTCGGACGATTGGCATCGTTGAGATAGATAGACTGTGGAGGGTTGGCCATGGCTGGAAGTGTAGAAGTGGCGGCAGGAGAGGTGTGGGAGAGAGAGAAGGTAGTGGCAGTTAATGGCGAGCAAGACGGGGTATGATGGGAGGCAGGAGAAGTAACGACAGTGGAAGGAGTAGAGGAAGAAGAAGGGAGAGTAGAGGCAGGAGTAGAGGAGGACGTATCTGGATTTACGAGGGTAGGACGGGTCGTAAGTGATTCTGCGGGAAGTGAAACGGGAGTCGCAGGTACAGGGTGGTGGTACTCTTTGCCACTGCGTAAATGAGTGATTGTGTTAGAGTCGGCAGACGGGGTATGAGCAGGTGATGTTTCCGAGTCGAGGGGGCTGGTGGTAGGCGGTTGACGTGGAAAGTATGACATTTAATGCGGCAATGGAAGATGAAAGGATGAAGATGGATACGTAGGTGGAAATGTATAAATAATAATGAGAGAACGGAATACACTAGGTGTGAAAATATGAATGAAGGTGAGGGGATGAATGGCTTAAATAAAATGCGAAGGATGAGATGGATAATAAATAACGTAGGTGAAGATGAAAACGGGGTAATGGAAATGAGATGGAATATTTACAATAACCAATCTGTAGAGAAAATCGAGGATAATCTCTATAGAAAGGAAAGATATACTATAGTTACACAGTAGAAACGGGAGTGTCGAGATGTATGACGTGCAGGGTGGCTGGGCGTGGCTGGGCTGGGGCGGGGTGGCGCGGGGCGGGGCGATGGGGCGGGGCTGGGCGGGGCTAGGCTGCGGGGTAGAGACAGCTGGGCGGAGAGGAGAAGAGACGCCGCGATGAATCACCGGCAGGGAGTGGCAGTCTTAGGAGGCTCCGTAATGCAGACCAGATGCGGGCGATGGCGGAGGCCGGTGGTGGGTGGTGAGGCAGATGTCGGCGCAAGGCAGGGGTAGAGCTGGTGAGTTGCAAATGCAGAGAATGGTGGTGGGCAGGCAGCGGGCAGACAGTGATAAGTGGCACCGTGGGGGCAGGAGCTATGATGAGTCCAGAACAGGTGCTGGGAACAGGTGCAACAGGTGCGTAGGTCGGCGACGGCGACACAGGCGGTCAGGAACAAGGCGTATGGGTGCGGTGGTTTGAGAGGTGGGCACTGGTGAGAAAAATGGTACACTCGAAAAGCACAGCCAAGGTATACAGGCAAGGAGGAGGGGCAAGGCTGGCAGATGCGAGGCGTCGTGTATCTTGTTGTATCACTAAAAATCCAAGGCGGCGGTCAGAATGTGATGGTTCGAAACACCGCTGCTACCAAATGTAACTTGCAATACTTTGGTCATAGAAACTCCGTGTACAAACAGCTAGATAAGGAGTTTATTACAAGCTCACAGTAAAACAGTCTGCCCGTGTCGGCTGTCTGCTAAGAACTGATGCAATAACGCCGTCTTCAGGCGTGGGAAAGGGTGCTGACCTAGCAAGATTAGTGGGGGCATGTATGCATTGGGGGGGGACATATGTACATCGGGGGTAGACACATTGTGGAGGGGGTATATATATATATATATATATATATATATATATATATATATATATATATATATATATATATAGCCCGACGCCCTAATCCCGCAAAGGGTGGCCGCAGACAAAACGCCTCCAAGTCACTCTGTCACCCACCATTTGACTCCCCTCCCCCAACTCACCCCCTCCCTCATATACCTCTCAACTCCATCCCTCCACCTCATCCTCGGTCTACCCCTCCCTCTCCCTCCCTCCACCTCACCTACATACACCCTCTTAGTCAGTCTTTCATTCTCCATTCTCTCCACATGTCCAAACCACCTCAGTGTATTTCTCCTAATCTTTTCAACCACATCCACATCTACCCCACAACGTTCCTTCACTTCTTCATTCGTCAACCTGTCCTTCCACGTCACTCCACATGCTCCTCTCAAGTAACTCATTTCCACTGCTCTCACTCTTGACTTGTTCCCCTCTTGCAAGGTCCACGCCTCGCTTCCATACGTCAGGGTAGGGATCACAATACCATCATGCAGTACCTTCTTAACTTCCATACTCACCTCCCTATTTCTCATCACTGCTTTCAGTGTACCAACAACCTTTCTTCCCTGCTGTACCCTTTCACGTACTTCATCCCCCAAAGTTCCATCCTTACTCATCACACTACCCAAGTACTTGAATGCACTCACATTCTCCATATCCTCACCATCCAACCTCACTGCACACTCTGTGACTTCATTCCTCTCAAACACCATAACTTTACTTTTGTTTACATTAACTTTCAGCTTCCTCCTCCTACACACTGTCCCAAATTCATTCACCAAACCTTGCAACTCCCATTCATCTTCACTCAACAATACTGTATCATCAGCAAACAGCAACACCGGAAGCTTCCAAATCTCACCCTCATTCATTAGGGCCACCCCCACATCCACTGCCCTACCCTGCACCTCCTTTACAACCCCATCCATATATATATTAAACAGCCATGGAGACATCACACATCCCTGTTTCAGTCTCACATTGAGATCAAAGAACTCACTCAGCTCACCATCCACTCGCACCATAACCCTAGCTCCCTCGTACATACTCTTCACAGCACTCAACAATTTCCCCTCCACCCCATATATTCTTAATACCTTCCACATACCTTGCCTATCTATTCTGTCATAAGCTTTCTCCAAGTCCATGAAGGCAGCATACACTTTCCTTCCCTTCTCTAGATACTTCTCCACTAAACATCTTAGAACAAATATCTGATCTACACACCCTTTTCCCTTCCTAAATCCCCCTTGTTCTTCTCCAACTAGCTCCTCTGTCATATGCCTAACCCTATCAATGAGTATTCTACCATATATTTTACCCGTCACACTAAGAAGGCAAATACCCCTATGGTTACCACATACTTCTTTCTCCCCTTTTCCTTTGTACATAGGAACAATTATACCTGATTTCCAGTCCTCTGGAACCCTTCCCTCTTCCCAAGCCAATCTACACAATTTCCATATCCACTCCACAACAATCTCACCCCCATACCTAAGCATTTCACCACACACTCCATCAATTCCTGGGGCATTTCCCAGCTTAATCTTCTTCA
The DNA here is from genome assembly GCF_032717465.1 of Coenobita brevimanus. Lineage (NCBI taxonomy): Eukaryota > Metazoa > Arthropoda > Malacostraca > Decapoda > Coenobitidae > Coenobita > Coenobita brevimanus. The sequence goes on from NC_137026.1 coordinate 25,473,669, forward strand.
TCGCTTCCACTACTTCCGACCTACTGATATATATATATATATATATATATATATATATATATATATATATATATATATATATATATATATATATATATATATATATATATATATATATATAAAACGGTAACATCGTACTGAAGATTTTAAAGGCGTGGTCTCAATCCTTCCAAATTCACTCTTTTTTCAAGGACTTACGCAAAATAATCTGGTGGTCGCAAGATATAAATACAGGAGGTGGAGGAGGAAATGGAAGGGAAAATAATGCTGGAGGTGGTGGTGGAGGTGGAGAAAAAATAAATCAAGAGATGGAGGAGGAAGTGGAGGGAGAATAATGCAGAAGGTGAAGAAGGAAGTGCAGAGAAAATAATGCTGGAGACAGTGGTGGAGGTGGAGAAAAACTAATGCAGGAGGTGGAGGAGATAGTGGAAGGAAAATAAGACTGGAGGTGGAGGAGGAAGTGGAGAAAGGATAAATGGTTCACATCATTCAAAACATTTTCAACACGGATGTAGGCCATGCGAGACTGGTGAGTTCCAGAAATTGGAAAAGAAAAAAAAAATACGAAAATAGACAATTTCTTTCCTTTTCCGGGGGATTGTTTGGTATTGTTCTCTGACTAACGACAAAGGACTGTATTCAGCTGAAGGAAATCTCTCAGCGAAAAAGTCGGAGAAAAAAGGAAAAAGAGTGAAAGAGAAAACAAAAGAGGTCACCAGAGAGAGAGATTTGTAAATCAAATATTAAACAAAATGGATTTAAAGAGATAATTAGCTTGTGAGGCAAAGAGGCTGCGTGAAGATCAAAAGAAACAAAACTACAAAATGTGAGTGATCAAGGAAGTGGTAAGGGAGATGACCAATTTGTGGACCAGGGTAACATTAGACAGACAAGGGGGTGGCGGTAAATTCCTGAACACCAATATATAGGAGCCACAAGGCAAAAATGTTGAAGTTGAGGGTGTGGGTCATGGGTAACATTGCAACCAGCCAACATTCTACCAACACATAGCCACCAGCCTGCCATCACACTGTCAACTGCCAACAGCCTTTTATCACAGTGCCAACAGCCTACCATCACACTGCCATAAAAGTGCCACCAATCTGCCATCACACTGCCAACAGCCTTTTAACACAGTGCCAACAGCCTACCATCACACTGCCATAAAAGTTCCACTCGTCTGCCGTCACACTGTCACCACCTCCTCCTGTGACTCGCCCTGGGCTAGAACATTACAGGGTGTCCATCGTCACTGGCGACTAATCCAATTACTGTTTGAGACACCAGCCCACCTCACCCGGGCTGAGGCAGGCCGGGTAGCAAATATGGGAGATGAAAAGGGGAAGGCAGGAAAGGGGGAAATAAGGACCGCGTACAGTAAGTGCTTTATAAATTTTATATAAATATTTCTCCCCCCCCCCGCCTGTGAGTGTGTGTGTGTGTGTGTGTGTGTGTGTGTGTGTGTTTCATTATAAAACAGTCGAAATCGACAATATGATGGTCCAGACTCTTATTGTAATCACGCTGTCATCGTAACATTTAAATACACACATTATTCATCTCTCTTTCACCTCATCTCCCCATCAGTCTGTCTGCCTCTTCCCTTCATGTTGCCTCCTCCACCTCACCCTGCCTGCCTCCTTCTAACCTTCACCCAGCAACCCAGCCTCCTTCTCCGCCTCACTCAGCATCCCTCGCCCCCTCACCCTGCTTCCCTCTAACCCTCACCCAGCATCACCCTCTACCTCACCCTACCTCCCTCTAACCCTCACACTGCCTCCTGTCTCTCCACACCCAGCCACCCCCACGCCGCCTCCTGTAACGAATCTATTACCCAACCAGAAGGAGAATGGCGATGGGGGCTGCTGGAGGATTAAAGGCTCAGTGAGAGAGGTAAAGAAAAACAGAAAGGAAAGAGGCAGGGGGATTACGGGACGAAACCGAAATGGGAAACGCCAGAGGGGGCAGGTTAGGACAGGGCAAGGGATGTTAGGGTAGGACAGGGCAGGGGTAACTAAAAACACTGACACTGGCACTATCAGTTACAAGACTACTAAGATGGTGGAACTTGTGGGGATGATAAACCTGAGGGAGGAATAGATAACACCCGGGTCACTAACACATGAACCCGTCTCCGGCTACACTCCCTAAGAGTTGTCTCTCCACCCAAAGATTCTCCCCCATGGACTTACCTTTACATCCATGGACCCATTTTTATCCACGAACCTACTACCCTTCATGGATCATTATTTCTTCCTCATGGACCAATTTTCCTCACACAGGCCTGTTTCCTCCATGTGTCTGTTTTCCCCCATAGATCTGTTTTTCCCATCCACCTACTTTTCCTCTATCAACAAATTTCTTTCCTAAGGATTCATTTTCCCTCCATGGACCTATTTTCCTATCAATGATCTTTTTTACCCATGGACCTATTTCCCTTCCCCCCCGACCTATTTTCTCTACATGTCGATACACTAAATATCCGCATCAGCCTACTTCATCCATCATCATCATCATCCGGACCTCCTTTCCCACCCAAGGGCAGAATGAGGAGTAGCAATGTCCAGACAGCACAAACTTGAACAATCCAAATAGGCCACACTTCCATTCACTCATCATTCAAGCCCCCAGAATCCTGGCTCTACCGGATACACCAAAAAACATTCACCACATTCTGCAGCATCACACAAACGTATCCGGTTGAGTCAATCCGGACGCTGCCATGCTCACAAGGGGTGCCAAAATCCCGGATCATGCATTTCTCCTCACAACATTCATCCAGCCAGCTCGATCTCTTGTTAGTTCCCTAGCCTCACCGACTTTCAAACCTCACTTTCTCAAACACTTATCCACCATATCTCTCCACCTTCTCCTTTGCCTACCTCGTCTCCTCCCTCCTTCAAATTCGCTCAAGTAAACCTTTTTCACCACTCTATTGTTATCCATTCTTTCCACATGACCATACCATCTCAGCACACTCTCTTCGATTCTGGTGTCTGCTGACTTTCTCATTCCACACCTTTCACGAATCACACTATTTCGTATCCTATCCACCCTCTGCTCTCCACATACCTGTACATTCCTCAACAGTCCCATCTCCACTGCTCTTACTCTTGACCTTTCATTTTCACACCCATAAGTTAGAGTTGGCACTAACACTCCCTCATGTAAGCCTCGTGCAGCTGCAACACTCAAGCCACTGTTTCTTATCAACACCTTCATTACACCAGCTATTTTTCTTCCTTGTGTCACTCAACTTTCAACTTCTTTTGCACATTTTCCTCTCTTTTCTATCACTGTACCCAGGTATTTGAACTCTCTCACCAATTCCAGTCTCTCTCCATTCACTGTGACATCACACTAGGAGTCACCTTCTCTCTCAATAACCATCACTTTACTCTTCTCTACATTTACTGTCAAGGCACGACGCTCACAGACATCAACAAAACTCTGCACTAGCCTACCAAGTTCCTGTCCGGTACCTGCAAGCAGTACTGGATCATCAGCATACCAAATATTTGAGATATTCCATCCATCATCATTCATTACCAACGCTATCCCTCTCCATTACTCGTGTTTTCACTTCTCTCATCACCCCATCCATATATATATTGAACAACCATGGGGAGACATCACACAACCTTGTTGCACTCCTACATCCACTGTGAACCATTCACTTAGAAGCCCATCAACCCTTACACATGCTTCGCTACCATCATAAAAACTCTTGACAGCACCTAGCAGCTTACCATCTACATCATACATGTGCAAAACTTTCCACAATCCCTTTCTGTCTACTTTGCTGTATGCTTTTTCCAGATCCATGAATGCCATAAACACCTAATGGTCCTTCTCACAAGCCTTCTCTGCTATCTGTCTCACTGCAAATACTTGATCCACACATCCTCTGCCAGTTCTCAAGCAACCCTGTTCATCACTCACTAGAACTTCTGATATCTCTCTTACTTTCTCTTCATCCATGGACCTATAATATCCACGAACCTTTTTAACCCACTGGACCTGTATTTATACTTGGGTCCACTTCCCCTAAGGACGTATTCCCTATGGACCTCCTGTATATTCCCACAAGGACATTTCAGCAATGGACCTATTTACATCATGGACCTAAATACCCCCATCCACCCACCCACCCATTCACCTGCCCTCTCACCCCATGGAGCAAGCCTGCCTCCGGCCTTGACCTCGGGGAAACCACATATCCACCCACTTACCCATAAGGGCCATCCACCCCACCCTCTCACGAAGACCCACAAGCCAACCCATCCCACCCACCTGTCCTACATATCCCACCAACTAACCCATCCTCCCACCTCCAACCCATATGCCTATCTAGGCTACTCACCCAGTGTAATAAGCCCACCTCCTGTCTTGTCTGCTGGAAAGCCACACATCCACCCACCCACCCACAAAGCCTATCCACATCATCCATCAGCCCACTCAATCACAAAACCAACCCGCCCAACCTACCCTACCCACCCACCAACCCACACACCCCACTCACCTAACCCATCCACTTGCCCTTCATACTGCCCAACCCACCCACTCGCCTCATCATCTTCGCCCACCCCACTAGCTTGATCAACCTTACCAGTTCACCCACCCAACCTCCTCACCCCAACAAACTCACCCACCCAACCTACCCATCAGCAGACCAACTCATGGCCACTAAGCTTGGACCATCAACAGGATGTCTTTTAAATTGAGAGAGAGAGAGAGAGAGAGAGAGAGAGAGAGAGAGAGAGAGAGAGAGAGAGAGAGAGGTTCACAATGATATGCAAACAGAATATGCCTTGTCATGTTCTTCTTCTGCGAATTTATGTTTGTGCGTGGTAGGTGGAGGCGCTCACCATCCACTCATTCGATGTAGTGGTGCTCTCGGGCATCTGCCCTTTCCACTCCTCCATCCTTCTATCCTTCCATCCTCTTCTGTCTTTCCTTCATTCTTTCCTCATCCTTCTGCATACTGGTGTCTTTACACTCCCTCTTCTGTCTTTCTTTTCTTCATTTTTTCCTCTCTACACTGAGTGAAAAGCCAAATGGTTTCCCGAACAGCATGAAACCATTTACACCCTGGGTGATAACCATATAACCAAATTTTGGTGCTTGGTGGTTTTGTGGGTAATAGTAGCATTCCAATCGGATAGAGCCAGTGAAACTTTATATCCAAGGGGTGGCTGGGGTTTATTGCTCACATAATGCCACTCAGGGATGAGTGAGGCTGGTCACTCTCATCTTATGTCAAGACCAACTTGCCTAGTCCCGGGCTCCTACGCTCCTCATGGGGCAACGTAGGATTGGATAATGGATGGATCGATGGATTTATGTATGTGGAATTATACTCACGTTCGTAATATATAGACCTTTTCCAGTGACGTCACAGAAATCATGTGGTTTTGTTTACAACTCCATATTGGACGGCAAACTCCTCGCAGTAATGACTGTCCAGACAGGGCTGTCAGAGATGGAACTTTTTTTTTTTTTTTTTTTTTATGCGAGGAAGAAGGAACCAAAGGCCATGAGCCCGCAGTAACAGTTCCCTCCAAGAGAAAAACAAAATACAATATAGAGCCAAATTCAAGATCCAATCATTTTGAGATGCCTGGACACACTGCGTTTGAAAGACTGGAGATCATAGGCAGCAGGAAATACAGACAGAGGGAGACAGTTCCAGAGCTGACCTGTTGCATAAATGTAAGACTGGGAGTAACGGTCAACTCTTGCATTAGAGAGTTGGACAGAAAAAGGATGAGAGTTTGCTGCCAGACGGGTGCTACGCGCCCGTCGTAGAGGTGGAGGAATGCAAGCAGACAGTTCAGAGGAGCAGTGATCATTAAAGTAGCGATAGAAAAGAGATAAAGATGCAACAGTGTGGCGAAGAGACAGAGGTTGAAGGGAGTCAGTAAGAGGAGGAGAGTTAATGAGACGAAAAGCCTTTGACTCCACCCTATTGAGAAGAGCTGTATGTGGGGAGCCTCCCCACACATGAGAGTTGTACTCCACACAGGGGCGGATAAAACCCCTGTATAGAGTCAACAATTGTGCAGGGGTAAAGAAAGAGCGGAGTCGGCTTAGCACACCCAATCTCTTGGAAGCAGATTTTACAAGAGATGTAATATGATCTTTCCAAGATAAGTTCCGAGTAAATGAAACCCCAAGCATGTTCAAGGATGATGCAGGATTAAGCTGAATATTATTAAACATTAGTGGGTATACCTGTGGAAGATTTTGTCGGGTTGATAGGTGTAAGAACTGAGTCTTAGATGCATTAAAGACAACCATATTATTTTTACCCCAGTCAGAGATACGAGCCAAATCAGACATTAGGTGTGCCACAGCCTCATCCCTTGCTTGTTGAAGTAACTGTTGAGATGGGCGTTGCGGGAACCGAATGGAAAGGTGAAGGGTGGAGTCATCAGCGTATGAGTGGATAGGGTTAGATGTACAGCTTAGAAGATCATTAATGAATAAAAGGAAGAGAGTTGGTGATAGGACAGAGCCCTGAGGAACACCACTGTTGACAGATCTAGGAGAAGAACGATGGCCGTCTACAACAGCGGCTGTAGAACGACCAGAAAGGAAGCTAGCGATGAAGGCACAGATAGAAGGATAGAAACCGTAGGAGGGCAGTTTGGAAATTGAAGATTTATGCCAGACTCGATCGAAAGCCTTTGAGATGTCAAGTGCAATGGCAAAGCTTTCGCCAAAGTCCCGAAAGGAGGATGACCAGGAGTCTGAAAGGTAGGTGAGAAGATCGCCAGTGGAGCGTCCCTGACGGAACCCATACTGACGATCGGAAAGAAGGTTGTGATAGGAAAGAAGCCTTAAAATTTTTCTATTAAGAATTAACTCGAAAACTTTTGAAATACAGAACGTTAAAGCAATTGGACGATAGTTGGAGGGTTGGGAGTGGTCACCCTTCTTTGGGACTGGCTGAATGAGAGCAAACTTCCAGCAAGAAGGAAAGGTACAAGTTGACAGACAAAGGCGAAAGAGTTTGCCTAGGCAGGGTGTAAGCACAGAAGCACAGTTCTTGAGAACAACAGGAGGGACCCCATCAGGCCCATATGCCTTGTTAGTACTGAGGCCAGTGATGGCAGAAAATACATCAACTGAAGAAATTTTAATGTCAGCCATGAGGAAGTCAGAGGGGGGAAGTGATGGAGGAACAGCACCGGAATCGTCTAAGGTGGAATTGGAGGAGAAAGTCTGTGCGAAGAGATTTGCTTTATCAGTAGAAGAAATAGCTACAGAACCATCAGAGTAGAAAAGAGGAGGGAAGGATGATGAGGTAAAGTTGTTAGAAAGATTTTTGGCAAGATGCCAGAAGGAGCGGGAAGAATTCAAGTCGGAGAGTTGAGAGCATTTAGTATGGATGAAATTATTTTTAGTAGAGCGAAGAAAAGACTTAGCACAATTCCGGGCAGAAACGTAAAGATGATGTGATTCAGGGGTGGGTTGGCTCCGGTACCTTTTGTAGGTCCTCTCCTTGTTGAGGACAGCATTAGAACAAGCGTGATTAAACCAAGGCTTTCTTGCATTAGTCAAAGGATATGAGAAAGGAATGTATGCTTCCATGCCCGAGAGAATAACCTCCGTAATGCGCAAGGCACACTCAGATGGCTCACAGCCACGGAAGCAATAATCATTCCAGGGAAAATCAAAGAAGTACTGCCTGAGGGCCTCCCAGTCCGCGGCTCCAAAATGCCACAGACGACGTTTCACTGGAGGGTCCACAGGCCGTACCGGAGTGATAGGACAGGTTAAGGTAATAAGGTTGTGATCGGAGGAGCCCAACGGAGAGAAAAGATTAACAGAGTAAGCAGAAGGATTAGTTGTGAGGAAGAGGTCAAGTATGTTGGAGCTCTCTCCAAGGCGGTCAGGGATACGGGTAGGGTGCTGTACAAGCTGCTCTAGGTCATTAAGGATAGAAAAGATGTAGGCTTGTTCACCAGGTGGATCCGTGAAAGGAGAGGAGAGCCAAAGGTGGTGGTGAACATTGAAATCTCCAAGAATGGAGATTTCAGAGAAAGGAGAAATGGATAGAATGTGTTCCATCGTAGAAGTAAGATAGACGAAGAATTTTTGATAGTCAGTAGAATTAGGGGATAAGTAAACAGCACAGATATATTTAGTCAGAGAATGACAGGAAAGCCGGAGCCAGAGTGTGGAGAATTCAGAAGAATCAAGTTCAGGAACACGAGAGCAAGATAAGTCGTTGCGTATATATACACAACAGCCACCTTTGGCTTTGAAATGAGTATAGAGAAAGTAGGAGGATACAGAAAAGGGTTTGCTGTCAGTTGCCTCAGACAGCTGAGTCTCCGTTAGAAAAAGAAGGTGAGGTTTAGAGGAGGAGAGGTGGTGCTCAACAGAGCGAAAGTTAGAGGAAAGGCCGCGAATGTTGCAGAAATGAAGAAGAAGAGAGTCAGACCGTGGTTCCAGGTACCTTGAGTCGTCACCGGGAGACGGGCAGATGGTGGGGGCATTTATGGTTCCCCCCCTGGGGACTCCGAGGCTTGATAAGACGACGCCATTTTGGTAAATTTTGAATAGGAAGTGTAGTGTGTACTGCGCATGTAGTTTGGTGAAGATAGTTAGAGAAATTTGTACTGGAGAGCATGCTGGCCTACTCTCTGTGTAACTGAGACACTGAAAAAGTTCAGCAAAGGGGGATGGTCAGGAACTAGTCCTGAGGGCTGATGAAACGGGAGCTCCAGCACTCCCTGTCATCAGCTTTCCATCCACCTCGGGAGTACTGCCCTGTCTGATATATGCAGAAATCTGCATCAACACCACCAAGATCTGTACAGGAACAAAACAAAGTGTTTGGGGCTGGACGCACACACCATATCTAGGGAGAAATTCACCCGTTTCAAGTATGGGAGACCAAAACCAGATCTCAGATATGGCGATCTCTATCACTAATTGGTGAACACCCCGTGAATGTTCACCGGGGCATCCCTCAAGGTAAATATGTGTAATATATCTAGCTGGAACTGACGTACAGTACATGTAAATCGTCTTGGTATTCGGTAAATTATTGACGTGGGGCCAAGGGGGGAGGGACTGTATACACTGACTGGGAACTGAGTAATTGATGAATGAGTGGAGGGTGGGGGCGTGGAAGTGGGGGAAGGAGGTGGAGGGAGGGTGGGGGGTTTGAATGGTGGTGGGGGGTGGAGGGGTGGGATTAGGGTTGGTTTGGGTGGTGGGGATGTGGGGGGTGAGGGTTTGGGGAAGGGTTGGGGATGGGTGGTAAGGGTTGACAGGGTAGGAGGTGGAGAGGAAGGGGGTTGGGTGGTGGTGGGAGGAATTGTGGAGGCTGGGGGGGTTGTGGAGGGGAGTTGGAGGCGTGGGGTTTGGGGGGGTGGGAGGTTTGGAAGTGGGGGTGGGAGGTTTGAAAGTGAGGGGTTGGGGTTGTTGGGGGGTGGGAGTGAGGGGTGGTGGGGGATGGTGGTGGGGTGGGGGTGACAGTGGAGGTCGTGATGGCGGTGGGGGAGTTGGGGTGACAGTTGGAGGGTGGTGGGAGTGTGTGGGTCGGGTGGGTGGGTGTGAGGTGGTTGGGTGGCAGTGGGGGGATAGGGTGGTGTTGGAGGGGGTGGTGGTGGCTCACCTGATATGAAATGCCTGCTACAGAGTTGGGTGTAGGCCGTTGGCTGCCAATTCTTCCTCTTCACTGCATCTGTCCACTTCTTTTGCTTTACCTCATTGGCTGGAAACAGGCAGAAAGTTACTCCACTTCTACTTTTCTGCCATGTCTTACAGCCGAAGGCACAACAGTGGAACACCATTGTGGAATCTGCATTTCTCTCTCTCTCTAGACGTCCGACAATTTGCCGTCCAGTATGGCGTCGTAAATAAAAATCACATGACCCGTGACGTCAAGTGGAAAAGATCTATAGATAATGGAGAATGGTGGTGTGCTGATAGAACTTTGTACTCGATTCACAGTAACTAAAACACTTGTCTACCACTGTCAATATTTTAGTACAGTTGTGAATCCCTGTTCTCACTCACTGTGTTGGCCAGCGGGTAACGGTGTTTAGGTTATCATTCTGAGAGACGTGAAGAAGAAGAACTGTCTGTGTGATGAGATGAAATTTGCAGAGATGTGAGAGAAAAAAAAGACTTAAAAAATAAAAGAGGTAATAACGAAAAACCATAAAAGAAGAATATGAATGGACGAGAGACTTTGATGGTGGGCGCGAATGAGAAGTATGAATAAAGAGTGGGATATGAAGAAAGACTTCTGGGGAAAACTACAACTAATATGAGAACAGTAGCATAATTTAGTATGTGTGACTTCTGTGTATAATAATGATACATGATCAAGTCACTGTTCATTTTACTCACACACACAGGCCGAGGCCACCCAGCGCTTCCTTTTACTGGCATCCATTCGGTTCTTACCTGCAATAAAGAATTGCACTTATTCATTCACTGCCTTAGTGTACCATTGCGCAATCTTATGATAATTAATATTAAGGTATCCACAAAAAATGCTGGAGGCAGAGCAAGAAGCTGAGTGGAGGAAGGGGATGCGGGAAGGACGACGAATGGGGCGATACTCCCTGCCCTTCAGAACTTAACCCTTGGAGTACCCTTGAATTTTCCAACAGAGCACACTTATTTATACTTGAGAGCATCTGTGTGAATAATGGAGGATCCGGATGCCACGCACTTTATTTCAGGAGGAACTCTATCACAAATGAAGGTTATTATTTCACTTACAAGGTCCGCCATTCCACTGAGGAGGCTCTCTGTTTTCAAGGATAATTTCATATTCTTGAGAATATTTTGGCTGCGTCCTTGACAAAGGCAGCGACTAAGAAGAAGACGGCACACACAGAGTAATAAGAGCGATGATGTTCCCAAAAAGGAAGATTAAGAAAAAGAGTATAATGAACGTACATATTTAACACACGAACGATGGAAGAGAACAACATTGAACAGCGTCTGGGGTTAGGAGGCAGAGTGATGACAGTAAAAGTACATTATTTGTCCATCAATACACTATATCTATGTTTGTCTGCCAATCTATTTATTATCTACTCCCAGTCTGATATCAGAAAATGTAAGCAGATGATCTCGAAAAAAAATCCAAACATTACCATAAACACTCAACCTACTTCCCACAAACATAAAGCCATAAAATATAAGTGAGCAAATGAGTTGTAATTAATACATCGTTGAGAGCGCCATAACCAAGCACAAGAGTTGGAGTGAAGAGAGGTGGGGATCAGCTGATGGTGTAATAAACTGTGGTTCAGGGGAAAGTATTTTCACACCCAGGTAGCATAATTACATGTGCAACAGCTGAACATGGTGCATCTTACATAACCAGGAGGCAGGGGAGGCTCAAGATGTGGGCAAGCAGAGTGTCAGGTGACATGGGATGAGGGTGATGGGTAATACATATTTATCCCAACAAGAGCACTCAGAGAGCGCATACCTCCGCCAAAAGAGTGTCATCTTCCTCTTTTGATCTGACCTTTTATGTATTTACTTATTTATTTTTTGCTTCTCTTCTGATACTCCTTAATTTTTACTCCACATGAAACATCCTCAGTCAAAGCAAAAATACTTCACGGAGATACTTCGATTTTCTGGTAATTAAAATAATGTCTCCAGGAAAGACTGAACTATAAGTAAAAATGAGTTCTTGAATAGGATCATAGAGACATAAAACTGCAGGTGCATAAAGGACAGAATCTGAGGGAAAATGAAAGAAAGCAAAGAAGAGAAGAGGAAGTGAAGAATTGAATGGAGCTGTCAGGTGCCAGATGAGGTCACGGTGTGTAATCAGATCTAATACAATTTTTTGAGCCAATAATTAACACGGTCATCCTCAATGCATAATATCATCTCACTGATCCGGTTGTACAATAAAGTGTCAACTTCATCGAAAAAATTCTGTCAGCAACGTTACCCTGCGACACCTTACTGAGTTCGTGGACAGTCACAAAATTCAAAACTTCAAGCTTACTGGAAGGAATAAGAATAATTTGCCAATGACATAGTGTAAACCTATTCGTAATCACTACAGTATTACTCAGGATAAACACAATGCATTATAAATGTTTCATCTACGGACAGAATTAAAATATTACTTAAGGAACAATTATTTCGTGTGATACCATCCTGACACCACCACTAGCCCGCCACACTGTCAGTGATGAATGATGTAGATCAATATACAACGATACAAACATATTCTTAAAGTTTGACGAATACATGGCTGAAAAATCGAACCATCTGAAACATGCACTGCTAGAAATAAGGCTTTCATTGTATTTCGCGAGTAGTTATTTTTCTTCAGAGGGAACTGGGAACACAGTCGTTTATTTTTACTATATCCTTTGCCATTAAACTGGTCATACAGCCAGGTGACTTGGGATGAGAAAGCAAGGGCAGGGAGAAAGAAGCGATGACGGGAAAGTAGTGGGCATGAGTGAGAGAATAACTGTCCTTGAGACTTTATCGGAGGGGCCAGAATTAACCCGTTTGTGCCCAGTGTCCTGAGTATAGGACAGAACTTGGCATTTTCAAAATTTAATAAAGAAGGGAACCCAGGGGTAGGGACCTATGACCTTTGAGAACGTCAGCCGACAGGCGGAGGGCAGTACGCTTAGTACCCTTCCAGCACAATCCGTCACAAAGGAACCCTGGTCTTGAGCGTAAAACTCAGGAGAGGCGGGAAAAACATCTCTTCTCACAAGCACCCTTTGCAATGTTATTTTTGTTGCTTTCCTGCGATGATTTCCGCCGAAATAGCTACCACACCTGCCATAATCACCAGCTACATCTTCGGTTCATCCGACCTTCTCGTCCACTGCCACTTCTTTTAAATCTCTTTGATATCTTTCATGCTTACCTTCATTCTTTTCAACGTTTTTACCTTGTATCTCCGTTTTCATTCTTGTGCTGTGGTAGATAAGGGAGTCGTGTTCCCAGTGTTTTGAAGATTTACGGTTTAGTTACAAAACATTTACACACCTCATGCATTTCACTCTCACAAAGCAAACAGTAAAAAACAAAAAACATTGTTTCAATAATTTCAGGGATAGGCTGGCTTCCTGCAGTCCATCTAGGTCAAGTACATTTGACCCTTGGATCATTTCAGCTTCAACAAGTCGGATTCTCGGCAGGCAAAAGTGTTCTCTACAGTCTTCAGCTCTGCTATCAAACAGTGTACAGAATTCCTGGGTTTGAATATTTTATAAGCTTAGTATTAGCACTTCATCTCTTCCATCGGTATCCTGCCTCCCAGTTTGCGGCTCCCTTCCTCATCGTAGTACACCCTTCGAGTTACTACCTAATTCAGGCTCCGTACTTTCTTCTTACTTCCTGCTTCCTGTTCTCCCTCCTTGCCTAAGTCCCTCATTCCATGCCATACTGTGTAAATGTAGGAACACCTGTAAAATGCTCGTACACAATTCAGTTCACATTAAGCTCCTTTCACATTTTCCTTCTTGCTTTAAACCTCCGTTCACTCCATTAACTCTGGGTTCCGGTTGTATCCGTCCCTACACAATCTCCTCAAGCTGAATCTGCTGAGGTTGTAAATATACTTCAGATATTTTTACCAGCAAGTCGGACCCACTAACAAAAAAGAAAAAAAAAATGCCGAAGCGGAAGTAATCAATCATGCAGCAGGGCGGAAGGATTAGCCCGGCAGCTTTAGAGGCGGGAGACGGATCGTGGGGGAAGTGGATGGGGAAAGGGAGACTGAGGATTCGAGTCGGTACACAGATCTTCTCGATTTTAAATGCCTGGTGCTTTTCATTAACTGTGTGTGTGTGTGTGTGTGTGTGTGTGTGTTTTACCACCGGTCCTGTGAGGAACAACGGTAAATATGTCTTAGCAGAGGCCAGACACAGTTCCAGGAATAGAGTAGCGAGTCATGGTGGTAATACATCAAACAGATGGCAACATTACGGAGGTTAAAATGGAATTACTATCGGTCTATCAAATTTAAGAATCTTCACCCACACCTTCACCTTCACCCACACCACTGTCACCCACACCCTCACCTTCACCCACACCACTGTCACCACACCTTGAGTATGCTTTCCTCATTTAGTATGTCCCTCTCGTAATGAAGCTCCTTGTTTATCACCAAAATTCTCTTCCTTTTCCCGATCATTTATTGTTTCTTGCCCATCTATCTTCTTGCCACATTCCCCTGTCACACAAGTTATCTTTTTCTTCTCCTCACTGCCATAGCCTCATAGACAAATTGTTCTCCCTATATCTTATTTTGTACATTGCCTGCTCTTGCATTTTATCTGTTTATCTAATTTCTGCACAACGATCCATGCAATGGTCCCCCTGCAGGATTTACGACAGTGACTCTCATTAACGACCGCTCCTCCCTTGAACAGGAAACTATATGTTTGAGGACAAAGGAGAAGAAAAGAGAGTAGGGGTTATCTATCAATTAAAGGCATTACAGGTGTGCACACTGTGCGTTAACTGTCCCCGGTACACATATATTATAACAGTGAACCCTACATATTACAAAGGTAAATATATCATAGGTTAAGGATAAGATTCATTTGTTTCGAAGAACGATTGCTTAATTATGCAAGGAAACCAGTCAAAAGAAAGACCCCCCTTCCCTCACCCCCATACACAGTACATACACAACTCTCAATTTGCCTCTTTGCTGGTGTGGTCTAGAGGGGATGGAGTTTGTTGATGTCCCTCTTAAATTCTCGGGCATTCATCCTCCTCAGTTATGTCATGTTACGTTTTTGTTGGTACTTAAACATATATTTTAATTCCTATTGCAGTTGACAACAAGGAGAGGACTCGGGGTCCATGTAGGAATGCATATGTCTGGTAGGGAGGTGGAGGGTTAGGCAGGTATGCAGAGAAGGAAAGAGGAACTGGGAGGGAAGAGGAACGGGGAAGAATTAAAAGTAATAGTGGAGAAGAAGCAATAAGAATGTACGAGGTGGAGCAATGGTGATGGGTAAAGTTAGCAAGTTAGGAAGCAATGAGCGAGGGAGAAACAGAAGAGCTAAAGGACTGGAAGAGGAAGATTAGTGTGGGGGGATAAAATGCAAGAGCAGGCAATGTACAAAATAAGATATAGGGAGAACAATTTGTCTATGAGGCTATGGCAGTGAGGAGAAGAAAAAGATAACTTGTGTGACAGGGGAGTGTGGGAAGGAGATAGATGGGCAAGAAACAATAAATGATCGTGAAAAGGAAGAGAATTTTGGTGATAAACAAGGAGCTTCATTACGAGAGGGACATACTAAATGAGGAAAGCATACTCAAGGTGTGGTGACAGTGGTGTGGGTGAAGGTGAGGGTGTGGGTGACAGTGGTGTGGGTGAAGGTGAAGGTGTGGGTGAAGGTGAGGCTGTGGGTGACAATGGCGCGGGTGAAGGTGAGGGTATGAGTGACAGTGGTGTGGGTGAAGGTGAGGGTGGGGGTGACAGTGGTGTGGGTGATGGTGAGCGTGGAGGTGACAGTGGTGTGGGTGAGGGTGAGTGTGGGTGACAGTGGGGCGGGTGAAGGTGAGGGTGTGGGTGACAGTGGTGTGGGTGAAGGTGAGGGTGTCGGTGACTGGTGTGGGTGAAAGTGAGGGTGTGGGTGACAGTGGTGTGGGTGAAGGTGAGGGTGTGGGTGACAGTGGAGTGGGTGAAGGTGAGGGTGTGGGTGACTGGTATGAGTGAAGGTGAGGGCGTGGATGACAATGGCGTGAGTGAAGGAGAGGGTGTGGGTGACAGTGATGTGGGTGAAGGTGAGAGTGTGGGTGACTGGTGTGGGTGAAAGTGAGGATGCGGGTGAGAGTGGCGTGGGTGATGGTGGGAGTGTGAGTGACAGTGGTGTGGATGAAGGTGAGGGTGTGGGTGATAGTGGTGTGAATGAAGGTAAGAGTGTGGGTGAAAGTGAGGGTGTGTGTAATAGTGGTGGAGGCGAAGGTGAGGGTGTGGGTGGCTGGTGTGGATGAAGGTGAGCGTGTGGGTGACTGGTGTGGATGAAGGTGAGGGTGTGGGTGACTGGTGTGGATGAAAGTGAGGGTGTGAGTGACTGGTGTGGATGAAGGTGAGGGTGTGAGTGACTGGTGTGGATGAAGGTGAGAGTGTGGGTGACTGTGGATGAAGTTGATGGAGTGGGTGACTGGTGTGGATGAAAATATGGGTGTGGGTGACTGGTGTGGATGAAGGTGAGGGTGTGGGTGACTGGTGTGGATGAAGGTGAGGGTGTGAGTGACCGGTGTGGATGAAGGTGAGGGTGTGGGTGATTGTGGATGAAGGTGATGGAGTGGGTGACTGGTATGGATGAAGGTGAGGGTGTGGGTGACTGGTGTGGATGAAGGTGAGGGTGTGGGTGACTGGTGTGGATGAAGGTGAGGGTGTGGGTGACTGGTGTGGATGAAGGTGAGGGTGTGGGTGACTGGTGTGGATGAAGGTGAGGGTGTGGGTGACTGGTGTGGATGAAGGTGAGGGTGTGGGTGACTGGTGTGGATGTCTGGATGAAGGTGAGGATGTGGGTGACTGCTGTGGGTGAAGGTGAGGGTGTGGGTGACTGGTGTGGGTGAAGGTTAGGGTGTGGGTGACTAGTGTGGATGAAGGTGAGGGTGTGGGGTGGTGTGGGTGAAGGCGAGGGTGTGGGTGACAGTGCTGTGAGTGATGGTAAGGGTGTGGGTAACAGTGGTGGAGGCGAAGGTGAGGGTGTGGGTTACTGGCGTGGATGAAGGTGAGGCTGTGGGTGACAATTAAAGATTGTGTGTGATTTATGTGAACTAATGATTGAATTCACACAAAAGCTAAAGCCTCAGGTCCATGAGCCTGTGAGGAGCCTCCATGGATAAATATGGAAAATCTATGTATATTTCTGATACTTAATAATTTATTATTTTCAGCTTCCTTAAGTGAATATAAAATACAATGGAAAAATGTAGTAGGTTGTGTTTATACGAATTTTCAATATATGAAAATTATAATGACAACGATTTACTTTAGGTTCTGTGACATTATGAAGTAACTTACTGAAGAGTGTATTTCTGCACGTATGCATGCTTACTGTATAAATGTATGCATGTACAGGTATGTATGTATGTGTGCATGCACAGGTATGTATGTAGGTCTATCAATCTATTGCCAGACACCTCAATCCCGTTTGGGGTGGCCACAAACAAATCGCCTCCAAGTCGCCCTGTCCCCCGCCATTTCACTGCCCTGCTCCCAACTCACACCCCCCTCTCTCATATACCTCTCCACCCCATCCCTCCATCTCATCCTCGGCCTCCCCCTCCCTCTTCCCCCCTCCACCTCACTCACATACACTCTTTTCGTCAGTCTTTCACCCTCCATCCTCTCCACATGGCCAAACCACCTCAGTGTGTTCCTCATAACGCTTCCTATCACATCCACATCCACACCACAACGCTCCTTTATATCCTCATTCGTCAGCCTGTCTCTCCACGTGACTCCACAGGCTCCTCTTAAATAACTCATTTCCACTGCTCTCACTCTTGCCTTGTGTCCTTCCAACAATGTCCAAGCTTCACTTCCGTACGTTAGAGTTGGTATCACAATACTGTCATGTAGTAACTTTTTCACTTCCATGCTCACTTCCCTGTTTCTTATCACTGCTTTCAAGGAACCAGCAACCTTTCTTCCCTGCTGTACCCTTTCAAGCACTTCACCCTCCAAACCTCCATCCTTACTCATCACACTACCCAAATACTTAAACGTACTCACATTTTCCAATTCCTCACCATCTAACCTCGCTGTACATTCACTAACTTCACCTCTCTCAAAGACCATCACTTTACTCTTCCCTACATTCACCTTTAGGTTCCGTTTCTTACACACTCTCTCAAACTCATCCACCAAGCCTTGCAGCTCCCCTTCGTCTTCACTCAACAACACAGTATCATCTGCAAACAACAGTACAGGGAGTTTCCAAACACTATCCTCTCTCACCAGGGCCACTCCAACATCCACTACCCTACCTTGTATGTAGGTATGTATGTATATATGTATGTAGCTATGCATCTCTAAAAGGAAATAGCCTTAGGCCCCAAATACTAGTCCGCAACTGAGTCGTGTTACAGTAACAAGATCCTGTCCAGCATACTCACACACAGGCTTAAGCTACGCAGAGCATCCTTTACTGATATCCATTCAGTTTTTACCTGCAACAGAGAAACATTAATATTCTGAAGCACTGGAACAAACTTCTATTTGAAGAAAAAGGGGACGCAAAATACACTGCATTACGTGCATAAGTTATGACAAACAATTGTAAATTATCCACGAAGCAGGTTTGTTCCCCACCGAAAATACTCGTGAATAAGCTATCTTCTACAGCGGGAGGTGACGATGAATAAGGCAACAGAATAGGAAGAGGGAAATAGCCGGTGTGGCAGAAAAGAAGAGACAAGGTAAAGGGACATGGAGCTACCACATGAGAATAGCCGAAATGAAGGTAAGAATGGAGAGGGACGAAAGGGCGTGGGGGAAAAATGAATGAAGAAAGCTCAGGAGGAAAGAAACGTAGAGGGAAAGAAGTTATGATAAAAAAGGATTCAAAGAATACGAAGAATATTTAGTAAAAATTATCGTCATATCATCGTAACTCTATTTCCTAATAATGAATGGGATACGTTGGGTCCAGCTAGTAAGAAAATGAAGGAAATAATCGTGTAAGAGTTTATGAGCACAAAGTGAAAGGACCCTTAGCCTGCATCGATAGATAATTCATCGTCGACATAAACCACTCCAGAGGAAAAAATAACTGACAATAATGTTGGCTGGATAGACTGTGTGATTAAGAGTAGCATCAACAGGATCATTACTACGTGGTAAAGGGGAGAGAACGAGGTAGAAGTCAATGGGGACGGTGGAGTGGGTACACAGTGCTATCAGATGATGGAGGATGAACACTCTGAGAACACTCTGAGAAGAAAAGGTGTGTGTGTGTGTGTGTGTGTGTGTGTGTGTGTGTGTGTGTGTGTGTGTGTGTGTGTGTGTGTGTGTGTGTGTGTGTGTGTGTGTGTGTGTGAGAGAGAGAGAGAGAGAGAGAATGGGGTGAAGGGGATTTCTTGAGAAGGGAAATTAGAGTGAAGGAAGAATGTAAAAGGAATTCCATCCCGTGGCCTTTGTCCACTAAACCCACCTCCTGTCACACAGCTGTCCCGGACCTCTCAGTGGCCCGCGGAGCACAAACACTTGGGAATTATTTCCTTTGCTGGACGAGAGTGCAGGAGGAATAAGACGTAAGGTGAGTAAAGGGAGAGAATAAATGAGTGGAACTGATGAGAGAAAAAGGGAGGAAGGGAAAAGATGAAGTGACTCAGTGGATGCGTAAAAATCGCAGTTCGGCCCTTCGGACCGCCTCCCCTGGTTCTTAGTACGAGTAATGGAATTAACTTGGCAGAATATTCTTCACCGCTTTACCATTTTTTCTTCATGTGTGAATTATGAAAATGTTAAACACTTGGAAGACTGCAAAAACATGCGTGGAAAGGAGACGGAGGATAAAGGATTGATAAAATGGTATTAATATACATGAAGATATGTAAAGGTATGTTAAATGATGAATGAAATGGTAACAGTAACCAGTTCATGGTTTGCGGTACTGAATGACTTAACTGACCACCTCACATAACTTAAGCCTTAAAATAATGCAACCAGAAATAATGGATCAGTCCCCACCTGACTGGCTTTGTTCCTCCAAGCCAGCACTCCTCTTCTAGGAACAATACTTTTATGATGAACGAGCTGGTCCTTGTCGGGGCAACTTTACACAGTCCTCACAGGTTTGAAACAAAAAGGGAAATCTTATTATATTACAAAGCGATATGTTTCCCGCATTCATTAAGATTACCACTACACACATGCCCTTGTTTGTAGCAGTATTTCATTCAGCATGTCATAACGCATTTGAAGCAGCAGTACGATGCCTGTAGAATGAACTGCTTTTAACTGTAACCGCGTTTTCACGTATTTGCTACTTCTCTGAAGCATCCAAGTTGGTGTTGACACAAGCGTCAGGAGTGAGGTCGTATACCTTCTCCCACGCTGTGCCACCAAATTGCCTTACGATGAAGCGGGGAAAGTAGCAGCGAGAAAAAGATATGAGAGCATAATCCAGAGGTTAAAAAGATTCTTGGGTCTGGAATAATCACGATACGGAAGACAAGTGGTGTTGTAATCAAGAAAAAGGGAGAATGCGAAAGAAAAAAAATGAGAATGAAGAGAAAAAACGACAAGAAACAAAACAAAAGAATGGAATAAGATGAAAGAATGACGAAGCATAATATCCCTGAGAAAAATCTGAAATCTGAAAAAAAAAAATCTTTGAAATCAGAAAAGGCAGAGGATCAAAATATCCCTCTGATTCAGCAACACCTCCCACTTACCCACATCACTCTATCTCCTCTGTGGGTCAGCATGATACACGGAATATCAAGAGTGAGAACACCATATATTTGGACCTAAATGTAATCGAGTGTTTTGGAAAGTGAGATTGGGCAGAGGGACGGGAACGGGAGTTTTTTAACCGATTCTGTGACACTGAATTGCATATGGCAGCGATGCAATACTCTTTCAAAAGATCCCAAACCCAGTTAAACCAACTGTTTTTACTTGGAAATAAATTCTACCTCCGTCTCATTTTTCCAAACTTTCACAAATATGATATATTTCTGTGGGTATAAACTCCAGATCAGGACTTTATATCTTCCAAGTATATTCTCAGTAAACTATACATACTAATAAAATAATATACTGTTTATCTCATTGCATTCGACTGTGGGCATAGCCAACCGTTCATTCTAATATATACCGTAATTAATTATATTCGACTGTGGGCAGAGGCATTTCCAGAGGCTCGACAATCCTACTATGCATAAAAGTTGATGCAGAGACGTTCCATGCCACCACATGGACACTGATACCCACCGTTCACGAATGGTAGGACTGTCTCACTCGCGACTGGTGTGATGGTGTTAGCATTCCTGTTTTAATGACAAATCGGTATATCTTGTAAAAGGTTTATTAAGACTTTGACAAAATTTATATCACCAAACTGTTCATTACCCCAGTCTAGCATCAGTCTCGCTCCCTTCTGAGCAGCCTTCCAGGTCATGTGATCACCTTATAAAACATCTGTGGCTAATTCTCGCCGACATGGAGAGATTTTCACCCCCGTTTGTTTATTTTTCTGTTAGCAGGATTACTCGAAAACTAAAAGAGATTTGGACCAAATTTGGTGGATAGGTAGCCCATCCCCAGAGAAAAGTCGATTAGTTTTCTGTTTGTTTGTTAGCAAGATTATTAAAAATCTAAGAGAGAGATTTGGACCAAGTTTGGTTTGTAGACAGCCCATATCCCAGGGAACAATCGATTAACTTTTGGGACTGATCCGGATCGTACTACAGATTCTTGATTCGGAAAACAATTTTTGCAAATTCCCAATCAGTGATGAGCAAACCTAACCCATTATGAACGATAGTTTGGAAATTACGTTGCCCTTGTCAGGAGATGCGCTCTACTGAGTACCCCTTTATTTTCTAGTGTTACTTTCCTTTTTGGAGGGTGAAAGACTGACGAAGAGAGTGTATGTGAGTGAGGTGGAGGGGGGAAGAGGGAGGGGGAGGCCGAGGATGAGATGGAGGGATGGGGTGGAGAGGTATATGAGAGAGGGGGGTGTGAGTTGGGAGCAGGGCAGTGAGATGGCGGGGGACAGGGCGACTTGGAGGGGATTTGTTTGTGGCCACCCCAAACGGGATTGAGGCGTCTGGCAATAGATTGATAGATAGACTTTCCTTTTTCATTCCAACACTACTCTAGCAAGAGAACTTTATCGATTGTATTGTGTCAAGTAGGAAGGTGTGTAAGTCAGGAAAAATCTGTGTAGAGATGGAGGAGGGGGATGGCTTGAAGCTGTAAATTAGGCTACATGTGAAGGTGAGGCAAAAAAAAAAATAATAATAATAATAATAATAAAGCAGTGATGGTGTTAATCCAGGGTGAAAAGTGATGGTGAAGGTGAGACTGTTTGCGTATGACAGAGTAATTCTGGGTGAACCAGAGTAGGGGTATTACTGTGGGTTTGAGAAGTTGCGGTAAAGGTGGCAAAGTTAGTGTCTGGAAGAAGGTGTCACACTAGGTGTGTGTTGCGGGAGTGAAATTATAAACATGTGGTGGTTATGAATGGCATTAAGAGTAACTGGTAACTGGGTTACCAAAAGATGATAAGAGCACGTGTGAAATGAAGGACGTTTAGATAAGTTGTTGGGAAGCTGGTCGGGAAAGGATAAGGAATTGGGTGGTACGGGGAAAGGGAAATACAGGGTACGGTAAGGTAGTGGCAAGTCATGGGAAAAGCGAGAAAGGGAAGATGTGTGAACGAGGTTAAGCAAAGACATCTACTGATCAAAGAATAAAACAACTGGTGTTCAGTCTGGTTACGTAAAAACTACGGATAAAAACTGAACTGAGAGCACTGTAAGTCAGAAAGTAAGAGAAGGCATGGACAGCTAAGGGTAATGAGATGATATGCTACCTGAATGTGTGACAACGCAAAGTATGGATGAAAGTCGAAAAGGAAAAATGAAGGACAGAAATGAATGGATTATGTATGTGAAGAAATGAATGTGACAAGAGTCGTAGCTATTTGTTTAACTTGACAGATGACAGAAAAGCTCAACCCCACAGGTGTTGCGAGGAATACAAGCCTGTGGAATGAAGCCGACAATATCGTAGACATGAATGCCTACTGAATGGAGGCACGTCCGACTGCAGTGCGGGCTCTGAGGACAGTCTCCGAGTCTCCTACATTTAGGTTTTCCTATGAATCTTTCTGAATTTGACCTAACACTCAACAATGCAAAAATGTGTCAGGGTGTAAGGACAACTGTATTTAAAAGCCTATGAAGCTTTATCTTTCTTCACTCTGCTCATAAACAAAACACACTGCTCTCTTTTTAAGTTCTTGAATCTGCTTACGCTGCCTTATTTTATTCTTAGTCTCTCATCTTCCGACTCTTACAAATTTTCTTCTCATATCTTTAATCTTCCCCTTCCCCCTCTCTTTTACCATCTCCTTTTCCTCTTCTTCTTTCTATTTTCCTTGCAGCCTCTTATGTTGAATCTAACACTTCGCCTGCATGAGAAATGAGACCGCCGCTGCTAGAGGCTTAGGGAGTTGTGAGAAAGGAAAGGACGAGAGGGAAGGAAAGGAAAAGGGAGATATGAGCAAGGAAAGGAAAGAAAGGGGTATGGGAGGAGAGTGACAAAGAAAAGAAAGGAGGGACAGAACAGAGACTAGGCAGAGCACAGAATGACAGTCGGTAGCGTTTACTGACAGGAAGAGGATTCTATCTGCAAGCACCAAGCGGTGGCAGTTCAAGGTTCTGGGGAGTTCTATGCAAGACAATGTATGGACCCTCCCCCCCTTGTTTTGCCACCTTTCCAGAAGGAAGGTTGGCTAAGCAATGGGCCCACGTGCAGTTCAGACATGTAGGGGGATAAATGGCAAGTCATTTATACAATAATATTATAAGAAAGGTATTATACTAGGACAAGTCTAATGTGGAAAAAAAAGATGATTTATGAGAGTAGAAATGCATTTCTATATTTACATAATAAAGCCACCATGCACGCACACACGCGCACGCACACACGCATGTGCGCGTGCCCCCCCCCCCACCACACACGCTAGATTAACCTACTGGTTACTGTATGCTGCTTGCCGTCCTGAGGGTCCTGTGTGCCCGAACACTTTGCGCATCGCTAAAGCCGCCTGTGCAACAAGTGAGGCTCGTGTTATTGAAAAACCTGCAATTCCCAGCTGTCATCGCACCCTCTGACGGTGGACGAAGTGGGGCTGGCATGACCTCAGGAGTCGGAGATGTAGGACCAAACAGTGGAGCTAAATGGGCAGGACGAAGAGAAAGAACAAGGAACAATGATCACTCAGGGTTTGATCGCTTCTTTACCCACTTGAGTAAAACTGTTTTAAATGACAATGACGACGACGACGACGACGATGATAATGATGATCATGATGATAAGGCGATATCAGAACAACCGAAAAAAAATTAGTATATATAACAAATATGCCTTAGAAAAGAAGGCAAAAATCATATAAAATAAGCATATGAGAAAGCAGCAGAAGAAACAGCCAAGAAAGGGTTTGGGGGATGTAAAAGTGTGACAGCAAACAGAGCTGGAGAAGAGGCAATCAATCCTCCAGTGTGACGGGCTCAGCCTGGCAGCTTTAGGCGCGGGAAATGTTATGCAATAACTAAGTAAGAATCCCCAACACAGTCAGTTTGAGATGCTGCAGCAAACATTTCACGATGTAGAGTAATGTGTATGAGTATGTGTTTGTGTATGTGTGGGGTTAGGAAGGGGAAGGGGGGAGAGGTAGAAAAACAGAAGGAGAATGGGGAAGCAAGCTGATGAGCTGATAATCCAGCTATATTTTTAGTGTTGTGCTTTTTCTTACTGCCTAGTTCTCTAACAGTTAACCGATTCTCCCATTCCTTAATGAATGCAACAGTCCAGCTCAGGAAATGTCTCCCTCAGTCTGTATTTCCCTCTCCTTACAGATTCCAGCCTTTTAGGTGCAATGTGTTTAGATATCTCGATGTGAGCCGATCTTAGAATGTGCTCTCCTTTGTATAATTTTGCACGAAAACAACAAATGTTCTGTATTTCATCTTTGTAAAAGAAAAAAAAAAAGTGAATATTAATGCTGCAGGGAGCTATACAAAGCATCTCTCCTGTGAAGTTGACTTGGATCTACTACAGAGTGGTATTTAGTGGCTAGATACCATAAACCCAAAGAGGTCCTACCATACGTCTTATTCGCAGTTGTAGGAAAAGCAGCGGCAGCCAGATTGGCTGTTATCACATCACACAGACGGCCGCGATACTGAGATGATGATGATACTGAGGAGACTACAGACAGGTGGAGAAATTAAGGTGGCAGAGATATATGTCTCCCAGGTGACATATACAGGGGAAGGCAATGGAAGATAAAGAGAGGAAAAAGAGAGGCCAGGGAAGGAATGGCAGGAAGATAAGGTGTGTGGGGACTGGAAAGAAGCAGAGAGGAGGAGGATGAAAGAACGACAGGGTGGCAGGGTACTAATTTTTAAAAGGAATAAAATTATATTTTCTTTGGTCAGTCGCACGTGATGCAAGACAAATGATTATCAAAGAACGAATGCTAGTGGTACTGAAAATGTTTCCTACACAGTACAATGGAAGGGAGCCTAAAGGAGGGAATTACCGTAAGTCATAAGCATTCTGATCATAATTTAGTACAAGAGGAAACCTTCTTAGTTGGTGAAACGGTGGGTAAAAAAGCAGGTCTGAAAAGAAGCTGGTGGCGAGGTAAAATTCCTTTGAGTTGTGAAGTTCAGTATTAAAATTACTGATATACGTTCAGTTACCCAAAACAGATCTCAAATCACAACCACTGTACATATCCACTCAAACGTTAAGGGAGGCGAGGGTGTGGGTGAGAAAATAGTAGGTGGGAGAGATGACATGCGTGGTAGTGTGGGAGGGAGGGCAGACAAGAGTGGTGGTGTGGGAGGGAGGGCAGACAAGAGTGGTAGTGTGGGAGGGAGGGCAGACAAAATTGGTGGTGTGGGAAGGAGGGCAAACAAGAGTGGTAGTGTGGAAGGGAGGGCAGACAATAGTGGTAGTGTGGGAGGGAGGGCAGACAAGAGTGGTGGTGTGGGAGGGAGGGCAGACAAGAGTAGTGGTGTTGAAGGGAAGGTAGACAAGAGTGTGTGGAAGGGAAGGCATATAAGATGATGGTGTGGCAGGGACCACATTGCTGCACATTATTTAATTACTTGCGTTACAAAACAACCTATAAGGACTGTCAGCCAGTGCCAGATGAAATGTGAAATATATATCGCTGTGAACCCCGACATAAAATATCCAATGACGTTCGTCCAGCTGAGTGAGTCGTCGTATTTTAACTGAAGAAATATTATTCCAATGGCGTTTCTGGATGACGATGATTTTGATGTTACATCTATCTATCTATAGCCAGAAGACAACTCCGTAAGAGGTGGCCGTTTGACTTTGAGTTAGTTGTGTTACGGGAAGATACACTAACCCTCCGCCAACCCACTTGCTGACACAGTAGGGAACAAATATGTGTTGGTTAGCGTTGTAAATGGTTTCCTGGCTTACAGGAAACCATTTGGCCCGTCACTCAATGTAAAGCCACCTGAAAAGGAATGAGGAGTAAGAGAAAGTGACAGGAATGATGGAAGAAATAGGAAGAAAAGAGAGTGGACAGTTAAAAGAATGATGAAGGTGAAGGAAGATGTAGGCAGCACTATATCAAGTGAGGGAATGATGTTCGCCACCACCTACTCTGTAATGAGCAGTGACTTAGTTGAGTAGTTGTATCATACTCTAATACTTATGCTGCCAACGCACAATAGAAGATCAGACTGTATAACCCGCCTAACACTTAATACAGGTCGTATACCTTCCCAATGCGATGATGTTTTATTGTTTTTCTCTGCCAAACCATCGGAATATCTTCACCTTGAGACAGACCTCTAAGACTCATATGATTACTAATGATGCTCCTTGGTGACAACCCTGAGCATACCCACTGACCCACAAAGATGAGTGAGTGAGGCTGCCACACTCACAGACCCACCAGGCCGAGTGGGTGAGGCTGCCATACTCACAGACCCACCAGTGGAAGTAAGTGAGGTTGCCACACTCACAGACCCACCAGTGCAAGTGAGTGAGGCTGCCACACTCACAGACCCACCAGTGCAAGTGAGTGAGGCTGCCACACTCACATACAGCCTCATCGCCACCGCCGGTTGGGTTGGCTGACACCCGTACATACACCACAAAAATCAACGTCTGTGGCCGCTGACGCAATGTCACACAGTATTTGGTTCATCCATCACTGTATATCACGGCGGTCACACAGTACCTACGGGGGAAAACACCATCCATCACTGTAAATCACTTCACGTGGGATAATACTACAGTATATTACCACAATATACGGCATAATACTGGCATGTTTAGTGGTACTGACGGCCAGATAATGAGATGATGTAGTGGTCTGATCTGAGTAATATTTTTCTGCCAGAAGACAAATGAAATTAATGAGTTTATTCGTGTCTCGTTGTTCCCTGGAATACAGGAAAAAATGATGGGAGGATGATGTGGACTTCACGTAGGTAATAACCTACGTGAAGTCCACATAACCATTAGCTGCGCCTATATACGGCAACACAAACCTTAATAACCCACGTTGGTAAAATACTAAACTGCATAAACAACAAAAGTCATCAGCTGTGTTGAATATGCAACAAATCATAAGGAAAAACAGAAAACCAGATGAGACAGTTAAGGCCGGACGAGAGTACGAGGACAATCATCCAGTTACCGGGGCTGTCAAGTCATGACCCTTACAAACTACTGCTTTTCACATGACATGTATTGTTTATACTAGTATTAAACAGTAATATAGCCTGGTGAAAACCTATGGTCTGGTCACCAACAAGTGAGGGTCAAGGGTAACCTGTGGAGACGGTGTGGTGATCAAGCACATCAAGTCGTCCTTGACAGCTGACGTGGCCCACGTCAAGTGGCCTTCATCCCACACTTACTGGCGCCAAGAGTGAAGGAATTCTTAGTGGTGTGGAGTGGTGGTCATGATGGTGGTGTTGGAAATAATGAATGTGTAGTGGTGTGTGGGTGGAGATGCATGTTGTGGTGGGGGGTTGAGTACACAGTAGCTGTGGTGCCAAGGTACAGTACATGGTGCAGAGTCGTGCGATGAGTATGATGAGGGGTGTGTAGCTGAAGGTGTATGATGAAAGGCTGGGTAATGGAAGGGTATGTGGTTGCGTGGTGCAAAAATGTGTAGAGGAGTGGTGGACAGAAGAGGGTAGTTATAAAATGGAAGAGTGAGTGGTGGAGGCGAGTGTGGCAGGTGTTTGGTTACAGGGTACATAGGTGTGACGTGTTTATCTGTGTGAACGACAGACGTGAGGTGATGAGTTTTATGGTGCAAAAGTAAGGGTGTGTAGTGTCCTGTGGTACAGGTGCTGATGTGGTATGGTGGAGATGTTTGTAGTAGGGTGTGGTGTGTGAGGCATATTGTGGTGGAAGGGTTGCGTAGTGTAGTTGAGGAATGTGTGGTTTGGTGCGGTTGACTTGTGTATGGTGCAGTGTGGTGGATTGGTGAGTGGTGTGGTGTGGTGTGTTGTGTTGTGTTGTGGTGTGGTGTGGTGTGGTGTGGTGTGGTGTGGTGTTGTGTGGTGTGGTGTTGTGTGGTGTGGTGTGGTATGGTGGGGTGGATTGATGTGTGGTGTGGTGTGTCAGTGTGGTGTGGCGGTGGGGTGTGTGGTGTGGTGTGGTGGAGGGGTGTGTGGTGTGGTGTGGTGGACGGGTGAGTGGTGTGGTGTGGTGGATGGGTGTGTGGCGCGGTGTGGTGGATGGGTGCGCGGTGTGGTGGATGGGTGTGTGGTGTGTTGTGGTGGACGGGTGTGTGGTGCGGTGTGGTGGAGGGGTGTGTGGTGCGGTGTGGTGGACGGGTGTGTGGTGCGGTGTGGTGGACGGGTGTGTGGTGCGGTGTGGTGGAGGGGTGTGTGGTGTGGTGTGGTGGAGGGGTGTGTGGTGTGTTGTGATGGAGGGGTATGTGGTGTGGCATAACAGAGGGGTGTATAATGTGGTGTGACGAAGGGGTGTGATGTGTGATGTGTAGTGTAGTGGTGGGATATGTGGTGTGGAGTGGTGAATTGGTTTGTGGTGTGATGCAAGAGTACTCTGGTGAAGGGTTTTGTGGTGTGGTGTAGTGTGGTGAAGGGATGTGTGGTGTGGCGTGGCACGGAAGAGAAGTGTGTGGTGTAGTGTACTCGTAGCGCTGTGAAGGTGTGTGAGGTGGTGTGTGATGGAGGAGGAGGAGGAGGATGGAAACAGTTTTTGAAGAGGGATGATTGAGATTTGAGGCCAGAGAAGCATATGATAAGTGATCGGGAGGGCGCTTCGTGGAGAGGTAATGGAAGAGGACAAGAGAGGCATGGCAGGGGGAGGGACTGGGGAGAGGAGAGGCATGGTAGGGGGAGGGACTGGGGAGGAGCAGAAGTGGCTGGAGGAGTGAAGGAATAAGGGAGTCAAACCAGGTGTGGGATGGGAGGGGTAGAGGAGAGGGAGTGAAAGAAGCATTATACATTCGTCACCATTCACATCTCACTATCTCTTGGCAGAAGCCGAAATAACGATGTATTTTTCTTACTAAAATATGTTGTCCGACTGATGAATTCTGATGAATTTCTGATATCGCTGCTGCGAATCTAATCACGATGATATTGCGGGAAAAATGAAGAAGGAAACGAAATCTCGGGTGACATGGAGATACAACAGAACCATGGACAAGACGTACGTAAATCATACCGAGGATCCAGTACTGCTATTCGTCTCCTCATCAGCCATTGAGAATTTACATATGACTCTTCCCCGAAAGGTACTGGAGAGAAGGGATTGGAAAGCCAAGTCAGCCAAGGAAGTACAGTGACTGGTGCTGTGAACTTCAAATGAAATATCAAACAAAAGCATTCGGAAGCCGAATGAAAATCGCCCACCAAAATATGTTGTAGGCGAGAGTACAGGCAGACACAAATATCTGTCTTAAATCTGACGAACAGATAGCTGAAAAGTCGAACCATTTGAGACAAGCATTATTTCAGACAAGATTATCGTTGTGTTTCGTCAGTTGCAAATTTTCTTCAGACAGAAATGGGAAGATGCTTGTTCCTCTGACTGAACAAGCTACCCATTAACCAATGTGAAGAAAATTTGCAAAACTCTACGAATCAAGTCACTGTGTTTCACAAAAAAGCCATTTCATAATTATTTAAAAATTCATGGCTCCTGGCATTCGGTGGTATTTGATCAAATCCTTACCAAAAGTAATGGACTTATGCACATCCACATATTTGCTATTACCTGAAAGTTTGGTGAAAATTTGTCTAAATCTTTTCGAGACACTTTGATAAAACACACACACACACACACACACACACACACACACACACACACACACACACACACACACACACACACCGACAAAAATTATATCCCCTCGCTTTGCTAAAGGTGAGTGACAACAATAATGAGTAAAAAGGCGGAAGGTGTAGTTCAGGAATGTGTATCAGTGTCCACATAAACAGATAGGCCTCAAAGTTTCGATTGGCATAAACATAAATAACTATGTGTGAATGCAACTGAAATGGAACTGTAAAGCATTTCATCCTGTGTGGGTTGTGGAAGTTAGATATGATTCGAAATATTGAACAGGGAATAAACATCGAACATGATGATGAATAAAAGTAGAGGCACGAAGGGTACCAGACGGGTACGGGTAAAGGGCCGAAGAAAAAAAGGATCAGTGAGAAGATAATTAGCAACAGGAAGTGGGGCTGCAGGTAATGGGCTATGAAACCTGACTAACCCTTTGACTACCATTTACTCATTTAAAAAATTTATCCCAGATGACGGTAAGGCGATCCTATTCAGAGTGGGAGCTTCCGGTAGCCAAGTAATGAGGAGAAGTGGAGAACGGGACATGGGAGAGTATATGCAAGGGTGACGGCAAAGCTGGTGTAAGAGTGTGGGCGTAGTAGGTACTGTATATGGGTGACTGCGGAGTTAGTGTGAATGTGAGGGTCAAGTAAGAATGAGGGTGATTGCAAAGATAATGTAAGGGTGAGAGCGTAGTAGATATGAGGGTGATTGTAGAGTTAGTGTGAGAGTGGGTGCAGAATAAGTGTGAGGATTAGGGCAGAGTATGTGTGAGTGAGAGTACCGTAAGTGTGAGGCCTTAGTAAGAGATAATGTGAGGATTAGAAGAGAGTAAATGTGAGGGTGAGGGCACATTAAGGGTGTGGGGATAGTAAGGGTGCAGGTGTGGGACAGTCGGGGGCTAAATATGGGATGCAAGGTGTGTGTGGGGAAGAAGGTGAGGGTGAGTTTGTGTGTGGGTCAGCTGGTATAGATACGACCAAGGGTTCTCTATTGCCACTGACATTGTGATTCACTCCAAAGCCGAGGTAGGTTAGGGAGACAGGCAGTGATGAAGAAGTCGGAAAGGAGTGGGGACGGGGGGCTTCCAAAACACATAAAAGAGAAACCTAATATAAAGTGAACAGCTGGGAAAGGATAGGAGGGGAGCTTGAAGGAAGGAAGGAAGTCAAAGGGCATCAAAAGAGAAGAGAAAGACAAGATGATGAGATAAACGACGATGATAAAATATAGTCTGAACACTTAGTGTGAGGGTGAAGATGACATGAGGGAAAATGGGATGCGGTAGGATGGGGACTGATGGGCAGGGAGGATAGGGGGTCTAGATAGGGTTTATCAAGAGAAAAGAGGAAGGCAGAAGAATAAAGTGTGAACAGTGAGGTTGCTAAGGAGTGATGAGGTGGGGACAGACGTTTAAGGAGAAGAGGGAGGATGGAGGCAAACGTTTATATAACCACAATATAAAACCGACAATAGCAAAAACAGGGATACACTGACGCACAGTACAAAAAGATTCGGAATGAACACCTGACGCCTGTCGCATAATTTAACAGAGGAGCAGAGGTGCGGGTTGAGGCAGGAAGACTAGAGGGGTGAGAGCGGACACAGGCAGACTTGAGGCGTGAGAGTGGAGACAGACAGACTAGAGGGGTGAGGATGGAGGAAGGCAGACAAGAGAGGTGAGGGCAGAGACAGACAGACTAGAGAGGTGAGGGCAGAAACAAACAGACTAGAGGGGTGAGGGGACAGGCAGGCAGACTAGAGGGGTGAGGGTGGAGGCAGGCAGACTAGAAGGGTGAGGGTGGAGGCAGGCAGACTAGAAGGGTGAGGGTGGAGGCAGACAGACTAGAAGGGTGAGGGTGGAGGCAGGCAGACCTGATGGGTGAGGGTGGAGGCAGACAGACTAGAGGGGTGAGGGCGGAGGCAGGCAGACTAAAGGGGTGAGAGTGGAGGCGGGCAGACTTGAGGGGTAAGGGTGGAGAGAGGCAAACTAAAGGGATGAACATAATGCTTCAATAAAGTAAAGCAACTGGAGGCTGGCTGGACAATTTTATATCTGAGGATGCCGGGGAAAATGTAGCATTAGCGGCTCAACACTAAGAAAAGCAATGATCAGTACATCAAAGTAATTAAATTATGAAGAAAATAACTGTTCTTTTGACAAAGAAGGCATCTGAAAAAATAAGGAAAGACAAGTACATATAAAGAAAATATTATTAGCCGAGCAGTATAGAACACAGCCGACACTCCTCCACAAGAATTGCAGAGAAAACGCTGCATTAACTTCGAAGATGAAAATTAAAAGATTTGGAAAAGTATCTCAAGCTGTTAAGAAGTTGAGACTGGGAAAAAAGTTCCAGAAGTTTGTTTAGTAATGGTCTCACTGATGGTGCTCACGTGAAAATGCTTAAATGAAACTTCAGATGGCATACGGATTATCAAAGGGCTCACAGTAATTTTCGAAAAATTACTTTGCGCTAGGTGTTTCTCCTCACCCTCATAGGTCGAATGAACTAAGTACAACTTGTACTCCCGCAAGTTCATGTCACAAAGGCGCCACAGTGACCGCACCAGCAAGTGTGTAGTGGTCTTGAATCAACGACGCAAATTTATGCGGCTACCATGACAACACACCCTTTACCCTGCCAGTACAGATGCCATTATTCGTGTGAAGTTTTTGACATGTAAAAGCATCATGGAGAACTGAAAACAAGCAGTCAAAACTTCTTTATGAACGTAACAGCTACAGAGGCACTTCAGGACTTTAGACGCTAGAGGGATTAACTATAAAACAGTAATTGTTGGTGAGATCCAAGCTAGAGTAGGTGGGAGAGTGAGATGAAATGTGGGATCATTTCCCTCCCTTACTCTCTCTCTCCCAGGGAACTCTTATTGAGTCTCCCCGGTACCACTTACTTTCATTAATTAAAAATTGTGTATACACAAAGTAATGCCTCCATAAGCAACTCAAGACTCACCGCTCTACTCTAAAACTGAGTAAGAAGGTGGCAGTAGAGCCTGGACCTGCAGCCACCGGGGTACAACTGAGTAAGTGGGTGGCAGTGGAGCCTGGACTTGCAGCCACCGGGGTACAACTGAGTAAGAGGGTGACAGTAGAGCCTGGACCTGCAGCCACCGGGGTACAACTGAGTAAGAAGGTGGCAGTAGAGCCTGGACCTGCAGCCACCGGGGTACAACTGAGTAAGAGGGTGGCAATACAGCCTGGACCCGCAACAACTGGGTATAACTATGTGGATCCTCCCAATAATGGCACAACTTGGGTCCTCAAGCCACTATTTCCATTAAGTTTCCCTGAATACTTGCCAAGCTATTCCACAGTACAATGGAGTGTCTGGCTAGAGTGAAGACTGTAAAAGAACATTATCTATCCATTACTATCTATGTCTGTCTGCCTATCTATGTATCTATCTATTCCCAGTCTGACATTGCAGCAAGTAAGCAGATGGTAAAAAAAAAAATCCAAACTTTTCCATCCCTACTCACCAACGACGTGCTTCGAACAAGCATAAAACTATAAAATGTGAGCGAACAGGGTATTAAGAGTGTTAATAATACATGGCTGAGAGCACCATGGCCCAGCACAAGAGTTTGGGTGAAGAGTAGTGGGGATCTGTTGATGGTAAAATACTCTGTGGACCAGCTGAAATACTCCCCAAACCAAGTAACCTAATTACACGTCCAACAGCTGCCCACAGTGCATGTTCCATAACCAGGAGGCAGGTCGAAGCTCAAGAGGTGGGTGAGAAGAGGGTGAGGTGACATGTGATGACGGTTAGGGGCAGTAAATATTTATCCCAAAAAGAGCATTCACAGAGTGCATATCTCCGCCAAGGCAGTACCATCTCGCTCATTTTTTCTTTTTTAATGTAAGTTTTGTATCTGATGCTCCTCAATTATTTCAAATATGATGAAGTCCCAGTCAAAAAAAAATCTACTTAACGAAGGTAACTTGGCTTCCAAGTAATTAAAAAATGTAATATCTCCAGGAAAGACTGAGCCATAAGTGATGATGAGGCTCTTGACAGTACGGAGGGACATATAAAATAATAGGTGGACAAAGGACAACAAACTGGAAAAATATATGAGAGCAAGGAAGAGAAGAGGAAGTGCGGAAATACATGGAAGTGGTTGGCGCAGGTTGAGGTCAAGGTGTGTCATCAGAAATGTTTTGTAATACACAACTTTGAGCTAATATAAAACAGATATCCTCAGCGTCTTCTTCTTCTTCCGCAGCTTTGCCAATGTTTAAATGAGGTCGCTGTTTTTGACTAGTCGTCTCCATTCTCCTCTATGTCCAAATGCATCCCCTGCTATATTCTTCTCCCTCATACCTCGCTGTATACAGTCCATCCACCGTCTTCTCGGCCGACCCTTTCTCCGTCTACCCTCCACATCCATGACCATCACTGTTCTACCCACATAGCCCCATTCCTTCATTACATGTCCGCACCATTGTAGTTGCCTCTCCTGCACCTTCTTTGAGATTTCCACAACATTAATCGTTCCCCTAATTCTCTCATTCCTGATCTTATCAATTCTCGTGACCCCGCTCATCCATCTCAGCATCCACATCTCCGCCACCTCAAGCTTTCTCTCCTGAGACTTCTTTATGGGCCAAGTTTCCCAACTGTATATCATTGCAGGCCTTACCACCGTTGTATATACTTTCCCCTTCATTCTTGCACTGATTTTCTTATCACATAACACTCCTGACATATCCCTCCAGTTTCTATCACATATATACCACTCTTGACACATCCCTCCAGTTTCTATCACATAACACTCCTGACACATCCCTCCAGTTCCTATCACCTAACACTCCTGACATATCCCTCCAGTTTCTCCATCCTGCCTGTATTGGGTTAATTTCCGCATCCACTTCATTGTCAGCTGTTAAGTCCAAATACTTCAATGTCCCACCTCTTTTCAAATTTTCTAGCAAACTCACATCTCTCCATTCTTCTTCTCCATTAAAGCATAAGTATTCGGTCTTTCTCCTACTAATCTTAAGTCCTCTATCCTCCATTTTCTTTCTCTACTAGTCCAGCTTCCGTTCTACTCCCTCCCTGGTGGCATCTATCAGCACAATATCATCTGCAAACATCATAACCCATGGAGCCTCTTGAATGATGCCTCTCCCCAAAACATTCATTAACAAATCGAAGATATAGGGACTCAACGAGGATCCCTGATGTTGCCCAACTTTTCCTGGAAACTTCTCTGTCACACCAACACTACTTCTGACCCGAGTTCTCACCCGGTCATACATATCTTTAACCAGTCGCACATACTTTTCTGAAACGCCCTTCTCCCTCATACATTGTCAGACTTCCTGCCTTGGCAGTGTATCATACGCTTTTTCCAGGTTGACAAAAATCAAATGCAGCTTTCCCTGCTTCTCTCCAAATTTTTCCTTCATTTGACTCACTGCAAAGATTGCATCTGTTGTTCCTTTTCCTGGCATGAATCGGAACTGCTGTTCACCAATTTATTTCCTCCTTTAACTTTTTCTTTATTATTCTCTCCCATAGTTTCATTGTGTGTGACATCATCTTTATACCCCGATAGTTTCCATAATCCTGAATGTCACTTTTTTCTTTATAGGTCGGTACTATCACACTTTCTCGCCAGGCCTCCGGTATTTTCTCCTGATGATATATCCCCAGGGTACAACATACAGCAATCTCACTGATCCGGCTGTACAATACCGTAAGAACTTTGTCCTCGGAAAATGGGGCAACATTAATGTGACATCTTATTGAGTTCGTAATTAGACAATGAATTCAAAAGTCTTCAAGCCTTCCAGAAGATATACAAGAGCTCAGCTAATGGAATAGTGTAAACCAAATCCTAATCACTACGACAATGCTCAGAATAAAGGCATCGCAATATAACATTGTTTCCTCTCACAGACAAATTTCATGTGACTTTAACGACCACTGACTTTGTGTACCACCACCACCATGCCACCACCACTAGTCCAACACAGTACCAGTGATTAATGAAGTAGATCATAGTATATTAAACTGGTCAAATAACCATGTGCAGTGGGATGAGAGAATGAGGACAAGGAAAATAAGAAAATATGATAGGTCAGAAGATTATGAGAGTGAGACCAAAGCCGCATTTTCAGTGAGAATATAAAACTGGTCTCGACTTGTTCGGACCAGAGCCATGGTTGTTCTGGTGACACGTTTCAGACAAATTAGACTGGTCAGGAGTGGTCTAATGCGGTCCTGTCCCTAAACCTGGACAGCTTTTACTCGGTCCTGTGCAAAAGGATGCGCGATAGCACTGGGCGACAAGAATAGCCACGAGCGTCCATACTGGAGGGTAAACAGCTGATTTGGCAAAGATGGCGGACAGAAGCAAAAGATAAATACTTTTAAAAAAAATCAAACTTCGAACAAATGACTGGCAACACTGACATGGGATGGTGATATAAACGTAGATACTACTTGAAATAAATACTTGATTAAGACTGATATGAAAAAGATAATCAGTTGTGGCTGAATTAGTGAGATAAAAGTGTCTAGAGGGATGTGCAAAGCTTGTGAGTCACTATGGATTATTATGAGGTACAACTAATTCCCAGATTTAATGACATCAGGACCATTACTGCAACTGTTGCCTCCGGTTATCACAGTTATGTTTTCACTGAATAGGTAAACTACAGGTTTACATCACTTCAAGGTGCAAAGATTCTCATGGTGACACACTGGCGAGCAGTCACATATTTCCATTTACGTAACGTAGAAACAGCTACTGTACGCTAATAACGAAGGTATTTATAGTTAAACTGGTTTATCATCCCATTATTATTTTTTATATAACTCACCTGATTTCTTTCATGGCACCTGTCACTCGATCCTCCAGCCAATAGGAGCAAAATTCAGGATGGAACTAGTCTAAAATACATTCTTGCGAGCAACTTCAAAGTCCAGAAAGCTTAGATCTGTCTCAAAGAAAAAAACTCACAAAAACACAGCCTAAAACTGTGCGTAAGATACCATGGCAACGCCAGGATTAAGGCTGAAGGCTCGAGGGAGGCAGGTGACAGGTGAAGGATGGGGGTAAATACGGAGAACCAGGATTTAAGGGAAAAGAGTATTGCGGAAAAAATAACACGAAAACCTATACAGAAAACCGATGCTGAATACTGATGTTGACTGGGTCTGCGGGTGGAGGGGATGTGAATAACACAGTGAGGAGGAAAGGGGAAGAGAAAGAACAGAGAAAGAAGGGTTTGTGAGGAATGAGAAGAAAACGAAGGATGAGAGAGAAAATGAGCTAGGAAAGGAGGACACCTAATAAGAAGGATGACAATACTGCACAGGAGAGAGAGAGAGAGAGAGAGAGAGAGAGAGAGAGAGAGAATTATATGAATATAGAATATAACGTCAGGCTGAGAAGGAAATGGAAACATAAATGACCGGAAAGGTCTGTCAAAATGAAAGAAGAAAAAAAAAAGTCAAAGGATGGAAGATCTCAGCAGTATGAGTTGGATATGAACAAAAGGAAGAGGTGAGTTAATGACTGCACTGAGAACAAGAGGACCTGGAATGCCTGGGGAAGATATACAGAAAGAATTTTTGTTAAAAATAATAAATGTTTGAATGACTTTCTGCATACAAATGAAAAGACTTCCTATAAAGGGATGGGAGTGTTAAGAGGATGGGATATTAAATACATGAAGTAAAGAAATTTTGGAAGAAAAATGAAAGTGAATGAATTTGCAAATTTTCCTGTGGACATAGCTTTTTCCTTTGGAAAAAAAAATATCATGTGGGAGGTGTTCCATTCCTATGTTTTAGTTCTAGCGCTGTTGATACGAGAAACAAACACGATCAGAATGGAGAAGAGACGCTGAATTAGTGGAGAAGCAGGAGCTGAACGGAACGGAAACAACACAAGGACTAAATCAAGAAGAAAACCAATGACGAAAAAGGAAGGATAAATGAAATAAGACAGACACATTGTTAGGTAGTATGAAACAACAGTGGAAATTAACATTGGAGGAAAGAGGAAAATGTGGCACCAGTACAGGGAAGATACACAGAAAACCATGAGATAGCATCATGAAAGGGGTAGTGTAAGAGAAAGATAACCCAGCCACACGGGGAAAAGAGTGAAAGGTGGCAGACAGAAGAGGATAAAATAAGGAACTGAATGGAGTATAAATCAGTCAAGATATAAAGAGAAGACAAACACACAAAGCTGTGAGGGCGAAAAGCCTCACAGAAAGATATATCAATCAAGGGAAGAAAAAGAGTGAAATAAAGCAGAGGGAAAGGAAAGACAAAGAATGATAAAAGAGGAGTATAAATCAGCCTCGAGGAGAGAGCATAAGACCGCAAAAGAATAAGGTGATAAAGTATATGACAAGGAGGAAGGAGGAGAGAAAAAGTATGAAAGAAAAACAGAAAAGGGAAGTACTAACCATGCAGAGCAGGCTAAAGTCACCGTAAGAAAATAAAGTGATAAAGTAGATAAAAAAGAGGAAAGAGAAGCAGAGAAAACGTATAAGACAGAAAAGCAGAGAAAGGAAGTAATAAACAGACAGACAAGGCTAAAGCCATAAAAGACAGAGAGGATGTTCAAGAGGATCAATAGGCTATTATTTAAATAAAAAGAAAATCTTTGCCAATAACCAATCCAAAGAATAACTATTTCTAGCAAGCGAAATAAATCAGACATCGGAAGCAATGGCAGGAGTCTCGGGTGAGACAGGGAAGAATGGGTACCGTATGACGTGAAGCATTCTGAGGGAAATGCCTCCTGCCTTTCTCTCACCACCACGCCACCACTCCTGCCTCACTCTCACCACCACATCACCACTCCTGCCTCGCTCTCACCACAACATCACCACTCTTGCCTGACTCTCATCACCACCTCATCACTCCTGCCTCACTTACGCAACCACACCACCACTCCCGCCTCACTCATACCACTACTACTATTCCACTTTCCCTGCCACGCCACCACTTTTGCCTCATTTTCACCACCATGCGACCAGTCGTGCCTCACTCTTACTATCACAACGTCATTCCTGCCTCAGTATTACACCACACCGTCATTCCCGCCTCAGTATTACCACCACACCGCCACTCCAGCCTCAGTATTACCACCACACCGCCACTCCAGCCTCAGTATTACCACCACACCGTCACTCCAGACTCAGTATTACCACCACACCGCCACTCCAGACTCAGTATTACCACTACACTGCCACTCCAGCCTCAGTATTACCACCACACCGCCACTCCAGCCTCAGCATTACCACCACACCGCCACTCCAGCCTCAGAATTACCACCACACCGCCACTCCAGCCTCACTCACAGGTCCACTTCCGCATCACTCATATCACCACTCCTGCCGTACACTCATCACCACATCTTCACTCCTACCTTACCCTCGCCACCACACCAACACTCGTGTCTCAGTCTCACCACCACACCACCATTCCCACCTCACTCATACCACCACTCCTGTCTCACATATACCACCACTCCCGTCTCACTCTCACCACATCACTCATGCCTTACAGTACCCTCACCACCACACCATCATTCCTGTCTCACTCACGCCACCACTCCCGCCTCATTCATACCACCATTCCTACCTTACTCTCACCACATCACCACTCCTCCCTTGCTCTCACTGACCAGATTAAACATACTGCCAGGACTGTGTGTGTGTGAGAGAGAGAGAGAGAGAGAGAGAGAGAGAGAGAGAGAGAGAGACGGAGGGGGGGGGGGAGGGGACAAGGGATGAAGAGAACTAGCAGCACCAAAATCCGTGGCAAGAAACTGGAACATACAGACGGTACAATGCATCAGAGTTCATGATGGTGTAGATGCTGAGGTGGGGAGTGCAATATGTGTAGAAGAGAGACAGAATATGACAGTTAAGGGAGATGTAGGGGTGTGGGAGTTATGAAGATGGGAGAGGACTTTAAGTGGGAGGACAGGAATTTCACTTAACGCCGTCTGGATGATAATGTCGTCTCTATACAACACAAAATTACACCCTCATTGAGACTCAACCTCGTTTTCTCGGTAACTCTGCTTCTCTCACTTTTCCTTTCCTGGTTCATTTTTCTTTCTTGACTCCTCGCTCACTCCTTCACTTTATCTCTTCCTTACCATTTCATCTTTTGAAATAAGGACAAAAACAGGGAAAGGAACAAGAATGTGACCAGATATCCAAGACTGAGAGTTAAACTCCCGGCTGGGAAAAATGTACCATAAGGATGAGTATTTCATTCAAATAGCACTCAAGACGCAGGTATCAAGAACCTGAGATCATTAAAAAAGGAGACGCTGTAGCCGCAGGAGACTGGTTGGCCCATGCTGAACAGTTCAGGTAAGGATGTCACTAGAATACTCAAATAAGACTTGGATAGAAATGAAGGATTTCGTAGATAAAACCTAGAGCCCAGTATTCACAGAAAAGTTTGCTACCTAACCCTTGCTACGTGTGTCATCATGTACACTTCCAAAATATTTAAGCTATCGCTGCATCTCTTCCTCCCTCCCTTACCACCTCTTATCATTCACCTAGCCATAACCCCCCCCCGGGCCATCATAAATCCCCTACCCCACTCCCACGCCCACCTCATAATATACCGCGAATGCAACCAAAGTCAGGCCACTGTGGCTAACTGGCAGACCAGGTCCCTGGATTATATGCAATGTAATTCTGCGGCACAGACAAGAGCCAGTTACGTTCCTTGAAACTGTTATGACTGTTTCAGACTGACTAGCTTATAATGTCATCTTTAATGTGATAATTAATAGGGTTACTTCTAAACCTAGATATGGTCCACACGATTCCTTCAGCTTTGAACCACCTGTTGTTACTGTTGTGACTTAACGGTTCATCGTAATGACACACAAGCTCTTTTGGCCTCTCAAAGGCCGCCTGAACTTACTAATCGATTGGGCTTCTTGGCACCGTCAGCGTTGATGCTTTATACTCATCTTCAATACAGGGGTCAATTAGTGTTGTTGACGATTCTGCTGAGAAGCAACAACAGTCCCTTCACAATGATATCCTTAAACTTACCCATAATGTCACGGATTTTTGCATCAAAAATTTGCCAGTGACGTTCTGGAGACTTCCTAACTCAGTGATGTGCTGGGTTCAGTTTTGATCTAGTATGGTTTCCAAGAACCCGTTTTCATGCACCCTCAATATATTTGACATTCTTGACATATTGGCTGGCAGGGCCTGGCCAGGATGTAGCTTCACTCTGATGTATTGAATACTGGCTGGCAAGGCATGGCCAGGATGTAGCTTCACTCTGATGTATTGAATACCGGTTGGCAGGGCCTGGCCAGGATGCAGCTTCACTCAGATGTCTTGGCCACTGGCTGGCAGGACCTCACTAGGCTGCAGTTTTATTCCGATATCCTGGTCATATCATCTCCCTTTACTTTACTCCACATAGTCTCATTAACTTCACTACACCTCACCTCAGTTCCCCTATTATGATCTCATCTGCCTTATCCACCTTGGCTTTGCTACCACTGATGCAGTTTCTCTTTCAAGATTTATCTGACCCTCTCAACTTGTCAGCCTCATACGCTCCAGGGACTCTCACTGTTATCAGCGCGGGGCAGCTTCATACGGTGCAGGGACTGTCACTGTCATCACCACGGCAGGGCAGCCTCATACAGTGCAGGGACTGTCACTGTCATCACCACAGCAGGGCAGCCTCATACAGTGCAGGGACTGTCGCTATCACACGGCAGGGCAGCTTCATATGGTGCAGGGACTGTCACTGTCGTCACCATCGATGAATCCTCTTAAATTAATGCAGTACACGCATGCTGCTGCTGTTAAAGCTCTAACCATACCGGGGCGACTTTTTACTGACTTTCTGTAGCACATATAGTCCATTATTACCAAACAACTTCAGTGAAATATGTAAGTATAATAATATACTGTGCAGTACTTCACTGAACTTGGGTTTGGCATCTAATTATGACAGATATTTAATTACAAAAAAATCACCGAAGTTATACGAGTGCTTTAGTAGTAAATGCATTAAAGTGAGAGCAGAAAACCGATAAAGTTAAAAACCAACACAGCCGATTACCAACACCTACGCTACTGTAGGATGAGGGTGGAAGATTTTTTTTTTTTTTTTTTTTTTTTTTTTTTTTTTTTTTTTTAAATACAATTTCTGCTCATGTCGCGACGGTGCCATTAGAGTTTTGTGAAAGTTTTAATTACCTGGTGATAGGTAAACTTCTGGAGCATAGGTTAGTGAGGTGACAAAGAGTGGTGGATGATGTTGGGGACATGCATAGCCTGGGTAGCGTGAGGGGCAGGAGGATATGCAGTTATAAATTCGATATTATTAATACGAATAGGATTAATCCTTCACCCCGTGGATGTCATTTTCACTTCAAAAGAAAACAGGAATCAGGTAAGGCAGAGGTGGGTGAGCAGGAAGACAAGAAGAGTATGAAAATAAGAGACGGGTAAAGGAAGGTGTAGAAATTACCAACCAGAATACTGATCAAATGACCAAGACTGAAGAAGTACGATGGAAAAGACAGAAAGAGGCAAGGGAAAAAAAGAAAAAAAGAAGAGCCACATAATCAAAGCACAGCCACTGTTATACCTATACAACCCACATACTACTTCACTTTCTGCCACTGTTATACATAAACAACCCACATACTACCCCACCTTCTGCCACTGTTATACATAAACATCCCACATACTACCCCACCTTCTGCCACTGTTATACATAAACAACCCACATACTACCCCA
Source organism: Coenobita brevimanus (assembly GCF_032717465.1). Classification (NCBI taxonomy): domain Eukaryota; kingdom Metazoa; phylum Arthropoda; class Malacostraca; order Decapoda; family Coenobitidae; genus Coenobita; species Coenobita brevimanus. The sequence goes on from NC_137026.1 coordinate 25,516,560, forward strand.
CCTTCTGCCACTGTTATACATAAATATCCCACATACTACCCCATCTTCTGCCACTGTTATACATAAACAACCCACATACTACCCCACCTTCTGCTACTGTTATACATAAACACCCCACATACTACCCCACCTTCTGCCACTGTTATACATAAACAACCCACACACTACTCCACCTTCTGCCACTGGTATACATAAGTAACCCACACACCACCCCACCTTCTGCCACTGTTATACATAAGCAACCCACACACCACCCCACCTTCTGCCACTGTTATACATAAGTAACCCACACACCACCCCACCTTCTGCCACTGTTATACATAAACAACCCACACACTACCCCACCTTCTGCCACTGTTATACATAAGTAACCCACACACCACCCCACCTTCTGCCACTGTTATACATACAGTAAGCAACCCACACACCACCCCACCTTCTGCCACTGTTATACATACGCAGCCCACACACTGTCCCACCTTCTGCAATAATTATACAGTATCTAAGCAACCCACACACAACACCCCCTTTTGTCCCGGTTAACAAACTAAGTCCATTACACAATAACAAACACACAATGATAATGACACCCACAACTCAGTCCTTCAACCATCTCTCCCACCAAACAGACACCGGACGGCAAAAAAAAAAAAAAAAAAAAAAAAAAAAAAAAATTGTGATCGTACTGCTTACCAGTCAACTTTCTAGCCAGCCCGCTACACTGATGGATTACGTCACTTAGCTTCTTCGTTCTTCCAACCAGAACGCTAACACAACAAAACACAGCACAACACAACCCTGACACAACATCCAGTCAAGTCGATTTTGGATCATTCAGGCTCTTTCAGGTCCAATTAAGCCAAATCACTTACATCGAATTAGATCAAAACAGTCAAATTTGTGCAAGTCAGGTTCATTTAGGACATTTTAAATCCATTATGCAGTTGCAGTGGTGTGGCTTCACATTTCTTTAACACTGACAGGCACTTAATTATTGCTGCCTCCATGAAAAAAAAGAAAAAGGATAACAGAAAGCCAAATTTAAGATGTGTTAATTTCAAAATGTCTGGACACACTGCGTTTGACAGACTGTAGGCCGTAGGTACCTGGATATACAGACAGAGGAAAACAGTTCCAGAGCTGGCCAGTTGCATACATGAGTGACTGAGGGGAACGGTCAACTCATGCATTAGAGAGCTGGATAGAAAAGGAAATAAGAGTTTGTTGCTAGAAGGGTGCTATGCTATCGTCGTAGTGGTGGAGAGATGCAAGCACACAGCTCAGAGGAACAGTGGCCATTGAAATAGCGATAGGAAAGAGATAAAGATGCAACAGTGCGGTGCCGAGATACAGGCTGAAGGGAGCCAGTAAGAGAAGGAATGTTTATGAGACGAATAGCCTTCGACTCCACCTTGTTGAAAAGATTTTCATGTGTGAAGCCTCACCACACATGTGAATTGTGCCCTACACTGGGGCGATAAAACCTGAGTGTAAAGACAACAACTGTGCAGAGGTCAAGAAGGCACGGAGTCGGCTTAGCACACCTTATCACTTGGAAGCAGATTTTACAAAAGACGTAATATGATCATTCCAAGATAAATCACGAGAGAATGAAACCCCAAGTATGTTTAAAGATGATGCAGGATTGAGCTGGATACTCTTAAAAATTAGAGGAGCTGGATAATGTTAAAAACTAGAGGATACTCATGCGGAAGATATTTACGAGTTGAAAAATGTAAGAACCGAGTTTCTGAAGAATTAAGATTTCTTTTCTCCGAGTCAGAAATGAGCCAAGTCAGACATTAGGTGTGCCATAGCCTCAACTCTTGTTTGTTGAAGTAACTGCTGATATGGACGCTGTGGGAATTGGATGAAATGGGAAGGGTGGAGTCATCAGCGTATGAGTGGATAAAGATGTATGTACAGCTTATCTTCTGTCACTGATGAATGGAAGAATGGGAGTTGGTGATAGGCCAGAGCCCTGAGGAACACCACTATCTAATATACTATGGCACTAGCCGTGTGTGTGTGTGTGTGTGTGTGTGTGTGTGTGTGTGTGTGTGTGTGTGTGTGTGTGTGTGTGTGTATTTTGGGCAGCTGAACCTACACATTCAAATCGCACCAAAATTGGCACAAAAATCGCAAAAAATTCCCTGATGTGAAAAAACTTGGTCCCATCATGATTGAAAAACTTTTACTATATTTAATGAGCGATCACATTTTGACCAAAAAACTCCGCTCCCAGTGCCCGACATAGGATCTCCATAGAATTTTTTGCCCATAGTTAGCAAATAACACGATCAATTGGTTAGCTGCAAAATATCCAAGTGACAACGTTAGACTAGAAAAGCACATAAACGTGACTCAGATTACCTGAAATGATCGCAACGCGTGCACAAAGCGAGAGGAAACATGTGAGAAGCACGAGAAAGCAAGCACGCAGCGCGAGAGCCCTCCACAGGAGCAAGTGCGAAAGGCCACGAGCACTTGTTGAGTGCTCTAGAAGAACAGTGGCCGTCTACAGAAGCAGCTATAAAACGACCAGAAAGGAAGCAAACGCTGAAGGCACAGGAAGAAGGATAGAAAAAGTAAGAGGGCAGTTTGGAAATTAAAGGTTTATGCCAGATGCGATTGAAAGCCTTTAAGAAGACAAGTACAATGGCAAATCTTTCGCCAAAGTCCCGAAAGGAGAATGACCATGAATCTGAAAGGTAGATGAAATAACAAGTGAAGAATCCTCGGCAGAACCCATACTGTCGATCGGAAAGAAGGATGTGATGGGAAAGGTGCGTTTTTTTTTTGTGTGTGTGTTCAAAAATGAATAAAAAACTTTTGAAACACAAGATGTTAAGGTAATTGGGCGATAGTTAGAGGACTAGGAATGGTCACCCTTCTTTGAGAAAGGCTGAATGACAGCAAACAAACAGGGGGGGAGAGACAATGTGACAGAGTATGCGAGGAGTAGAGAAAGACAAATAAAACAGGAAAGTAAAGGTTAGAGAAGCAGAGCTATTCAAATGGTCTCATTGAGAGTGTGTTTCTGTGTTGAATAAAAATAAAATTATCGTTCAGATGGTGTTAAGTGAAATTCCTGGACTCTCATAATTTCTCTCCATCTTCGTAACTTCTATACCCGTTCATTTCCCTTAGCTGCCATATTCACTCTCCCCGCTACACTTACTGCACTTAACACCTCAGCATCTTACAACACTTGGAACAAGTTGAGCACCTTCAGAGAGCACACACCTCATCCGATGCTTTTACCGGTCGTCTCAGATCGCCACCAAAATATAGAAAAACTTCTTTGACCCTCAGATCGCCACCAAAATTTAAACTTCATTGACCCAGTACCCATATATACACCGAATTTCATTGAAATCCATTAATAACTTTTTGAGATACCTTGCAGATAAATAAAAAAACAGTCCTGAACTGGAATTCTAATTCAGATCGCCACCAAAATTTGACCAACTCTTCCATGGCCCCTGACCCCAGCATTCACAAAACATAACTGAAATCCATCTATAACGTTTTGAGATATCTTGCTGACAAACAGAGAAACAGACGGGCAAGTATGCGATAATATTTGGCCTATAATTTCGCTGGGGCAGGGACAAAAACTACATTACACACTATCAGTGTTTGAAAGACTGTATTGGCGGGTCCCTTCACATATTACTAACTTATACTTATGTCAAAGAAAAATTATTTTTCATCAAACTTACCGATTTTCAACAAAGTTCAGTAAAAAATGGCAAAGTTGAGACTTACTGAAAATTATGTACAAAACAAGAACGTAATATCCAACCAAACATTAATGGAGGTGAGAGAGAGGGTGTATGACAAGGGTATGACATAGAACGTGGGAGGGAGGGTAGATAAGAGTGGTGGTGTGGGAGGGAGGGTAGACAAGAGTGGTGGTGTGGGAGGGAGGGCAGACAAGAGTGGTGGTGTGAGAGAGAGGGCAGACAAGAGTGGTGGTGTGAGAGAGAGGGCAGACAAGAGTGGTGATGTGAGAGAGAGGGCAGACAAGAGTGGTGATGTGGGAGGGAGGGCAGACAAGAGTGGTGGTGTGAGAGGGCAGACAAGAGTGGTGGTGTGAGAGAGAGGGCAGACAAGAGTGGTGGTGTGAGAGAGAGGGCAGACAAGAGTGGTGGTGTGGGAGGGAGGGCAGACAAGAGTGGTGATGTGGGAGGGAGGGCAGACAAGAGTGGTGATGTGGGAGGGAGGGCAGACAAGAGTAATGGTGAGGAAGGGAGGGTAGACAAGAGTGGTGGTGTGGAAGGGAGGGCAGACAAGAGTGGTGATGTGGAAGACAGGGCAGACAAGAGTGGTGGTGTGGAAGGGTGGACAGACAAGAGTGGTGGTGTGGAAGGGAGGGCAGACATGAGTAGTGGTGTGAGAAGGAGGGCAGACAAGCATGGTGATGTGCAAGGGAGGACACACAAGAGTGGTGGTGTGAGATGGAGGGCAGACATGAGTGGTGGTGTGGAAAGGAAGGCAGACAAGAGTGGTGGTGTGGAAGGGAGGGCAGACAAGAGTGGTGGTGTGGAAGGGAGGGCAGACAAGTGTGGTAGTGTGGAAGGGAGGGCAGACAAGAGTGGTGGTGCTGTAGGGAGAGTGGACAATGGAATGTCACAAACCTACTCAGTTTATCAACTCAGACCCCCCAAAAATTATTTTTAGTTTATTTTTGTTAGCTCCAGATTAATTTATTCGGTTCATGAGAGCACACTAGTGCTGAAGTGTCTGCTGAACGCTGTATTGAATACCTCCCATTTCAAACGTCTTTCTTTGGCGGGATGAAATTATCAAATGGTGACATGAATGACATAGAAAAAATACATCTTTGGCGTGAAGTGGTTAACGGTTTCGTTTCCTAATGTGTGAACAGGTACTGTATGTAGCTAAGAACCGGCCAATGTATTTGTCGCATGTGTCATAAATTTAATATAAATTTATTCTAAACCACTTTCCAGTGCTTTGATGCGCTTAATAATATTGCGATACTTAACTGACAGCTGGGAACGATATGAGATTGCGTTGCCTATTGGTGGAAAGATGAAATCAGTTACCAGACAGTGCCCCAGAGGGTTTTACCTTACCCACGTCATACCAGAGGCTTTTCGTGAATACGATGATAATTGAATCTGATAAGAATTTTCCACATACTTCGAACTCTAGGATATCAACGGTCTGGTTTCTCGTTGGCGAATGAGGGGCTGGTACTCTGTTGGAAGCTCACACTTACAGTAAGACATGGAATATTCCCATTCACGCAGTATTAAAGTACAAACTGTGAAGTTATTAAGCGGAAACGAAAGTTGATTTTACTATTTAACAAGGTCCACGTAATGCAAATTAAGGAGTCCATAGTTGGGAAAATGCATTAAGACTACACCAGTGGGCCAACTTGCCCCACTGGACACTCAGAGCAGAGATTACAATTACTATAGAGAAGAGCGGGGTCAAGGGCTGTCAACAGGTGTGCTTAACGTGTTGAATAGGACCACGTTATCTCCACATGTGGTGTGCGAGGGCTGTGCGGAGGGATGGTTACAGGTATGTTATCAGTATTATAACCAACACCAGGTTATCCATATCTCATTGTCATCACTTCCGTTGCCTGGCCCAAGTCATTCTCTTCTCAGTTACGGTAGAAACATGCTTCCAGTCTCATTACATCACATTCGCGCACCTTGAGTAAGAGGGTGGCCTTGAGTAAGAGGGTGGCAGTAGAGCCTGGACCTGCAGCCACCGGGGTACAACTTAGTAAGAGGGTGGCAGTAGAGCCTGGACCTGCAGTCACCGGGGTACAACTTAGTAAGAGGGTGGCAGTAGAGCATGGACCTGCAGCCACCGGGGTGCAACTGAGTAAAAGGGTGGCAGTAGAGCCTGGACCTGCAGCCACCGGGGTATAACTGAGTAAGAAGGTGGCAGTAGAGCCTGGACCTGCAGCCACCGGGGATACAACTGAGTAAGAGGGTGGCAGTAGAGGCTGGACCTGCAGCCACCGGGGATACAACTGAGTAAGAGGGTGGCAGTAGAGCCTGGACTTGTAGTCATCTTGGTACAACAAGGTATGAGGGTGGCAGTGGAGGTCCGTGGTAATGGCAAAACTGGGTCCGTCAGACTACTACCAACTCATTTACCGTAAATGCTCAATCACACGAAGTCATACTGAGGGGTCGTGCGTCTACTCCAGTACCATATGAACCATATCCTCGTGGAGTTAAGAAACTCGTTGGGACCACACTCATGCCAGATACGCAGTCAGTATCGATGACAGCAAAGGTACTTCCATAGGAACAGGATCGGAAACAGACACTTTAGATGAGAGTGAATGCTACGTTAGGAGAGAAGGGATGAAACTGTCACAGCAGGAAAAAAAAAAAAAAAAGGAGAGACAGCAAAGAAAACCACAAAAAAAAAAAAAGCACAGAATTGGAGAGAGAGAGAGAGAGAGAGAGAGAGAGAGGAGGGGGACAGGAAAAACAAAGGTTGAAGAGGGAAGAGTAAGTAAAAATGGTATGAACACACGCGACACTGACATTCAGACAAATATTTCAGAACTATCTTTACACACAGACAATAATAAAACTGACACACTAACACTGCACTCAAATATTTACCTCCAATGCTGCCGTTTTTCTTCCATTGTACTTCATCTCTCTCTCTCTTTCTCTCTCTCTCTCCTTGTCTTACTCTTGCTCGCTTTCTTCCCCTTTTATCACTATCTCTTCGACGCGTTACCTCCCTCCTTTCCTTACTCAACCTCATCGCATTCTAACCTGTTTTTCTTAACGTATTTTCCTTTCTTTTTCAGAATCTTCCACACACACTGTAACAATAATCTAATTCTCCTTCTTCACCTTTTTCTTCTCTCCGTTGCAGTGGATTCCTTGTTTTACCTTTCTCTCTCACTTCTGTCCCTTGCATATCAGTGCTTCTCCCACGTCTATTGCCTCCTCCCTCACCCATTTCCTTCTTGTTTCAGTGTCTCCTTCCATTCTACATTCTGCCTTGTCTCTTCCCTCCTCTCTCATCTCTTTCCTCCCTTCCTCACCCAGCCTCCTGAACTGAACACTCAAAGCCTAGTGGGAATGTCAAGTGGGTACCTGGAGACTTACTGCAGAAGCTGAATGAGGGAGGGACGGCATAGAAGGAGAGACGAAGATGGATGTACTAATGCAAAAAGAGGAAATTACAAAAAGTGTATTATAAAAGAAGGGAGAAAGGGGGCAAAATGAAACAGTGAAGGAGTGAGAGGAACGGAAAAAAGACGAATAATTGAAGCAGAGGAGGAGAGAAGACAAAGTGCTGAAGCACTAAAAAAGACGAGAAGTTACAAAGGTCGACACTTTTGAAAGTCTGGGATATTTTTTCCTCCACCAGTTCCTGGAAAACCCCAGAGGAGCTGACTCAGCAAGAGGAAATTAGTCAATGGTGACGATGCCATAATTATGTCACTGTTGTTACACCTTCCACCACCACCACACCTGTCGCTCCCGTTACACCTTCCACCACCTAGAACCTGCCACCATCACACGCGTCACTACCGTTACACCTTTTACCATCACCACCACGACACCTGCCACCACAATCATCATCATCATCATCTGCACTCTAACATCACCTTTACTATCTTCATTTTTTCCTACAAATGTGATCAGTTCCCTTCCTTCTCGCCAATTCATGTACGGTATTCGCTCCCTCTCAATCATCATCATCATCATCTGCACTCTAACATCACCTTTACTATCTTCATTTTTTCCTACAAATGTGATCAGTTCCCTTCCTTCTCGCCAATTCATGTACGGTATTCGCTCCCTCTCTCTTGCCCGAGGGGTAAATTGCCAAAGATCTATTGATCCTGCAAAGGATGACTGATTCTTCTGCACAAAATATAAAATTCAGCATCATCGCCTCACCACAATGGCAACACGGACTGATGCCTTTATAGATGTCACATACTCAGTATGCAGGGTTCGTTTTTACCCGCACATAATCAATCAGGCTTCTGAAATGCACGTGCTTATTTAACTCCTTCTGGCTATAATATATTTGGTATATATGGCTTTCTTTGATATATAGCTCGTTAATATCCATGACCAATTTGCTCATGAAACAACAAATCTACTCATCACTTACAAAATACAGACGAAGTTTTGTTGAAAATGTTGAACTCTGCAGGGAGATCAGTTATAATAACTGTCACCAAAGACTAACACAGCTCCACCGAAGCTCATCTCAACAGTTGCATTAGGGACATACTCAGAAGTAAACAATTTATATAAGACATACTCCTCACCTTGAATAATCACACGTTCTACACTCACGTGGTACCAAATCCATTAGTGGATAGGAAAGACTGCACCGTTACGTTAGATAAACAATCTCAGACGGGGAAACGATGCAGTTCAATTTACACAGAGTTATCATGACTGACAGTAAAACGACCCTTAAGGGAAGGAGAAACAAACAAAACGTGGAAGCACTTGAAAGGCTGATGGAGGCCAACAAGGCCACTTATGTTAAACCTGTATAATATTAAGTGGAAGAATAAGGCAATGGCCTACCCAAGAATGGGAGAAATTATGAGGTCGTGTCTCTAGAATAAATGCTAAAGGGATTCACGGCGGCGACCAGATGTAACACTTAAGTATAACACTTGAGATGCAGCACAGGGATAACACTTGAGATCCAGCACAGGGATAACACTTGAGATGCAGCACAAGGATAACACTTGAAATGCAGCACAGGGATAATACTTGAAATGGAGTACAGGGATAACACTTGAGATGGAGCACAGGGATAACACTTGAGACAGAACACAGGGATAGCACTTGAAATGGAGTACAGGGATAACACTTGAGATGCAGCACCGGGATAACACTTGAGATGCAGCACAGGGATAATACTCAAGGGATCATCGTAGGCAAGGATTTAATCACTGTCCATCACAAGACAATCTGAGACTGGAATATATATATAGACAGATAGATAGATAGATAGATACATAGATACATACATAGATAGATAGATAGATAGATAGATCATATATATATATATATATATATATATATATATATATATATATATATATATATATATATATATATATATATATATATATATATTTATTATTTCATATAACATGGTATTTATACTGGATTTTTTTTTTTCAGGTAACATGGTATTTTATATTTATGTTCTATTTTTGCAATGTTTTTGGTATGTTTTGACCGATTTACAACTTCAGTTGTTGTTAGCAAGGAATAATTTCGGAGAATGCACCGGTAATTAACGTAATGATTATAACAATATGTGGAGAGGATGGAGAACGTGAGGTGAATGTATGTGAGTGAGTTGGAGGAGTAGAGGGAGGTGGAGGCCAAGGATGAGATGGAAGGATGAAGTGGATAGACATATGAGAGAGCGGGATGTGAGCCTGGGTGAGGGCAATGAAATGGCGGGGGACAGGGCGACATGGAGACGATTTGCCTGCGGCCACCACTTAAAGGATTCAGGCGTCTGGTAATAGACAGATAAACAATCACCAAGACACGATAGTGGGAAAAAAATTCCAACCAAACCAAGAACCAACCTGGGCACCCTTCTGTCCAGATTTGGAAATATAGTCAAACCTTACTTACACTTTGCTTGGGCGACTTTGGTCCCAACTTAAGAATATACAGTTTAACCTCGAACTAATCGGGCATCTTTCGGTTGTAACTTGATAATATCCAACCTAACCTGCTTTAGCTTGGACACCTACCAGGTTAACCTTCAGTTCTAATTTGTGAAATTAGTATGTACCGTACAATGTCGTCTTCACTTAAGAACTGCACAGGTTCATCATTAACTCTGTACCGTATTACTTCCTGATAAGCTTTCCTATTTTTGACCAGCAATCCATCGAACATCAAGAGCACAAGCTTGCCATCACTATGCTGAGTTGTGACTGGTTGATTCTTACATATATTGATGTCTCACTACTTTGCGTGCTTTAAATTTTATATAAACACCTGCAGTACGGGTAGAATTGCTACGATTCCATTGTTGTTCAGGACGAAAAGAATACTCTGAACCCAAGTATTTCTTGCAGAGCTGAATTAAAATAAAAAGCGCTTTCCCTCTCCATTCCCTCTCGTTTTCTAGCTGCCCAAAACCAATTATTGCTTTGCACTAGACCGTGAATCTCAGGAAGGGCACAAAATGCTTGTTTTCACAAATCCACCTTGTTATGTTATTTGTTTCTGCTGAGTCTGCTATGATTTCCACCTTCACAGTCATCTACTATTACTGTAACAGGTATTACGAATATTAGTGTGTGTTTCTGATCATATGTGTTAGGTTACTTGAGTATAAACGTGACTGAATGTACACTGAAAGCCTACGTGACCAAATTCGCTGATATGCTGCTTCTCATTAATGTAATTCACAGACAGCATTTTTGCATGTTCTGTCTGTCTGTCTGTCTGTCTCTGTCTCTCTGTCTGTCTGTCTGTCTGTCTGTATGTCTCACCTGTAGTTAAAGGATATAGTTGACAGGAGGCTGTCATAAGGGATACCCGTGTTGCTCTACTCAAGAATACAGCAGCCAACAGCAAGGACGTCCTTTGTTATCTCCTTCTGGCATCTCAACAAGAACAATCATCGTTAATACATTACAACCATCATCCATCCTCAGTCAAACTAACATCTGTCCATTAGTATCCCTTCCTTTCATTTAATTTGGTTTCTATATTCTATCAGTTTCTTGGTGTCTCTGCTTTCTTGCTCTACCTACAGTGAGGAACGTTAAGTGGTGTATTTCAGACCAATGCCTAAAAAACTGAAGATCTATATTTCACATGTAAAATTGTTTTGGTGTGTAAATAGAATTTCAACACAGGCCCCTGAGGAGAGGGCATGCATAAAGGTGAGGCAAAGTATAACAAAGTAAACAGAGATGACGACCATAGCAATGTTCATCCAAGAATATGAAAACATAGACATTATGCTGCAGCCCACAAAAACAGTCCTTCTAACACAGTCAAATATAAGGTCCACATGGACGTCCAGTCAGACTAAAATAACCAGAACCCCTGAGTGTAAAGTACTAAAGTCAGAGGAAGGAAGGAAATTACATCAATGAAGGGCTTTATACAGTAAATCAAATCTGCAGACAAAGGCCTTGACTGTTGGCTGACTCTGGCATTGCTTTATTACCAGAGAACAGAATGGCAGTGATGAGGTGAGGCAGGATGGCAGTGATGAGGTGAGGCAGGATGGCAATGATGAAGTGAGGCAGGATGGCAGTGGTGAGGTGAGGCAGGATGGTAGTGGTGTGGTGAGGCAGGATGGCAGTAGTGAGGTGAGGCAGGATGGCAGTGGTGAGGTGAGGCAGGATGGCAGTGGTGAGGTGAGGCAGGATGGCAGAGGTGAGGTGAGGTAAACAGGAGATTATCACAGTAGTTTGTAAAATCCCTTCTCCGAAAAATTCTGTCTCCATCGTTAAAACATTCATGACCTGCGAGTTATATAATTTTAAATGCGACTCTCAACCTTCTTCAGCCTCGCCGAGTTGAATAAGTATAGGGTATCGAAGTATGACATTTTACGTATAAATTTTGGGAACATGACGCATTTCGAAACTTAGTTTTATACTCTATCCACATAGGACTGCACGGACACATTTTCATATATAACAACAATCCTCTTATAAAATAAAACTTGATGGCTGTACATCAGTCACTGGAAGGGATTCAGTGAGATGAACACAAACGTCCGGTGTTAGGCTGAATAAAGCTCCTTGTCCTTCAACCACTACAACGATCAGAGGGTGATGGCCATTATTATGTGGTCACTTATGGTGGCATTAAACAAGCAATCAGCCAGACAGACTTTAGAGTTTACAGTCAACACCTTATCCTGAGAGGAATGTGTTTTACAAGCCCTGCATTGGCATCTGGTGTAGTGTTTCAGGCTGAGAGGATTATGTTTGGTATGTTGCTCTTTTCTCTTGCGCACTGAAGAAAAAAAAAAAAAAAGGAAAAAAAGGACAACTACAGTAATCCAGTCTGTTCATGCTAAACAGTACCTGTAAGAATGACCCGATACGAGAATGAAGAAAAGATTGTGAAGAACGGCTTAGAGCATCCTCCAATAATTATTCATGCATTTCTGTAGTTTAGGTAAGTTGCTAGCATGTTCTGTTTGAGTATGACTAGTATATTGTATGATATATGTGATTTTTGCTTTTATATATTTTAATACATATTTTTTCTTCTTGTTGCTGCTGCTGATGTCAGTACAGATACGTATCGTCACACTGCCTGCAAGTCCACCTGCCACCTGCCGGTTATCACACTGCCACCAGCCTACCATCACACTGTCATTAACCCGTTACCACACTCCTGCCAGTCTACTATTTCTCTGCCTCTGGCCTACTGCTACTACACTGCCACCACTCTACTGCTGTACACAGGCACAAACCTACAACAATTACAAATCTAGTACACATCCACCAGCCTATTACCGCAATGTCACAAGTCTCCAACCTCACTGGCACCAGCCTACTACCACAGTGCTAAGTCTACCACCACACTGCCACCAGGCTACTACTACTCCATTGCCAGCAGCCTACTCCTACTCCACTGCCACCAGCCTACTACCACACTGCCACCGGCCTGCTACCACACTACCACCAGCCTACTACTACTCCACTGTCACCAGCCTACAACCACACTCCACCAAACTACTACCATCACACTGCCACCAGCCTACTACCACACTGCCACCAGCCTACTACCACACTGCCACCAGCCTACTACCACACTGCCACCAGCCTACTATCCCACTGCCACCAGCCTACTGCCACCAGCCTACTACCACACTGCTACCAGCCTACTACCAGACTGCCACCATTCTTCTACTATTACTATACTGCAAACGACCTACCATCTGACTGCCACCAGTCTACTACTACTACACTACTACCAGGCTACTATCATACTGCCAACGTCCTACTACCACACAGCTACCAGCCTACTACCACACTGCCACCAGCCTACTACCACACTGCCACCAGCCTACTACCACACTGCCACCAGCCTACTACAACACTGCTGCCACCCTACTACCACACTGCAACCAGCCTACTACCATACTGCCACTAGCCTACTACCACACTGCTGCCAGCCTACTACCACAAACAACCAGCCTACTACCACACTGCCACCAGCCTACTACCACCCTACTACCACATTGCCACCAGCCTACTACCACACTGCTACCAGCCTACTACCACACTGCCACCAGCCTGCTACCACACTGCTACCAGCCTACTACCACACTGCTACCAGCCTGCTACCACACTGCTACCAGCCTACTACCACACTGCTACCAGCCTACTACCACACTGCTACCAGCCTACTACCACACTGCTACCAGCCTACTACCACACTGCTACCAGCCTACTACCACACTGCCACCAGCCTACTACCACACTGCCACCAGCCTACTACCACACTGCCACCAGCCTACTACCACACTGCTACCACCATCCTGTGTGACTTATCCATGATTAGTGCACAGAAGGATCCACAGCGTCACCAGATAATTGCTCACAGGGTCATGTGGCTCCCACCTGTGCTGTGAACAGGCACGTGTTGTGGCGCACACACACACACACACACACACACACACACACACACACACACACACACACACACACACACACACACACACACACCGTATTACATTCGCAGTGTGGGTCGTGAAGGTTTAGTATTTGTATATAATAATGGCATCAGACAAACAGGATCGGACACAATAATTCTGGCGAAGCAGCAACTGCGTGAAAATACAGGGGACCTCAAGAGCAGATTATTTCGGTGGAGATCCATATTTTATTATTACAAGTTGGTTATCTCTTGTCAAGCAACTCTTGCCAGTATAAAAAATACAGAAGTGCACAAATAAATTACAAAACTACCATTACGTTAATAAAGAATAAATATATAAGCGATAAAATTTCGAGGGAATACAATCAATCATGGAAAAGTATCGAAACAATTGCTCTCTCCTGTACCAGCCTCCTTGTGCCTCTGCAGAAGCCAACCATGTGGGAACAGTATTACATCATGGTTAAATTACTCGGGTACCAGTACTTCGTGCCACCTGTTTCATTCTATAGTCCAGCACTACCTGTTATGCCCTATGACTTCTACTTATGTCCCCATTTCTCTTACTCTCACCATCCCCCAAAGCTCCCTGCCTCACACCCTTCCCCTTCATCTTTTTGCTTGTTATGTACTCACCCTTTGCCACAGACGGTGCAAATGATTAATGCACGTGGGACTGACTCTCTGATCCTTCTAATATTTTCGTCGGGCCACAGAGACATCACGGATCTGCTGCCTTTGTAGACGAAACATTTGATTCAAGGATATGGGGTATACTCACGATCAATAGCTGTTTCCTCCCGCCTCAAATTCAACTAAACGTCGAGATTCGAAATGATCTGGCTGAAAATGGCTAATTTTGCTTAATAATATAGAGGCAGTGATCGAAGTACAGTAGTTAGCAACCAAGGTGGTAGTGGCTGTGTAATCGAGACTGGTAGCTACTGACCGAAACCGAGCCAAGGCCCAATGTGGAGGTCATGGGTCAAAGGTCAAGCTCACTGCTGTAAAAGACAGCAGCACCATATTGCAGTAAAAGATTGTGGTCAAGTAACAACTGGTGCAACAGACCAGACGACTTGCATCCACACTGCTGGTACTGCATGGTGTACCTCACCACGAGTCTGGTCAGCGCTTACCTTGCGTCACAAACTATCACTTGAATCACCCGTGAACTGAACTTTGAAAACAGACTTGATTCCACTCTCCATATGACATAGGTCAGGTTTATTTTGTAAGGGACTGTACGAAACACACACACATACACACACACACACACACACACACACGGAAGCATCTTATGGAGTGGTCCAGTTAGTCATTCATTTCCTAAGAATTTTTGCACGCGAGGTGCCTCACTCCGACGAAGCCCTACATACCGGTCGTAATGGTCCAGCATCTGTCTGGCGCTTCTGTACTTGCTTTATCAGTTCTTGCTATATTGGCAGTTCTACTTATATTAGTACAGCTAACTACTGGTGGAGGACTTAATGAAGGTGATAATAATACCCATCATGTTAGAAAATTCTATCGTAAACAGGATATATTCTTTGGGAGATAGCAAGATGAAAATGAGAAAAAAAAAATCAGGCTCATGACGTTAGCAGGAAAATAGATACTGAGAAATCTGGGTCATGGGAGATGCAGGGAGTTATATAATAAAGAGATAAGGTGAAGGAGAAAACACATTAGTGATGGAGAAAGGGGAAACAGAAAATGAGATGAAAGAAGGAATACATGAGGGAAGGCGGTGTTTGGTGTCGGTGATGCGCCGGGACAGAGACGCTTTCTTTGAAATTTGTCATTGGCAATGTTAAACAATATATTTCTGATGTTTTGACTGGGAACAGGCGAAAAACAACAAGTAAATGAGGACATGAAGAAAGAAGTTAAAAAAAAAAAGTGTCTGGGGAGATGAAAGAACGCAGGAAAAGAACATGGGTATAAAACTGTGTGTGTGAATGGTAGGAAGGAGGAAAGGGAGATAATACAATGTGTAAACAAAACTGGGCCAGACTGACTCACTTAGAGGAGGCTATGGTCTTTGTTCCATTCACCAACCAACAATACCATCGCACTTTTATTACTAATCGCGGACCAATATATACAATTTGCCTTCCACACCACTGCCTACGCGTAATACCTAAATTATAAAATCTCTGCCTGTTTCCCTTATCAAAAATAAATAAGTGAGGGAGGTGGAAAAGTGAAAGAAAGGACAGAAAGATATCTGTTGCAGAAAGGCAATAAAAGACACAAGAGAGTGGAGATACCACTGGAGAGAAGCCGGGATGAATACAAAAGAAGGAAGGGACCAGAAAGCGAGATGGGAAAAGCGGACGGAGTGAAAAGACAGGGGGAAAATCAGCTCAGGAGGAAAGATAAGTGAAGAAATAGAGAGTATGATGGAGTAAAAAAAAAAAAAAAAAAGGGCACTTAGAACACAAGTGAAAAAAAAATCATCATTCTAAACGTATTTCTCACAGGTGGGAAGGATTAGGAAACAAAAAATAGAAAGGTAAGTAAATGTCGATTTGTCAGAGAACCGGTACCCAATAATATTATTCATTTATCCACTTATCATTCAAGGTGTCAAAATTATTAGTCTCATCCCAGAAAAAAAAATCGATTTAGTGGGTGACGAAGAATAACAACTGGGGAAACAGTATATGGAATAAGGAAGAGAAGAAGATATGATGAGTCATAGAGGACGAAAGAGGCAGCGTGTCAGGTGGGGACAGGAGTACCAATACACGAAATATGAACTGACTGGGAGCAGAGGATGAAAACATAGGAGGCGAACGCGAGAGGAAAGGAAACAGTTCTGACTATGAAGAGGGATGTGTGTAAAGAGTAAACAAAGACAAAGAAAGATTTACGCGGGGGAAAAGGGAGAAAAGAGGACTTGCAGGGAGTTTAACCCAATTTGAAGGAAATAAAAAAAACCTACTCCATGGTCTCTGGCCGCTGAATCCAACTAATACCAGGTCACCCTATTATCATATCAGTATTGCCAAGCTGTCACACAGCCACTCTGCCGTCACTCTGGCACCCCATTATCACATTGTCACCCTACTGCCACTGTCACTCCACTGTCAAACTGTCCCCTTATTATCACAATCAACCTACAATCACCATCACTCTACGGCAACACTGTCACCCTACAATCATAGTCATTCTATCGTTACACTGTCCCCTTGCAGTCATAGTCACACCTTACTGTCACACTGTCACCCTACTGGCACTGACCCTTTTATCGTTCTATTATCACGCAGCCACCCAACTGTTACTCTGTCACTCCACTAACACAGTGCTGCTCTACGGTCACTGTCACTCTACTGTCAGTGTCACCTGAGTGGCACACTGTCACAGAACTGTCACCATAATGGCACACTGTCACCCTACTGTCAGTCATCCTGCTGTTACACTGCCACCCAATATGCACATTCATCTTCCTGTTACACAGTCGCCCAACAGTCACATTGTCTTCCTACTGTCACAGTGTCACCCTACTGTCACAATGTCGCACAAATGACACACTGTCACCCTACTGTCACAATGTCACACAAATGACACACTGTCACCCTACTGTCACAATGTCACACAAATGACACACTGTCACCCTACTGTCACAATGTCGCACAAATGACACACTGTCACCGTATAAGCTTACTCCACTTCGCTTCCCTCCTTTCTCAAGTTCCTACATCTGTTCAGACTGCCTACCAAACCCCTTCCTCTCTCTTCTGCCTCCTCTCATCCTCTTTCAGTCACATTTTCGTAACTTCTTCCCTCTCTTCCTCACCACCTGGTTTCTTTCCTCATCAAAGTCTCACCATTCCACGTTGGTATCATTTCCTATACTGAATCAAACTCAGCCACAATGAGAATAACGATCCCAACTGCTGGAGGCTGTAAGGGTCACGGTGGAGGGAGGGAGGGAGACAAAGAGAGGACTAAAGGTGAAAAGAAAAAGGAAGGAAGACAGAAGAAGGGAAGTAAAGGCTTAAAGAGAGAGAGAGAGAGAGAGAGAGAGAGAGAGAGAGAGAGAGAGACAGACAGACAGACAGACAGACAGACAGAGACAGAGACAGAGACAGAGTTTCCCAATATTAATGTTTTGTGACTAGAGGGGAGATGCCTTTGAGAAGAGGTGTGTATGGCAGGAGAGGGTGGTGGAGGTAGGGGCAGGGGATGGTGGTGTACTGTAGGGGATAAGGGTGGGGGACAGGACAGGCAGAGCAAGGGAGAGGGAGGGGGAGTGTAGTGGGAGGGAGGGAAAGGAGATAAGACACAAAGGGTGAAAATGGCAGGAGGTTAAAGAGTGAATGGAGGAGGGAGAAGAAGCAGGAAGAAAGAACAGGGGAGTGAGAATGGGGGACAAGGTAGGGACAATATTAGAACCATTAATATTCCAGCCAGATGGTGGTGGCTTCATCACCGACACCATCTCATAATTACTGTCGGGAATTGTGCCCTAACTCTATCAGCCCGACGACGCATTCATGATATATTTTCATCTAGATTACGCAACACGATTCTGTCTACCTTATGTTAACGTTCCCAAGCTGAAGAGATAAAAAGGACGCTACTTGATACGGCAAATCTTCAGTACGGTCCTTGATCTTTGTTATACTTCTTGGATACATATGCAAAAATTAATGGTATGCTAACATGAATACATTCAAATAAAACCAGCAAAAGCAATATTAATTTTCCACACCACCAGCCCAACATCACACTGCCACCACCACCAGCCCAACATCACACTGCCACCACAACCAGACCACCATCACACTGCCACCATAACCAGACCACCATCACACTGCCACCACCACCAGCCCAACATCACACTGCCACCACAACCAGCCCACCATCACACTGCCACCACCACCAGCCCACCATCACACTGCCACCATAACCAGACCACCATCACACTGCCACCATAACCAGCCCACCATCACACTGCCACCACAACCAGCCCACCATCACACTGCCACCACAACCAGACCACCATCACACTGCCACCACAACCAGCCCACCATCACACTGCCACCATAACCAGCCCACCATCACACTGCCACCACAACCAGCCCACCATCACACTGCCACCACCACCAGCCCACCATCACATTGCCACCACCACCAGCCCACCATCACACTGCCACCATAACCAGCCCACCATCACACTGCCACCACAACCAGCCCACCATCACATTGCCACCACCACCAGCCCACCATCACACTGCCACCACAACCAGCCCACCATCACACTGCCACCACAACCAGCCCACCATCACACTGCCACCACAACCAGCCCACCATCACACTGCCACCACAACCAGCCCACCATCACACTGCCACCACAACCAGCCCACCATCACACTGCCACCACAACCAGCCCACCATCACATTGCCACCATAACCAGACCACCATCACACTACCACCACCACCAGCCCACCATCACACTGCCACCACCACCAGCCCAACATCACACTGCCACCACCACCAGCCCAAAATCACACTGCCACCATCACCAGCCCACCATCACACTGCCACCACCACCAGCCCACCATCACACTGCCATCACCACCAGCCCACCATCACACTGCCACCATCACCAGCCCACCATCACACTGCCACCACCACCAGCCCATCATCACACTGCCACCACCACCAGCCCAATATCACACTGCTACCACCACCAGCCCACCATCACACTGCCACCACCACCAGCCCACCATCACACTGCAAACACCACCAGCCAATCATCACACTGCCATCACCACCACAAGTCAATATTCATACTGCCATCATCTTCCCCTGTGATTCTCCTCAGACAAAACCATCAAAAGGTGTCCAAAGTCACAGGGAATAATTCTGGTACTGAATGAGACACCACCCCACCCCACCCCACCCATCTCCACCCAGGCTGGGATAGGAACGGCGGCAGGGGAGATGAGTTGAGGGAGATGAAAAATGAACGCAGGAAATTCAAAGAAGAAGCCCCCTGCACTTCCTCTCTCTCTCTCTCTCTCTCTCTCTCTCTCTCTACGGATACGTGACTTAAACCTGAAACACACACACACACACACACACACACACACACACACACACACACACACACAAAGATGGGGCAGAGTGGAGGGAGAGGTGAGGCAGTTGGGTGGGCGGGAGAACACATTAAAACTATTATAACGGAAGGTTATGTAAGTGCTCGTTAATGATACACAGTACAAGAGAAGACTAACAAAAATAAATATTTAGATCACTAACGTAGAACTAACTGGAGAAATATTATCTAGGGGAATACCAAGGAACAATGAAGACAAGGGAAATCCAAACACCTGCACTGAGTCAAGCGATCATTACGACAAGCACTGAGCCTACATATTGCTGGTATTGCTGGTGATACACAAAACATATTTGCCGACACTCCCTCCCTCACACTAATTGCAGGTATTTACATAATTGAATATGGTCGCTACATGGCTGCTGCCACACACGTCTCAGTCTCGTTCATACAGACAACAGACTTACCCAGTGTTCTCAGCAACTTTCAAGCTGTGACACCAATAAAACCAAGCAGGACCATTGTTTGATTGTACAAATGTCCATCAACAACTTTTCTAACTCCAGAAATGAGGATGTTGGGGTGTGGTAAAAGGGACAATTTAAGTCTGCAGTCCACCAGGTTCAATTTGCAGATGAGCCTTGGGCCAGAACACCAGCGGCAATGACACCTACTTCCGCCTAGTTCCTACGGTGGCACTGCCGTTTCTACGTCTTCAAAAACTATAGAAAGTGTGGTGTTATATTGGTATAAATCTACAGTACAGCTGGTTACACTAATGCATTTACCTCCCTTCAGTCTGTTTAACCTGGAACAACACCAGATGCTTAACAATACATCTAAAAACACGAAGCAATCTCACTAGAGTGACTAAAGCCGATACTGCCAAAAGGCGATCATTTTCTCCATTTCCATGCACTCTCCTCTGCCATCAATAATTCACTAGCCTTTTCCCGGCTAGGATTTTGTCGGAGACAAAGCAAAACTTCTTACTAGTGAGTCTATGATGTAACCATTATAGCGGTGACGCCATCATCAAGATAAACGCTTTTGTGATATAACCAGCTTCCCCCAGTCCCATCTGGTGAGTCTGTGTTGTGACATAACAGCGGTGATGTTCTCATCAAGATAAAAACACTTTCGTCACCCCTATAGCCCCATCCACTCCCTTCAAGCTCTGTTCGAACAACTGTCTGCATCATAATATTCCCCTTCCCTCCCACGTCCTCACTCTCAACCCCGTGTTGTTTATCCACATCGCCTCTCTGCCCTCCACGCAATAATTTCGGCCCAAGACTTGCCTGCCCTGCTAGGCCAACAGCCCGCCGGCTTTAAAGGCTTGCTGACTCTGAGGGAGGAGTACTACACCAGTGGCCAATGGTAGTGCGACTAAAATTGTACTTTACACTATAACGCAGTGTATATCAGGAACTTTCAATTTTGCTACCAGACAAAAAGTCGGAGATGGTTTATGATAGTGTTTACAATTTACACAACTTGCAATAAAGTGACGATGCAAAAGCAGTAGCTAGTTCCACCAGTCAAAGCGTTTTAATTTTGATGATATGCATCTCAAGCATTCAGTCTTATTACAAATATTAAAAGGGTAAAAACCAATTCCCATAACTGGAAAATAAATGGCACGAAACTCCATACAAAAGAAGAACGAGGTAAACTATCACTTTCTAATGCACAAGCACAACGAAATGGACCGAAAATATTCACTATTCGTTGTGTATTTACCGAGAAATCCAATACGAACAACATACACCACAAAAGGCAACCATATATTAATGCCGTTGGGCTCTACATGACTCGTATACCCTTTGATGTTTTACTCGAACCTGGCCTAAAAATATCATTTTTCCCTTTTGAATGCTGAGCTGCAACAACATATAACACTGGAATATGGTATTAGTCTTGCAGAACTGCTATGGAAAGGATGTAAAGCTGTAGCAGTGCCTTAGTCTCTGAGCTATGTGAAAAAAGCTATTAAAAGAATGAAAATCTGGGTCATATTAAGGCAAAATAATTACAAAAAATCTCGAGTGCATGAAATGAAATATATTCCAGTAAAGTTTTCATTGGTTAAGGACTTATAATTTTCACCAGCAACTTGTTCTCTTACTCGCTGATGACACTGACTATATGGAAAATATCCTCGGTAGAATGACCAGAAACCCTTATCCCAAAATCACATATGAACAACAGAGTCAGGCATAATTAACCCTTGATATCCAATGACGCAATTCATTTGCATATTCTTGTAACTTTCAGACGATTCTGTTCAGCTTGGTGGAGATCTCTTAAACGTGTAACACAGGGGTGTAGCCAGGAAGTTCACAAGGGGGGGAGGGCGGGAGAGAGATGTCTATAGATTCTTGAAATAGTGGTAGGATGTGAGCAAAGCGAACCTCTGCAGTTGGGGGTCTTGGGGGGCTCTGTGAGCCCCCTCCCCCAGGATTTTTAAATTAAGTACTTTTAGGGGCTTTCTGAGGCCAATGAAGGTATCTGTTGGGATATTTAGATGATAACCCGGAACTCATTACAGTGAAAATGGCGAAAAATAGAGCAAGAAAGCGATTTTGAATGAAAAAGAAGCTTTTATAATGATCCTTATGGAATAAATGAACAATAATGCATCTGGGAATATCATCCTCTCTCTCTCTCTCTCTCTCTCTCTCTCTCTCTCTCAAGTGATTTATTTATTTATTTATTTATTTATCCATTCATTTATTTATAAATATATTTTTTGCCCCATACGATTTCAAGACCCTCAAGGGGGGGGCCGCCTCCTCCGCCCCCCCCCCCTCGCTACGCCCCTGGTGTATCACAGGTGTAATGGCAATACCAAGTTGAAAGAACGGCAGTTCGATTCACGGATCTGTCAGTTTCCACCTTGACCGTATTCAGCAACCAGTGCACTTGGGGACCTGGATATACAGCTGACTGTTGTGTGTCGGGCTGTGTTCAAGGGCAAGGTACAGTCTTGGCAAGGATTAAATGTTTGCCTTACTGACCCTCGTGCAGTCGATAGGCAGAGATCTATCCCTACTTCTTTGGCTCCTTCCTTCCTTCCTTTCTTCCTTCCTTCTCCTGGTTCTCAATCCTCCTGACTCCCATCCCACATCCTTCTCATCCCTACATTCTTCCCACTCTTTGTATATCAATAGCCCAGGATAACTTGCCTCCTCCCCCCCTCCCAGTCCCACGCAACACTTATCCACACCTTTAATTTCCTGTCTGTTCTGCATTCACGCCATGTCCCTCTTTTCCAACTACTGTCATAAAATCTTTATATTCTTTACTCTTCAGTGACTGAAAATGCTCGACATAGCGACGGGGAGGTAAAATACAATTAATTATTAACAAAGTACAAAGACTTAGAGAAGTTGAAAACAATAAAAACACGTACATGTATTCCTTCGCAAAAACAGTGACGCCCAAAGTGATTGCTGGTTTACGTCAGTGACACACATGCGAATTCCACCCAACACACCCAGACAGGAATGGTGGAATGTTGGGCAGGAAGTACGTGGAGCGACGGGTAGGAAATAGAAACACTAACGGTGAGAGGAAGGTGGAGGGTTGCAGGGAGAGAAGAGGGAAGAAATAAATTGGAAATCTGCGCACGAGCACACACACACACACACACACACACACACACACACACACACACACACACACACACACACACACACACACACACACACACACACACACACACACACACACACACACACACACACGACAGGGCAAGTTTAGCTCATATCCTGCGTACTACAACTACGTAAAAACTAAATAGTCACACACACTTGCATGTTTCACGAAGTTACTGTTGTGGTTAGTGAACATTAATTATTTATAAGCTTATCTAATAGATGAGAAATCTTATTCAGAATTTTCTCAAAAATATCCAATGTTTCAAAAATATTCAAAGACAAGAATGTCCACTACACTACATGGTGTTTACGGTGATTTTATCTTGAAAAGTGTATTTTAAGCCTGTGATATCGCCGTACTAACTAGATTTATGTCGGGTCGTGGTGGCGATGACAGCAATCAAGTGTAAATACGGTAGTACTGATGTTTAAATCTTTTATAATAAATTAACACCATAAACCTAAACCTGAGCACAACGTTAAATGCTGTTACAAACCATGTGTGTCCGTGCAGACACACAAGTATGCAGGTGAGCCTGGAACTCTGGTCATAGTAATGTGGTTTATCAGGAACAACACTGTACCCTACACACGGTGCCAGAGTGTTATAAAACCGGGAGTGATCGTGTAGATCTAAGCACAACCAGCTAAGGATGGAACCCTGGTCATGGCAAGGTGGTTCATCAGGGACAACATTGTACCCTACACATGGTGCCAAACAGTCAGCCAAAGACTTCATGATGATCCTTCGCACAAACGATCATCTATCTATCTATCTATATACCTAGGCTGCTTCCCCCAAGGAAAGGGAGGTAGCCGAGACAGGACGACTCACTCTCCATTTACTCATCCATTCAAACACATTCATTCGCATCTTAGCCCCAAAGGGGAGAACGGACAAATCCTCACCGCACCACACCGCACAAGGGTCAACTGGGCAATGCAATCAGTGACATCCGTAGCAGGGCCCGACAGCAGAACTGGTTTACCCCTGCCACATCATAACAGACCCATCCCCTTACCCGCACCTGACCTGACTAGCTGATCAGACCAAATGCGGGAGAATATCCCCTCAGGGCTGCGTCATCACTTATTCATTCACAATTTCTCTCCATTTATTTCTGTCACGCACAGCCACTCTTCCTTGCTCAACAGACATCCCTCTCGCATCCAGCGCTCTCTTCACACTGTCCATCCATCCTATTCGTGGTCTTCCTCTCAGCCTTACACCTCTCACATCAGATCTAGTTATCTTTTTTACCAATCGCTCATTATCCATTCTCTCCATATGCCCAAACCATTGCAACACCCTCTGCTCAACTCTGCCAGCCATCTCCCGAACAACTCCAGTTCTCCTTCGCACTTCATCATTTCGCACTCGATCCATACGCGTCACTCCACACATACTCCTCAGACATCTCATCTCCATTACATTCAAAGTTTTCCTCTCTGCTACACCCATATTCCATGTTTCAGCCCCATATAATGCAGTCGGTACCACAACACCCTCATACAGCCTTCTCTTTACATCCATTCTAAGCGAACGACATTTAAACACTTTTTTCATTCCTTCCAGCACCTTTCCTACTTCATTTATTCTAAACTTTACTTCTGCAGCTATTCTTCCATCCACAGCAACATATGACCCTAGATATTTAAAACAATCTACCTCCTCAAGCAACTCACCATTCAAAACTATATTCATCCCCCTACCATCTATCAACCTCGTACACTTCATCACTTTACTCTTATTCTCATTTACTTTCAATTTCCTCCTTTCACACACCCTTCCAAACTCCTCTACCAACTGTCTCAATCTCTCCTCTGAATCAGTCACCAGTGCAGTATCATCTGCAAACAGCAGCTGCTTCAGATTCCACTCTCCTCCATCAACATTTAACAGACTCAGACCACCTAAAACTCTTGCATTCACCTCCCTTACAACACCATCCATGTAAATATTAAATAACCAAGGCGACATCACACATCCCTGTCGCAGCCCCACTCTCACGGGAAACCAATCACTCACAGCATTTCCCACTCTTACACACGCTCTACTATTTACATAAAAACTTTTCACCCCTTTTAGTAACCTACCATCAAGTCCATACAATCTTAAAACAGTCCACAAAGCCTCCCTATCAATTCTATCATACGCTTTCTCTAAATCCATAAATGCCCAAAACACATCCTTGCCTTTCGCTAAATACTTTTCACACACTTGTCTCACAGCAAACACCTGATCAACGCATCCCCTCCCTCTCCTAAAGCCACACTGCTCATCACTAATCACTCCCTCTGTACCCTCTCTAACTCTCATAATTAACACTCTACCATACACCTTACCTACAACACTCAACAGACTTATACCCCTAAAGCTAGTACATTCATACTTATCACCCTTGCCTTTATACAACGGGACCACACAAGCACTTGCCCAGTCAACTGGCACCATACCTTTCTCAAAGCACACATTCAACAATCTTACTAACCAGTCAACAATAGTCACTCCACCACCCTTCAGGCATTCCACAGCACACCCATCCATACCTGCAGCTTTCCCTGTTTTCATCTCCTTTACTGCCTTCTCCACTTCCTCCTTCGTGATCAAAGAATCATTCAACTCTCCCAACACATTTATTCCTTGCACCCTTCCATCCGCCACAATCTCAGCCACCCTTTCCTCCTCTACATTTAACAATCTTTCAAAGTACTCTGCCCATCTCTTCCTTACTGCATCCATCTCAATTAACATCCTTCCATCCTCTGATTTTACTCGTTCTTCCTTCCCAGACTCTCCCTTTCGCACCCTTTTCACCTCCTTCCAAAACATTTTCTTATTCTGCTGAAAATTCTCTGTCAGCCGCCTACCCCACCTCTCATCTGCTGCCACTTTAGCATCACGCACAGCCCTTCTCGCTCTATTCCTCTTCTCCTTATACCTTTCATATGACATCTCATCCTTCCTCTGCAGCCACACTTCATATGCACGTCTCTTCTCAGCCACGATCATAGTTCACTATATTGAAAATAAGAAATTCTAGAACAAGAAGGAGCACTCAGAGGGCGCAACACCCGCGCTCTGCATGTTTGGTATGAAGCAACTGATCAAAGGGTCGAGTTTTGATCTTCCCCTGTGACCTTGACCTTCGACCTTTTCATCTAAATTCAATCATTTGTTTGATTATTTGTTTTGAATCACTAAAAACTAATGCAATAAAAAATTAATGCAATTCGCACTTAAAGGCCTTAACCTTGAGCTTTAAACTTTTCCCTCCCAAATCCAATTATTTGTTCCTTTGTGATCCTCAACTTTTATTCTAAATCTTGTGTAATTCAGTCTAACATTTCTTCGCCATAAAGCTACTGTAACATACAAACAGAAGCAAAATGAAGCTGGAAATGGAGATCTTAGTGATGGAGTTAACATTACGAAAAACGTTACAAAGAGCATCCATGTAATAAGCATGACTGGTAAAATTTTGAGGTGATGTGCACGTGAAGGCTCAGTTTTCCTGCCCTGAAATGTACTGCCTGGACGATCAGACTCCGACCGTATGAAAACTTAGTAGTAATATCGCACCAGCCCAATCAACCCCAACAGGAAATGTAGGGTTGTGTGTGAAGGGCAGAGAGAGAGAGAGAGAGAGAGAGAGAGAGAGAGAGAGAGAGAGAGAGTGTGTGTGTGTGTGTGTGTGTGTGTGTGTGTGTGTGTGTGTGTGTGTATGTGTGTGTGTGTGTGTGTGTGTGTGTGTGTGTGTGTGTGTGTGTGTGTGTGTGTGTGTTTGTGTGTGTGTGTGTGTGCGCTATGCCTCCATCATCACAATGGAGGGGTAAAACTCTACTTTGTTCACAACTAAAACATTATCGGGTGAGGAGAAAGCTTTCTTTATTAATAATGTTTCTGTTTGTACCTGCTGTTGAAACAATATTTAATAGATCTCATCCTCCAAATTACACCTTTCTCTTTGCTCTCTCTCTCTCTCTCTCTCTCTCTCTCTCTCTCTCTCTCTCTCTCTCTCTCTCTCTCTCTCCCCTTCACACACAACCCTACATTTCCTGTTCGCTCTGACTGGGCTGGCGCGATATTTCTACTAAATTTTCGTACAGTGGGAGTCTGATGATCCACGCAGCATATTTCAGGGCAGGAAAACTGAGCCTTCACGTGCACATCGCCTCAAAAGTTTATTACTCATACTTATTATAAAGATGCTGCTTGTAACGTGAGCAGTACTGTTAACTCTCTCACTAAGATCTCCAATTCCAATTTCATTTTGCGTCTATAAAACAAGGCACTCAGGGGAATTAGAGTAAGGTGACTCCTTCAATATGGCAAGTCTCTCCAGCGCTGAATAATATATGAAGATAATTAGAACAAAATATATATGGCATGATCGCATAGACAGGTCAAAATACACACAAAAAAGAATAACTAATACTAACAGAAACCGAACTGAAGAAAAAAATCAGTAAAAACAATGCCAAGACACACCCATTCATTTCAGTTCCTCCAGCACTGTATCATTAAAAGCTCTTCCCTCTTCCTCATTTTTATATCCAAAACACTCTCTGCGCCAGATAATGCTGTACACATTTCACTTTAATATTCCCTGCCTTCCAATACAACTCGTATAATATAAAACTGCTGCCATTACCGCCTCCCACCTCAAAGACTCTACCTCTCCCTTCCTACTTTCCAGTATCTTTCCTTTTCCTTCTCTTGCTCTCTCCCACCCTTACCTTCCCCTCTCTCCCACTCTGTCCTCTCAAACTCCCTTTATCATATCACAACACACCACATCATACATCGACCACCATCAACGTATCATGCCACCACAGTCTCATGAACATGTTAATTCCACGCCATTCCAACACAACCAGCATAATTTCTACTACATCACACCGTCTACTGATATACCACCACCATCAACAAATCATTAACATCACCACACCACATCACCATAGTTAATACAAAGGCCGTCCTCCTTTTCCTACACCAGCTCAAACGTCCTGTCCTATCACCATCGCAATCAGGTTAAACTTTAATTACCATCCCTTGTGCTGTCATGTTGTGGCTGCAAAGGAGAGGCAGTGCACTCCAAATGACTAAACCTGAATACATATAAGAGCCTGTTTCCTGTGGCCACTGCTATTATTCTTGATTTCTGGCATCGGGGCCATTAGAAAATATCCCGCTTCAAGAAGGATATCAAAAGGGGAAACAGACATGTAATTAATTATGTAAAACGAAGGACAGGAAGTAAAACGGAAGGTTGAGAAAGACGTGCAATTAAGTAAAACGAAGGACAGGAAATAACACGGATGGCTGAGGAGAGGTACTGAGAGGCAGGACGAGGGACGGTGGGGCACACAGACTAGAAAAAAAAAAATCCGTCAGGCCCGGAAGATAACAAACCAGCACTTACGTAAGGTGGAATCCCTCCAGGAAAGACCGGAGAAGGTAATGAATAGGAATTGGAATATGGCACAAAAATAACTGTGGATGATATACGAGTATAATGTCAAGTACATGTGGCAAGAATGCTGTTAAAGTAAATGAAAAAAAAATAATAATAAAATGGGGCCTGCGGAGGTAAATGAAGCAGATGTGGTCACGGTATGTACTCACACCCAATTTATAAAAAAAAAACATTATCAAAAGAAATTATGAAAATTTGTACAGTAACATTTCCACATCTCACCCGTTCTGCTATCATACTGAAGCTTGTCCATTATCGTTCACTTCAGAATGCATCGTTTATGAACTGCTAGGTTATGTCAATACTTACAGTAATTGCTCGTCATGGTGTTTTGAGGGACAGTCTCACCCTCTTGCCCGGTGTCCTTAGCCTCAGACTCCTTGTAACTTAGACATTTGTTTTAATATTCATTTCCACTTCCCCATCCCTATGTAGTCTCGTGTGAACCCGTTATGTTACAGTGTCTTGTACGCTGCTCTACCATACTGTGCATGTGAAGAGTTATTTCACGTTTATTTGTCAGTTTCGGTTATACTTGCCATATTCTACCAATTCCTGCATAGCTCTCAGTAAAATCGTTCCCCAGAGTGCTTAGTCTTGTACTGAAGCTTAACAACTCAGCGTTCTGCACTGTGAGAGAGGGGATGGCGGAAGGGGAAAGGCACTTTTAAACAGTCTGCGACAGGGAACTGCAAATTGCACAGAAATCTGCATAGGTCTGGAACACTTTGTTATAAAATACTAAGCCGACTGAACACAAAGCACTCTCTCATTTTTTTTTTTTTTTCACACCGCTGTGATGCTCTATTGTAAACTAACATGAAGCATCACTCACCCTCTGCTCTTTACTTATCTTCCTTTGGTCTCGTTCCTCTTGTTCCTTACTTCTTTCAGCCAACCGTCAAACCTTAATTCCTCTAATTCCACATCCTTCCTCCCTTAGTAGCATCCTTCTCCCCACCTCCTTTGTTCTCATTCCTTTCCTTCCTCATCGTTCTTCTCTCATTCTCCTTTCCTCTTCCTACCTCCTACCCGACCTCACTCCTCATCATTCCTCCTGTACTCTAACCTCTCACTTTCCTCACCCTTCCTCACTCGCATTCTTCTCCCTCACCCAGCATCGCCATCCCCACCATTCTCCTCTCCTTCATGTTCCTTGTTTTACTAACATCCACAACTTAACATGTTTAACATCTAAGGTGCTGGCTACTCAAGGCTACTGCGGTTGGTGGATGGAAGGCAGGGTACGAAAATGATTAGAAGAGTGGAAGATTTCTGGAAGAAAGGGAAAGAAGAGGGGAGGTAATGTTAAGCAAAGGATGAGAAAGGAGAAAACAGGGTGAAAGAAGAAAGTGGACAAGGAAAAGTACGGAAGGAAAAAGAATGGAGGGAAGAAAGAATATACATTACCACCTCTGTTTACCAGTCCTTTTAATATAAACAACATAGCCAGCCTCTTTGTTGCAGTTCGGCTAATGCTTATGTTTTGCCTCAGTGGCAATTCACAAAGCGCATTCATATTCACAGCAATAGCAAACTGGCTTATAAAGACCTACCCTCCCCTACCCCATTCCACACACCAAAACAATGCACCTCTTTGTTAGGCATTTCGAAATCTGCATGTCTCATCTTGGTTTCTGTTATCACGGAGACTCCTTGCCTGCCCGTGTACATGATTCCACACTCTGGTTCGCTTAATGTCATTTTTATCTCTCTCTCCCCTTCCCTTCCTCCTTTTTCCTCCCTTCGCTCCACTCTCCCAACGTCCCTCCCTTTCACTTTCTCCCTTCACCCCTCGTTCTCCCTCTCATCTTGCCTCCCTTTCCATTTCCGCCAGCTTTCCTTCGTGACCCTACCCTGCCTCTCTCCCTTTCATCGTTCTTCTCCTCATCTTGTCTCCCTCTCCCCCTCACCTTGTCTCCTTCATCACCCCACCCTGCCTCCTTTTTCTCTTCGCCCAGCCTCCCTGTCCCCTTCACCCTGCCTCACTTTCCACCCTTCTCCCTTTCCCGCTCTTTTCCATCTCCCTTCCTCTCTCCTCATCTTCACGCCGTCTCCCCCTCACTTTAACTGCCTTTCCCTCTAACCCTGCCTGCCTCTCCCTCTCACCTTGCCTCCTGTTCCCCCGTCACCTTGCCTTCCGTTTCCCCTCACCCTGCCTCCCGTTCCACATCACCCTGCCTCCCGTACCCACTCACCCTACCTCCCCGTTCCCCCTCGCCCTGCCTTCCGTTTCCGGTCACCCTGCCTCCCGTTCCACTTCACCCTGCCTCCCGTTCCCTCTCAGCCTGCCTCCCGTTCCCCCTCACCCTGCCTTCCGTTCCCTCTCACCCTGCCTCCCGTTCGCCCTCACCCTGCTTCCCGTTCGCCCTCACCCTACCTCCCGTTCGCCCTCACCCTACCTCCCGTCCTCCCTTACCCTGCCTCCCATTTCCTCTCACCCTGCCCCCCTTCCCTCTCACCCTACCTCCCGTTCCCTCTCACCCTGCCTCAGGTTCTCCCTCACCCTGCCTCCCATACCCTCTCACCCTGCCTCCCATTCCGTCTCACCCTGCCTCCCGTTCCCTCTCACCCTGCCTCCCGTTCCCCCTCACCCTGCGCCCATTCCCTCTCACCTTGCCTCCAGTTCCCTGTCACCCTGCCTCCCGTTCCCTCTCACCCTGCCTCACGTTCTCTGTCACCCAGCCTCCCGTTCCCTCTCACCCTGCCTCCCGTTCCCTCTCACCCTGCCTCCCGTTCCGTCACCCTGCCTCCCATTCCGTCACCCTGCCTCCCGTTCCGTCACCCTGCCTCCCGTTCCGTCACCCTGCCTCCCGTTCCGTCACCCTGCCTCCCGTTCCCTCTCATCCTGCCTCCCGTTCTCTAGCCTCCCTTTCCCCCTCACCCTCCTCCCTCACGCCAGCATCTGTGTTGGATCTAAAACACAGCCAGCATGAGAATGGCTATTGCGGCTGCTGGAGGATTAAATGGCTAATGAGGGAGGGAAGGAAAAATAGAAATGACAGAGGCAGGAGGATGACCGGAAGAAACAGATATTAACTGCAAAGCATTCAGAGAGCGCATACCTCCGCCACTGTCATTGCCATTAAAAAGGATCCGAATCCAGAGGCATGGATATAGGATCTTTATCCGGATCCGCCCTCAAATTTAATCAATTCATTCTTGATCCATGGAGCACCTCTCCACAAAATTTCACTGATATTAATTGAAAACTTGTGGAGATATTTAGGGGGATACTCCGGATCCGAATCCGGATCCAGCCCCAAATTTAATTATTTGTTCAGTGGTCCACGGCCCACCCTTCCACAAATTTTCATCAAAATCCGTTCTTACCGTTTTGAGTAATCTTGCTAACAACAGACAGACTGACAGACTGACAGACAGACAAACAAACCAACGCGGGTAAAGTATATACCTCCTTGGCGAAGGTAAAAATGCATGCGGGGACAGGTCAGGTACGGCGGGGGTACGGTAGGGTAGGAAAGTGCAGAGGAGGGTAGACCAGGGCAGGGCATGTTAAGGTTGGGTAGGGCACAGCTGGGCAGGGCAGGGCAGGGCAAGGCATGGTAGGCCAGGGAAGTGGGTGTGACAGTATTGATGTGGGCGTTGGTTAGAGGAGGTGTAGCTGTAAACGTGGGTGAGCCTAAGAATCAAGGAGTAAGTGTGGATGACAGTGAGAGTAGGTGTGAGTGTGGGTAATAATGTGTGTACGTGTACGTGTGGGTGAGAATGAGTGAGAAAGACCCACAGTTCTACACGGGGTGATGATAGTTGTAATTGAGCCCTGCAGTTCCAAAGTCTTCCCAAGCTGTATAAAATCATCTTGAGTCAGCAAGCATTAGATATAAAATACTTCTTTGCACAGAAAGGCAAAACTCTCTCTCTCTCTCTCTCTCTCTCTCTCTCTCTGGACAGTGTTACAAAGAAAAAAATACTGTGTACCCTTTCCGAAGTTGTCTAATACAATGCAACACAGCACAATGGATTAAAAGCTCACCAACCCACCATAACTGCCAACAGAAGGATGGACGGCAGGAAAATGTCATCCCGTCTCAAGTGCGCTAAGACCATCAAATTCGTTTTCGGAAATTCCCCATAAATATCTACACTTTTAAAAACCGTCATCATCCCGCTGTCCCATCCTCCTCCCTCTCAGTAACCCAACACACTGCAAACCTTCTTGGTGACAGGGAAGGAAGAGGCGACTGGGGAAAGGTGGGAGACTAGAGACAGAAGGAGACCAAAGGATGGAGGAAGAGTTATTAAAAGAAGGATGAGATCAAGGGAGAAAGGGAAGAAATAAGCCAAGCAGTGGGTGGAGGTGGATGGGTGGAAGTGGAGAAAGCAACCAGGACCTTAAGTGTGCGGCCACACCTGCTAAAAACATGTGATTGACGAGATGAAACGGAGCACAGGGTTAGAGCTGCTGTAGTATTGTAGTCTGAACGTTTGATGGACCCCTGAGCCTCGTTTCCTTGTGGTGGGGGCAAAGTGTCAGGGCCTCAAGACTACCTCCACTGCAGGTTCTTTTGTACCATTAATGGTATTTACTCCAGGGAAAACTCTGCAACACTTTTGCATTTTAAATTAAGAGTTAAAATAAGATAACAGGACTTGGAACATTGTGATAACAGAATGGAAGAGATAAGAAGTAAGGCTAAGAGAGACAAATGTAAAAGTTAAGTGGAGAATGAAGTGGTGAGGCGAGATCGGGAGCGAGAAGAAATTGCTAAAGAAAACAAAGGAATAAAAGCTGAGGAGGGTGTCTGAGGTGAAAATGCTGAGGGAGAAAAGAGGAGGCAAGACATAAGACAAAAATACTGCCTATTAGTGTTAATGCTGTGCAAACTCCCAGACCAAAAGAGGTACAAGGCCAAGGTGATTACTACTGACTGAGAAAAAGTTCATTTTTCAAAGAAGAAATGTGAGACATGAGGATGAGTACAACAATAAGCAATGGCAGTAAGGTTGGCGATATTCATGCAACTGGAAGCGTCCTACAGTCAAACGTGTGGAACCCTCACAGTTGCTGTATTGGGACTGTATTTCTGTACAGCCACTACTACCTCCAGACTATCCTACTGTGTGCCAGAGACGTCACGAATACTGGGATAACCATTTCACAGCCCTGGTGTTCTCTTATTCCATTTTGTGGGACCTCCAAACGATTTTATTCAAACTAAAATGGTCTATCGTACTAAGGGAGTTAAAATATTTTCCTCCCTTAAATGGTCACAACATTGACTTTTTTTTTTTTTAGTTTCCTTGCACAGCTTCCTGATGGTTTCATAGAGCTTTGTAGAGGCCTCTTGTCATGAAAGTTTATTATACAAGTAATGTAACCTTAACATAGGGTCACTGAGGTAGAGTTTTACTGTATCCTGGCTGGACAAACACAAATGCCCGGTCCTTTGACAATATGCTCTAAACCACGCCAGACTACAATAAACAACCTCAGCTGTGCCCAACTTTAAAACAATTCACCTCACATATTATGCCATAATGCCACTATTAAAGGTAGCAATATGGCATTTTACCTTATCCTTTTCATTCAAAACTCGTCCCACACCTTCAGCGAAGGTTCTCAGGTGACTTGTGACAGACTGACCATATCCAGGCTTCTCTGCAATACGTGGCTGCAGCCTTCACCTGAGACCAGTTCTTATTCAGGGATACTCCCCATCCCATGTCTCTTATCAGGTGTCTGCTGGCATACCGACCCAGGTTCAAATCCCCGCTGGGGCAGGAAACAGTTTAGGGATTTGAATTTAATAAAAATCAGACTTTACTGATCTACCAGAAGACTCGCCGACATGTAAAAAATATCCCCGCTAATACCAATACACCAGTCCTGTATCAGACAGCCCTAGCAAGTATTCATTATGGACGGTGGGTGTTGGCAGAAGTGGTGACATGTAGTGGTGTAGGGAATTTAGGTGTACTACTGAGCCTTGGGAGCAGGTTGTGAAGCCTATGCCCATAGTCGGGCACAAAAAAAAAAAAAAAAAATACCGGCAGCCACCACCAGGAAACAAAGGCATTCAGTCATTCAGTCCCCCGACCAGCTGCTGGTCGTGGGTGTTATACTCTCTGAGTTTTTTTTTTTTTTTTTTTTTTCTATCATGGGCCAACCTAACCAATATATTTGGGATGATGTGATCAGAAACAGAAAAACACAACAGACCGTAATATAAGACAATGAAAAGGTCAACATCATATATATATATATATATATATATATATATATATATATATATATATATATATATATATATATATATATATATATATAGTTACGGAACAGAGAAAGATAATGTAAACTTTAAGTGAGAATACTAAAAATCACTACTGTCCAGTAAAGTTTCAGGTTCAAAACAAAAGAGTTAGGTAACATTACAAGTTAAAGTTTAATGCTCAAAGTAACAACAAAACATTCAGGACTCATAAGGATAATGTAATGGCAAAAAACAGGTTAAATATATGGTTAACTGCAATAGCCTCTATTAACACGAAATTAGCATGAGTAAATTTGTCTAAGTCAGCCCTGTTCAAATGAGAATACCAGATAATACTCAGTGAATGCAAGATATATTATTACAGATACAAATTTTATTAATAAGGGCTGACACCCAAAACACATGAATCATAAAAACCTTACTAGGCCTAAGAATTAACACCTTACGCTACACAGTACAAGAAAAAATGCAATAACAATTATACTCAAATTACACAGCTGCTAGATGGTTGGAGACTTCCTGAGCACTCACAATAATAAAAACTGTACAGGGGAGGACAGAGATGTGAGCAAAATGAGGAGTAGATCTAAGTGGCAATAATGCAGAGACTGAGCTTATTATATAGGGGCCGGCAGAGCTTGATACAACTTGTAAGAAGGACGCGCAAATGAAGCCATGGGGACAAAGGGTTGACAATCCTGCTATGAACAACAGAAAGAACGACTTACTCTACTATAAGGGAGGAGGGGGGGAGTGAGGTAGAACACGCTCGTGATCAAGCATGCAGCATACTGTACGTTAGAATTACACAAAGGATGATGAAATCATAGGCTATGTAACACCTCCCCACAAAGAAAAAGAAATTTACAAAGGAAATTTCTTATTACTCTAAAACAATCTGTCTAAAGTCTAGATAAGCAATCTGCAATAACATTTTCTTTCCCCTTGACATGTTGTATGTCTAATGAATACTCCTGAAGAAGTAGACTCCATCTTGTCAATCTCTGATTTTTATCTTTAAACTTACTAAGGAATTTCAGTGGGTTATGATCGGTATAAATGATTATGGGGGTCAAAATCAGAACACACAAATAAAATGAAAAATGCTGTAAGAAACCCAAAAATCAAGGCCAAAAGCTCTTTCTCAATAGTTGAAGTAGTTCTTTTGAGGTGGAGTGAACTTCTTTACTGTAATAAGATACAAGAGTGTTCAATACCCTGATCATCCTCTTTGCAGCAAAAACTCCAGCTCCTGTATCACTTGCATCAACAGCCATCTTATAAGGCTTAGCAAAATTTGGAGTAGCGAGCACTGGCTGACTTAATAGGATAGCTTTAAGTTTTTGCCTGAAAGAGGATTCACAGTTATCGGTCCAGACAAATTTAACTCCCTTTTTCAGTAGGTCTGTAAGTGGTGATACAAGAATCTGAAAAGTTAAGAACAAATCTCTCTTGTAATAACCTACCATTCCCAAAAATCTTTGTAGCTCTTTCCTACTCTTTAGGTCTGGGAAGATCACTTATAACCTGAACCTTAAGCTCCTGGTGGTGCAACATGTCCATCACCAATTACGTACCCAAGGTACTGAACTTTTAGCTTAACCAAACTCACACTTTGATAAATTAGCTACAAGATTAGCCTGAACCAAACGCTCAAGAAATTTACTGACATGGCATAGGTGATCTTTCCAGTTGTCACTGAAGATTAATACATCATCAATATAAACAACACACCCTGCCAAACCCTCTGTTACAACATTCATGAGCTTCTGAAATGTGGCTGGTGCATTCTCTTCATACCATATGGCATTACAGAACATGCAAAAATCTTTCCTAGTGTTACAAAACATGAGATCTCCCTAGCACGTTCAGTCATAGGTAGTTGCCAGTATCCCTTTAACAAATCAAACTTACTTATGTACCTAGGGCCTTTCCGATCTTGTCTATGCAATCTTCCACGCTGAGGGAGAGGGTAAGTGTCTGTTTTGGTTATCTGATTAACACGTCTGTAGTCGATGCAAAGCCGCTGTGACCCCACCTGGCTTAGGGACTAGGAGTGACAAAGAGAACTCCACTCGCTCTGGACAGGGCTCAATCATCTTTGTGGTTCAACAGGTAGCCAAGCTCCTTCTGGATGAGAGGAACCTTCTACTGGGTTCACATGGTAAGGAGGTAATTTAATTGGCTTTCTGTATGTCTCCAACATCGACATCATGCATCAACACAGTGGTTCTTCCTGGAGTATCCACGGAACACTTGCGGGTACTCACTGCAGTAATGCCGAAAACTCCTGCCTTTCCTCGGGGAGGTAGATGAGAGAAAAGCTTAGTCTGGAGATCATTCATGATATCAGGATTCTTCCCCAAACTATCACCTTCAGGCCTCCTGCTGCATGGGGAGAACTTCACTTGCAGACTCGGGTGAAACAGCTACAGTGCAGACTGGGTTATTTTCGCCCCGCCTGTGATATAACTTTTAGCATGTTGATGTGACAAAAGTTGCTTGTTCTTTCTACGATCTGGTGTGGCGATGACATAGTTGACATTACTGAGTTTCTTCTCCACGAAATAAGGACCACCTAAACTTGGCTTGAAAAGGTTGCCCATGCACCGGTAGCAGAATCAAAACCTGATCTGGCTTGAAAGTGGCGTAACCTGGACTTCTTATCATACCAGAAGTCTTTATCTCTCTCCTGAGCAGCTCCTAAATTCTCTCTCGCCAGCTGTAAAGCAGTGGACAGCCGTTCTTTGAACTTCATCACATACTCCAGCAGGTTGGACGCCATCTTCCTCCGACAGCCAGCATTCCTTGAGTAGCTTAAGGGGTCACTCTTACTTCATGGCCAAACAGTAGTTCAAAAGGTGAGAAGCCCAGTGATTCATTTGGAGATTCTCTTGCGGCAAATACAACTTGAATGGAAGACCTTTATCCCAGTCTTTCTGATGTTCCAAACGAGTATTTCTTGAGCATCGATTTGAGTGTTTTGATGATATCTCTCCAACGCTCCTTGGGTCTGGGGATGGTAAGCTGAAGACGTGATCTGGGTGATGCCCAACTCTTTTCAGAGACTGCTTGAAAACATTTGACATGAAATTACTTCCCCGGTCTGACTGTACCTCCTTGGGCAGACCAAACTTTGTGAAGAACCCTAGCATTTCCTTAACCACGTTCTTTGCTGAGATATTTCTAAGTGGGAATGGCTTCAGGATAACGAGTAACCATATCAATCAGGGTCAACACATAAGAAAATCCTGAAGAAGTCTTAGGAAGAGGGCCCACAATATCCACCAACACACGGGTGAATGGCGCCTGCAAAAAGAAGGAATGGGAACTAGAGGTGCAACCTTTTCGGTCTGATTACACTTCCCTTTCCCACAACTTGACAGGTGTGAGAAGACTTACAATACCACACCAGGAAACATCCCTGAAAGATACCTGGCCAGTAGAAGTGTTTCAAAATGCGTGCCACAGTCTTCCTCACTCCAAGGTGTCCTGCCAAACTGGAATCATGAGCCACTCTTAATGATATCCTGCCTACAAACACGAGGGATGACAACTTGATGTACAACCTCCCATTCACAGTTGGCTGATGCTGTTGGGGGTCTCCATACTTCCCTCATAAGTACTCCTGACTTTATATAATAACAAGTAGAAGCACCAGCTGACTCTTCCTCACTGCAAGCAGAGAGTTAGCTAGACCTTTCAACCTTCAGGGTCAGCAACTCTGCAACTCAACCAACTCTTGACGAGACAAATTATCAACACTACGGGGTACTGCCCTCATCTGGTGAGTGGTCCAAATTAGCAAGAAAAGTGTCATCTAGGATAACATCATCATCATCATTATCCTCTAAGTCACCAGTTACTTTAGACTTAGCCCTAGTGACAGCACATGCAGGGAACACATCAGGGACATCACAATCCTGGGTCGCAGCCACTGGCTCACAAGACAACTGAGGAGCTGGACACACTTGACTTCCACCAATATCATTTCCAAGTAAGAAAGTTACACCTGACATTAGGAGTGTCTCAACCAACCCAACCATAATGGAACCATTAACAAAGCCAGACTCTAAATTCACTCTGCACAGAGGGACAGAGAAGTAATTATTCCCTACACCTTGTAAGATTACAGTTTCATCAGAGGAATTAACATTAGAGTCTAGAACACTGGTCAGCATAAGGGATTGGCAAGCACCTGTATCACGATATATTTTAACTGATTTCCTGTCATTACTGTCCAGAGGACTGGACAAAAAAAAAACCATCAGACAGGAAATTAGCACACATGAACTCTTGAGAGTGTCACCCACTGTTACTCCTCAAAAGAGGAGCTTCATATCATGAGGATTTAATTTTACCCTCAATGCAGGTTCAGTTAACTCAGTTAAAGAATTCCTGGGAACTCTCAAGAGTGGACACTAGACCAATTGACTGAATATTTAAAGACTCCTCTTTTGTTCACATCACGCTGTCTCCTGAAACATTTCTCCGTGGTATGAACAAGCTTACTACAATAAGTACATTTACTTTTCTGAAATCTTCAGAGGTGAAGCTGGTATTTACTTCCTGAGAAACATCATCTTTATTCTCTTTCCTGTTACCTGTACTCTGAGTAGAGGCAACGTACTTACTCTCAGCTTTCCTTTTTTTCTTTTAGAATATCTCTTGTGAGTGAGAACATATTTATCACTAAAACTGGCAGCATCAGACAAATTATCTATTCTTTCTCATCAAGATATAGGCTTACATCTTTATTAATACACCTTTTGAAATCCTCCAGCAAAATCATCATCTGCTAAAATTTGTCAAAACTCAGAATCCACATTCTTAGAATTTAAACCACTGCTCTCTAACAGATCTTCTTTGATTTTTGCATACTCAACATGGGATTGCTTACTTACTTATCATTTGTCCTAAATATTACTCTATAGACTTCAGGAACAAGCTCATAGGTTTTAAGAATCAAGCTCTTAACTACATCATAATTATCAAATTGATCCTGAAGCAAAGATGCATAAGTTACTTGACCTTTACCGGTGAGAACAGTCTGAAGGAGTACTGGCCAAAATTTTTGGGTCAATTAAAACCTGTAGCTACCCTCTCAAACAACTGAAAATACTTTGTTAAATCAGATTCATTAAAAGGAGGGACAAGTTTAACATTTTTAGCCACATCATTATCATCATAGCTAGATGATCCAGTTCCACCTTGTTTCCATGCGATACTCATGGTCTGCCTGAATCCTGTAGCTTAGTTCAATTTGTGCCTGGAGCCTGTGCCTGTGCCTCCTGAATGACGAGCATTTGCCCGAAATTCAGCCTCCTGAATACGAGCCTGAGACTCCGCCTCCTTAGCCTGAGACTCAGCCTCCTTAGCACGAGCCTGAAACTCAGCTTCCTTAACACAAGCCTCCCTGCAGACCTAGCTGTAACTTAGCTATTTCAATCTGCGTTTGCTCATTTGGGGGAGTTACATTAAACAAGCTTTCTTATTAATCATGCCAACAATTTGATCTTTAGAATGATGAGAGTGAACTGCAATTCCCAATTGTTGAGCAACAAGCTTAAGTTCATTCTTTGTTCTGTTTTCTACATCACACACTGTTTGCGCATTTGACAAAAAAAATCTTTGGGTTCATCAAGTGTAGTTATAGTAGACATAATGAATAAATCACAGTCGCAAAATATCAAGCAATATCCTTATGATAATATCCTGAATATCCTGATAAGAGGTCGCCAAATTTATGTTACGGAAGAAAGATAATGTACACTTTAAATGAGAATACTAAAAATCATTACTGTCCCGTAAAGTTCCAGGTTCAAAACAAAAGAGTTAGGTAAAATTACAAGTTAAAGTTTAATGCTCAAACTAACAACAAAAACATTCAGGACTCATAAGGATAAATGTAATGGCAAAAAACAGGTTAAATATATGGTTAACTGCAATAGCCTCTATTAACACAGAAATTAGCATGAGTAAATTTATTCTAAGTCAGCCCTGATCAAATGAGAAATACAAGATAATACTCAGTGAATGCAAGATATATTATTACAGATAGAAAATATTATTAATAAGGGCCTGACACCCAAAACACATGAATCACAAAAACCTTACTAGGCCTAAGAATTAACACCTTACGCTACACAGTACAAGAAAAAATGCAATAACAGTTATACTCAAATTACACAGCTGCTAGATGGTTGAGACTTCCTGAGCACTCACAATAATAAAACTGTACGGGGGAGGACAGAGATGTGAGTAAAAATGAGGAGTAGATCTAAGTGGCAATAATGCAGAGACTGAGCTCATTATATAGGGGCCGGCAGAGTTTGGATACAACTTCTGTAAGTGAAGGACGCGCAAATGAAGCCATGGGGACAAAGAGTTGACAAATCCTGCTCTGAACAACAGAAAGAACGACTTTACTCTACTATAAGGGAGGAGGGGGAGTGGGAGTGTAGAACACGCGCGTGATCAAGCATGCAGCATACTGTACGTTAGAATTACACAAAGGATGATGAAATCATAGGCTATGTAACAATATATATATATATATATATATATATATATATATATATATATATATATATATATATATATATATATATATATATATACATATTTAATTCATTCATGAACAGAAGCACCATCAGAGTCAATAAGGTGTTGTTGATCACCTCCCACTCTATCTGGCCGAGAAGACCCATCAACCACAGGCAAAACAAAGCCGCCCCTAGGAAGCTGTTCCATGCAGTGAATTCATGTTCCCTTGTGAAGGAGAGCAAGTCTGGCTACAGCGAAGGTGCTGAGTAAAAAAGTATGGAGATTTGGTTCCCGGGTGGATGCCGCATTTGCATCTCCATCCAGTTAAAAGTGTAGTCTCAATGCAGCGTTGCAAATGATTTCTTGGGTTACAGGAAACCATTATCCTTGTCACTTCAAAGTGTGGAGACACCTGAATTGAAAAGATGAGTAA
The DNA here is from genome assembly GCF_032717465.1 of Coenobita brevimanus. Taxonomy (NCBI): domain Eukaryota; kingdom Metazoa; phylum Arthropoda; class Malacostraca; order Decapoda; family Coenobitidae; genus Coenobita; species Coenobita brevimanus. The sequence goes on from NC_137026.1 coordinate 25,558,661, forward strand.
GCAAAAAAGATATGAAGGAAAGGGCGATGCAGGAAGAGAGGAGGGCATCGACGTACAAAATCAGAATGATGTAAAGGGTGAAGGAAAAGGAGGCAGCACTACAGTGCAAGTGCTGAGGGAGAACGAAGTGGAGTAGGGATATGAAAGGAACATGGGTACACAGAAGTGTGTGAGCTTGGGAGGAGGGGCAGATAATGCCATGTAAATAAAGCTAAGCCAGACTGACTCGGTTGGTGGAATTTGTGCTTTGTTCCTTCCACCAACCACCAAACACTCACCCACACTTTTTATTAATTACTGCTTGTAGACCAATGAAACGCAATTTTCATCCTTCACATATTATCCACATGCCAAACGAATAACAAACCTTTGTCAAATGTCTCCTGTTTCCCTGGCAAAGAAGAATACATCGTGTGAGAGGTGGAAAGAGAAGGAAACATCACAGGAAGTGAAAGCGAAAATGTAGGTGTTGCAGAAGTGGAAATACACAATAAAAGGAGATGAAGACAACTGAAAACAGGCTGGGGGTGTGAATATAAGAGAAGAGAGGGACCAGACTGCGAGGAGAGAAAAAGGACTGGAAATTGAAATGGGGAGGAAGGCAACTCAGGAATTATGATCATTGAGTAAGATATAATATGAAGAAAGATGAGTAAAAAAGGTATGAAGAACTTAGGGACTGATCTTTTCTGTCTCATTCTGAACCTATTTCCTCATTAACACACTGGGTGAGTGTAGGATTCGGAAACAAAAAGAGAAACATTACAAGAGTGAATATCATACTTACACATACCAAGAGTAAATCCTTCAATTCAGTTCTTACCTGCAACAGAGAAAAACATATCGGTTAGCTTACACACGAGTGTAATGGAAGATATTTAAGTTATGCAAAAAAAAAAAAAAAAAAAAAAAAAAGAAAGAAAGAAGAAACACAAGTTAAAACAAGGAAAACATTTCTTGACCGTCCCGGAAAATGTACACATGATGGAAAAAGGCAATTTGATGAGGTGTGGAATGTTGACAATGACAGATCAACATACCACAGATAACAATAACAGGGCCACAAGCGACATAGACGCTTGAGCAAAAAGAATAATCTGACTTGAAAGACTGACGGAGAGTAATAAGGCTACTTGTGTTAAACTTGTAGAATACTAAATGGAAGAATAGGAGACTGACTAACCCAAGGTGGCAGCAGGATGTGGAGGGAAACTCGTGGGAGTCGTGTGTGCCAGGATGAATGTGAAGCTCCTACTGGGGCGACCTGAGATAACACTTCTGGAGATGTGAGCATAGGGATAACACTGGAACAGGCCGAGGTCTGTGTCCAATGGGAAGAGAAAAACTTACTGATACGAAGACACCTGAAAAACCTTCCAGCTTTTGGAAACATAGCAGTGGAGAGAAGAGGAGGGAAAGATGTAGAAAGATCAGTTCTTTATGCCTCACTGTCCTAAGCTATAACCGTAAGATTAAGCGTTAAACCATTTGCACCCAGCGTCATCAGTGTAGGATGGAGCTGGGCAATTTCAAAAGTTAATAAAGGGGCGGGGGACCCAGCGGTAGGACCTGTGAGCTTCACGACTATGAGCCAATAAGCAAAGGGCGGTATGCCAAGTACCCTTCCAGCGCAATCCCTCACACAGGAACCATGGGAACTAATGGGTTTACAAGGCAATCTCCCAATAATGCCTGGAAGTTATTTACATCTGAGGAGACATGTTCGCTTGCAGTTCTTCTCTTGACATTGGAGGGGAGGGGGAGGAATGGAAGCTGAAGGAAGTGAAGTACAAAACTATGACCGTCTGTGTGAAACAAAATGCTAACAGTGCAGAGGAAAACTCTAAATCATTTATTTCACATTCAACAAGAAAGAGGCAGTTAAAAATAAAAAGCCTCGGAGAAGCACCATCAGGAAAGCAAGGGGGAATGGAGGGGCGGATAGACCAAAATTAATCCCGCTCAGGCCCTGAAAGACATCCCCAGCTCACATATAAAATTAAAACGAAATTTCTTTATGGTGGCTGAACATCAGATAAGGAGAAAAAAGTGGTTCACCTACAAAACCAGAACCTGCAAGTAATATAAGCTTTCTACGGCAAGAACACCCAATGAGACTGTTTTCTTCAAGTATTATTCAGTTTCGGTCTCCATCCATTATGTTTCCTGTTCTATGGTTCCAATATATCCTACTGGCTTCCCCTCCCATCCCTGTTTCCTTATATTTATTTTACCTCGGATCTTCCTGCCTCTACATCTCATACTCTTTTTCCTTTTCTTTCACTCACATTCATTTCCACTTGTGACTTTTGTCACCTCTCAAAATATCAGCTACATAACAACATATAACTTTAACATATTGAAACTAGTTTAGATAATATGTTCCATTATTCCTACAATTAAACCCCTGGCAGTTGCTCCGCCAGGTTTATTTCATTCAGTCCAACAAGTCAACCAGATGCTATTAATGGTTCATAACAGACTAAATTCCATGCACACCAACAACCGTATTACATAAACTGATACTGACATCGTCGTCTGGTGTATGTGACTCAGACTTACGCAGAGTAAATACTCAGATTTATTTTATTTTTATTCATTTGTTTTTCCTTCCCCCGTTCTGTTATTAAAAGAAAAATATTTTAACAAACTGCAGTTGAGGGACCCGGTGAAATCTACAGAATCGATTACAAAAGACACAAACACAGCAACTAATGTTACAACACTGATGTGGCGGATACGTGAGAGGGGAATCAACCTACAATAACTCAGAATCAACTTTTCATTAGCTTCCCCCTTGTAAAGACGTTATGAACGCCACTGAAAAGTTTAAATTGCTTTGTGAGGGCTTTGTGCCTTGTTGAGGGTGAACATTTCGAGATGGGTTTTTCCTTGTTGAGGGTGAAATTCTCCACATCAAAATGGGTTTTTCCTTGTTGAGGGTGAAACACATCAAAATGGGTTTTTCCTTGTTGAGGGTGAACACATCAAAATGGGTTTTTCCTTTTTGAGGGTGAACATTTCAAGATGGGTTTTTCTCCTTGTTGAGGGTGAACACTTGAAGACCGTCTGCTCTTGATTAATTTCCTTCGTCTCGTGTTTTCCTCATTTCTTCCATAAGCCTACCAACTAACCTTTATGTCCTTCACTTCTCTCCTCTCTCATACTATCTCCCTATTCATAGTTCTCCCTGACTCTCTTCCTTCTCCTCCTCTCTCTCTCTCTCTCTCTCTCTCTCTCTCTCTCTCTCACTCTCTCTCTCTCTCTCTCACTTCTCTCTCTACCATCCTATTCTGCATCCTATTCTGCTGACCTTTGTCCCATCCCATCATCCAGCCCCGCTCCATCATCACACTCTTCCACCTCCACGCTCCTAGTTTTAATGAATTATAAAAAGTTGGCCTGTTTGATATTTTGAGACGGTGGCTGCTGGAGGCAATTTTAGGTGCTGAGTTCGGAGGCAGGGAGAAAGAAATGAAGACAAGAGGAGAAAAACCGCAGAACAAGGAGAGATGAAAAAACAAGTAGCATGGTTAATGTTTGATAACACAACTGATCTTTTCCAAATGTGTGCGTGTTGTTTTTTTTTTACAAGTCGGACAAAACACATTTGACTTCTGTTATATTTCCAATAAGTCTGTAAAAGGAAGACCCCAATAATAACACTGCTATTATGTAAAAAAAAAATCATGTATACTATAAAACATGCTATTAGTTCATATTACTTGAAAATTCAACTAAAACAAACGGCCACTTCACCCTAACCCCCTCCAGTACACTGTCACATAAATATTTTTGTTGCTTTCAGACAATATTGTTTACCTTAAGAGTGACCACTGGTAATCGTATAAAATGAACTGTTGTCACTATTACATTCTCTTCCACATTTGTCTGATTCATCTCACCACCTACTTGAGCCCAGAATTCGCAATGAAGCTTAAGCTCATCAACCTTATTACTGTATTGCTCATTCCTACTCCTGCCTCCCCCCCCCTTCTCAATCTATCTAGTAACTGCTACCCTACCACCCTCCCCCATCTCAGCCTTCCCTCTATCCTCACGCTGTCTCTCTCCCACTTCCTTAACCTTTTCCTGCTCTCCCCTCACCCGTACTCCCCTCTTCCTTCCTTCTCCCTTCTGCCCCTCTTCCCCTCCCTTCTGCCTCTTCATCTCAAGCTGCCTCCCGTATTGAATCTAAACTGTGCCAGAATGAAAATGGTGACGGCGGCTGCTGGAAGCTTAACTGAAGGGAGGAAGGGAGTGGAAAATGATGGAAAGAAGGGGATCAGTGGGAGAAAGATACACACACACACACACACACACACACACACACACACACACACACACACACATTTTAACCTTATACGCACGTATCTCTCATTCCTCTACTCTCTACAGGTACTAATCGTCCATCAGGAATCTTGTTTCTTCAAATGTACGGTACATCTGTCTACCTCTTGTCTTTGTACATATCACATCCTTCCGATCTTTACTTCGGCTCCCTGTCACCCCCTGTTTTATACACTTGAAATACACAATTTCTTTTCTGAACAAGAACTCCTCCCACCTTCCTTTGTCAATTATTCCACAAAGCTTGCCGGCTTTCACTGTGCCCGAGCAGGGTAGGTGCGAGACCTAATTAAAAGGTCATCCAACATCCAATTTTGTAAATTAGATTAGAGGAAACATAATTCTGAGTCCAAATTCCCATCTCCAGTGAGACTAAATGTACGAGGCTTATTGTATGCCAAGTTGTGCCTGCCTGGTTCACTCACATCCCTTCCCCACAACACGTTCATATAAATATGGTTTTCAGTGATAAACAAAAACTACGAAGAAATTACTATTACACTGATAGCAAAACAAAACCTACACATTACAAGACAGAGCTGAAGTGCCAACAGATGAAGTGCAAACCTAATATGTTAAGGAATTTTACCCTAAATTCACTGCGGGAGATGGGGGTGCCCATTCATCCACTCGCCTTGATGTAGCGCTGCCTTTAGGTGGCTCTACACCAGAGCCTAATGATCTCTCGTAATCCAGAAAAACCATTTACAACGCTGGGTGATAATTACATAACCAAATAATGGGGTGATGTGGAGCCCACTAGGGTGCTGCAGTTATATTCATATAACTGACCTCCTACCTGTCACTCACAACCCAATACACTCTTAGTGCTGAGGACACTTCATAGTTCTTTCACATTTAGTACCTCCTTTTCACAATCTGATATTATAAATCTCCTGGAATAAATACAGCAATTTCTCTGAACCAGGTTCTTTCTAAATTTAACCAATAGGGACAGACAAATCTGGTGTCATTTAATGCTCAGAAAACTAAATACATTAATTTCTCGAACACAAAGAATCCCTCAGACTCCCGTATAATTTTAAAATGATGTCAATATTCCCATATCCACTACAATTGATATCCTAGGTGTTACTCTAAACCCCAACCTAAGCTGGACAGCTTATGTTAAATCCCTTGCTAAAAATGCTTCTAAAAAATTGGGACTTATGTGCAAAGAGTTCGTGAAGTTCTTTCACTGACGAGCAGTTGGCCACAATATACATAAGTCATGTGCGTTCTCAGATCGAATACTGTTCGCCACTGTGGAGTGGATGTGGAGCGGTTGCATTAAGGTAGTTCAACAACAACAACAAAAAAAGCCATTTGA
>NC_137026.1:25564440-25779440 GCF_032717465.1 Coenobita brevimanus
CCTTGATATCCAATGACGCAATTCATTTGCATTATTCTTGTAAACTTCAGACGATATCTGTTCAGGCTTCTTGGTGGAGATCTCTTCTTAAACGTGTAACACAGGGGTGTAGCCAGGAAGTTGCACAAGGGGGGAGGGCGGGGGAGAGAGATGTCTATAGATTCTTGAAATAGTGGTAGGATGTGAGCAAAGCGGAACCTCTGCAGTTGGGGGTCTTGGGGGCTCTGTGAGCCCCGCTCCCCAGGATTTTTAAATTAAGTACTTTTAGGGGCTTTCTGAGGCCAATGAAGGTATCTGTTGGGATATTTAAGATGATAACCCAGGAACTCATTACAGTGAAAATGGCGACAAAAAAATAGAGCAAGAAAGTTGATTTTGAATGAAAAAGAAGCTTTTATAATGATCCTTATGGAATAAATGAACAATAATGCATCTGGGAATATCATCCTCTCTCTCTCTCTCTCTCTCTCCTCTCTCTCTCTCTCTCTCTCTCTCTCTCAGTGATTTATTTATTTGATATTATTTATTTATCCATTCATTTATTTATAAATATATTTTTTGCCCCATACGATCTTCAAGACCCTCAAGGGGGGCCGCCTTCCTCCGCCCCCCCCCCTCGCTACTGCCCCCTGGTGGTATCACAGGTGTAATGGCAATACCAAGTTGGAAAGAACGGCAGTTCGATTCACGGATCTGTCAGTTTCCACCTTGACCGGTATTCAGCAACCAGTGCACTTGGGGACCTGGAGTAGTACAGTGCTACTGACTGTTGTGTGTCGGAGGCTGTGTTCATACTGGGCAAGGTACAGTCTTGGCAAGGATTAAATGTTTGCCTTGACTTGACCCTCTGTGTCAGTCGATAGGCAGAGATCTATCCCTACTTCTTTGGCTCCTTCCCTTCCTTCCTTTCTTCCTTCCTTCTCCTGGTTCTCAATCCTCCTGACTCCCATCCCACATCCTTTCTCATCCCTACATTCTTCCCACTCTCCTTGGGTATATCAATAGCCCAGGATAACTTGCCTCCTCCCCTCCTCCCAGTCCCACGCAACACTTATCCACACCTTTAATTTCCCTGTCTGTTCTGCATTCACGCCATGTCCCTCTTTTCCAACTACTGTCATAAAATCTTTATATTCTTTACTCTTCAGTGACTGAAAATGCTCGACATAGCGACGGGGAGGTAAAATGCAATTAATTATTAACAAAGTAACAAAGACTTTATAGAGTAAAGTTAGAAAACAATAAAAACACGTACATGTATTCCTTCGCAAAAACAGTGACGCTTCCAAAGTGATTGCTGGTTTACGTCTAGTGACACACATGCGAATTCCACCCAACACACCCAGACAGGAATGGTGGAATGTTGGGCAGGAAGTACACATGGAGACGACGGGTAGGAAATAGAAACAAAGACTAACGGTGAGAGGAAGGGTGGAGGGTTGCAGGGAGAGAAGAGGGAAGAAATAATAAATTGGAAATCAAAGTACTGACGCACAACATTATTACACACACACACACACACACACACATTAACAGCACACACATATATATTAACATATGCACACACACGCACACACACACACACACACACACACACACACACACACACACACACACACACACGCACACACACACACACACACACACACACACACACACACACGACAGGGACAAAGTTTTAGCTCATATCCTGTGGTACTACAACTACGTAAAAAACTAAATAGTCCACACACACTCTCTATGCAGTTGTTTCACGAAGTTACTTTTGTGGTTAGTGGAACATTAATTATTTATAAGCTTATCTAATAGATGAGAAATCTTATTCAGAATTTTCTCAAAAAATATCCAATGTTTCTAAAAATATTCAAGAAGACAAGAATGTCCACTACACTACATGGTGTTTACGGTGATTTAGCTCTTGAAAAGTGTATTTACAAGCCTGTGGATATCGCCGTACTAACTAGATTTATGTCTGGTCGTGGTGGCGATGACAGCAACTCAAGTGTAAATACGGTAGCAGTACTGATGTTTAAATCTTTTATAATAAATTAACACCATAAACCTAAACCCTTGAGCACAACGTTAAACACAGCTGTTACAAACCATGTGTGTCCGTGTACAGACACACAAGTATGCAGTAGTAAGAGCCTGGGAACTCTGGTCATAGTAATGTGGTTTATCAGGAACAACACTGTACCCTACACGGGTGCCAGAGTGTTATAAAACCGGGAGTGATCGTGTAGATCTAAGCACAACCAGCTAAGGATGGAACCCCTGGTCACTTGGCAAGGTGGTTCATCAGGGACAACATTGTACCCTACACATGGTGCCAAACAGTCAGCCAAAGACTTCATGATAGATCCTTCGCACAAACAGATCATCTATCTATCTTCATCTATATACCTAGGGCTAAGCTTCCCCCAAAGGAAAGTGAGGTAGCTGAGACAGGACACGACCTCACTCTCCATTTACTCATCCATTCAAACACATTCATTCTGCATCTTAAGCCCTGAAGGGAAGAAGACGGACAAATCCTCACCGCACCACACCGCACAAGGGTCAACTGGGCAATGCAATCAGTGACATCCGTAGCAGGGCCCGACAGCCAGAACTGGTTTTACCCCCTGCCACATCATAACAGACCCATCCCCTTACCCGCACCTGACCTGACCCTAGCTGACTGTACTCAGACCAATGCGGGGAGAATATCCCTCAGGGCTGCCGTTACTTTCATCACTTATTCATTCACAATTTCTCTCCATTTATTTCTGTCACGCACCAGCCACTCTTCCTTGCTCAACAGACATCCCTCTCGCATCCAGCGCTCTCTTCACACTGTCCATCCATCCTATTCGTGGTCTTCCTCTCAGCTCTTACACCTCCCTCACATCAAGATCTGATTATCTTTTTACCAATCGCTCATTATCCATTGGCTCCTTCCATATGCCCAAACCATTGCAACACCCTCTGCTCAACTCTGCCCAGCCATCTCCCGAACAACTCCAGTTCTCTCTTCATGACTTCATCATTTCGCACTTTCGATCCAGGTACGCGTCACTCAGCACAGCATACTCCTCAGACATCTCATCTCCATTACATTCAAAGTTTTCCTCTCTGCTACACCCATATTCCATGTTTCAGCCCCATATAATGCAGTCGGTACCACAACACCCTCATACAGCCTTCTCTTTACATCCATTCTAAGCGAACGACATTTAAACTTACATCTTTTTCATTCCTTCCAGCACGTCTTTCCTACTTCATTTAGTTCTAAACTTTTACTTCTGCAGCTATTCTTCCATCCACAGCTTAACATATGACCCTAGATATTTAAAACAATCTACCTCCTCAAAGCAACTCACCATTCAAACTACTATTCATCCCCCTACCATCTATCAACCTCGTACACTTCATCACTTTACTCTTATTCTCATTTACTTTCAATTTCCTCCTTTCACACACCCTTCCAAACCTCCTCTCACCAACTGTCTCAATCTCTCCTCTGAATCAATAGCTCACCAGTGCAGTATCATCTGCAAACAGCAGCTAGCTTCAGATTCCACTCTCCTCCATCAACATTTAACAGACTCAGACCTACTCTAAAACTCTTGCATTTCACCTCCTTTTACAGTAAACACCATCCATGTAACATATTAAATAACCAAGGCGATCATCACACATCCCTGTCGCAGCCCCACTCTCACGGGAAGACCTTAATCACTCACAGTATTTCCCACTCTTACACACGCTTCTACTATTTACATAAAACCTTTCTCACCCCTTTTAGTAACCTTACCATCAAGTCCATACAATCTTAAAACAGTCCACAAAGCCTCCTATCAATTCTATCATACGCTTTCTCTAAATCCATAAATGCCCAAAACACATCCTTGCCTTTCGCTAAATACTTTTCACACATCTTCTGTCTCACAGCAAACACCTGATCAACGCATCCCCTCCCTCTCCTAAAAAGCCACACTGCTCATCACTAATCACTCCCTCTGTGGCTCCCCTCTCTAACTCTCAGTAATTAACACTCTCACCCATACACCTTACCTACAACACTCAACAGACTTATACCTCCCTAAAAGAAGCTAGTACATTCATACTTATCACCCTTGCCTCTTATACAACGGGATTCCACACAAGCACTTGCCCAGTCACCCACTGGCACCATACCTTTTCTCAAAGCACACATTCAACAATCTTACTAACCAGTCAACAATAGTCACTTCCACCACCCTTCAGGCATTCCACAGCACACCCATCCATACTCTGCAGCTTCTCCCTGTTTTCATCTCCTTTACTGCCTTCTCCACTTCCTCCACTTCGTGATCAAAGGTAATCATTCCAACTCTCCCAACACATTTATTCCTTGCACCCTTCCATCTCGCACACAATCTCAGCCACCCTCTTTCCTCCCCTCTTCACATTTGAACAATCTTTTCAAAGTACTCTGCCCATCTCTTCCTTACATTGCATCCATCTCAATTAACATCCTTCCATCCTCTGATTTTACTCGTTCTTCCTTCCCAGACTCTCCCTTTCGCATCCCTTTTTCACCTCCCTTCCAAAACATTTTCTTAGTTCTGCTGAAAATTCTCTATTGCTTTCAGCCGCCTACCCCACCTCTCATCTGCTGCCACTTTAGCATCACGCACAGCCCTTCTCTGCTCTATTCTCTTCTCCTTATACCTTTCATTATGACATCTCATCCTTTCCTCTGCAGCCACACTTCATATGCACGTCTGCTTCTCAGCCACGATCATAGTTCACTATATTGAAAATAAAGAAATTCTCAGAACAAGGAAGGAGCACTCCAGAGGGCGCAACACCGGCGCTCTGCATGTTTGGTATGAAGCATAACTGATCAAAGGGTCTTGAGTTTTGATCTTCCCCTGTGACCTTCTTGACCTTCGACCTTTTCATCTAAATTCAATCATTTGTTTGATTATTTGTTTTGAATCACTAAAAACTAATGCAATAAAAAATTAATGCAATTCGCACTTAAAGGCCTTAACCTTGAGCTTTAAACTTTTTCCCTCCCCAAATCCAATTATTTGTTCCTTTGTGATCCTCTCAACTTTTATTCTAAATCTTGTGTAATTCAGTCTATAACATTTCTTCGCCATAAAGCTACTGTAACATATACAAACAGAAGTCACAAAAAATGAAGCTGGAAAATGGAGATCTTTTAGTGATGTGAGTTAACATTACGAAAAACGTTACAAAGAGCATCCATGTAATAAGCATGACTGGTAAAATTTTGAGGTGATGTGCACGTGAAGGCTCAGTTTTCCTGCCCTGAAATGTACTGCCTGGACGATCAGACTCCGACCGTATGAAAACTTAGTAGTAATATCGCACCAGCCCAATCAACCCCAACAGGAAATGTAGGGTTGTGTGTGAAGGGCAGAGAGAGAGAGAGAGAGAGAGAGAGAGAGAGAGAGAGAGAGAGAGAGTGTGTGTGTGTGTGTGTGTGTGTGTGTGTGTGTGTGTGTGTGTGTGTGTGTGTGTGTGTGTGTGTGTGTGTGTGTGTGTGTGTGTGTGTGTGTGTGTGTGTGTGTGTGTGTGTGTGTGCGCTATGCCTCCATCATCACAATGGAGGGGTAAAACTCTACTTTGTTCACAACTAAAACATTATCGGGTGAGGAGAAAGCTTTCTTTATTAATAATGTTTCTGTTTGTACCTGCTGTTGAAACAATATTTAATAGATCTCATCCTCCAAATTACACCTTTCTCTTTGCTCTCTCTCTCTCTCTCTCTCTCTCTCTCTCTCTCTCTCTCTCTCTCTCTCTCCCCTTCACACACAACCCTACATTTCCTGTTCGCTCTGACTGGGCTGGCGCGATATTTCTACTAAATTTTCGTACAGTGGGAGTCTGATGATCCACGCAGCATATTTCAGGGCAGGAAAACTGAGCCTTCACGTGCACATCGCCTCAAAAGTTTATTACTCATACTTATTATAAAGATGCTGCTTGTAACGTGAGCAGTACTGTTAACTCTCTCACTAAGATCTCCAATTCCAATTTCATTTTGCGTCTATAAAACAAGGCACTCAGGGGAATTAGAGTAAGGTGACTCCTTCAATATGGCAAGTCTCTCCAGCGCTGAATAATATATGAAGATAATTAGAACAAAATATATATGGCATGATCGCATAGACAGGTCAAAATACACACAAAAAAGAATAACTAATACTAACAGAAACCGAACTGAAGAAAAAAATCAGTAAAAACAATGCCAAGACACACCCATTCATTTCAGTTCCTCCAGCACTGTATCATTAAAAGCTCTTCCCTCTTCCTCATTTTTATATCCAAAACACTCTCTGCGCCAGATAATGCTGTACACATTTCACTTTAATATTCCCTGCCTTCCAATACAACTCGTATAATATAAAACTGCTGCCATTACCGCCTCCCACCTCAAAGACTCTACCTCTCCCTTCCTACTTTCCAGTATCTTTCCTTTTCCTTCTCTTGCTCTCTCCCACCCTTACCTTCCCCTCTCTCCCACTCTGTCCTCTCAAACTCCCTTTATCATATCACAACACACCACATCATACATCGACCACCATCAACGTATCATGCCACCACAGTCTCATGAACATGTTAATTCCACGCCATTCCAACACAACCAGCATAATTTCTACTACATCACACCGTCTACTGATATACCACCACCATCAACAAATCATTAACATCACCACACCACATCACCATAGTTAATACAAAGGCCGTCCTCCTTTTCCTACACCAGCTCAAACGTCCTGTCCTATCACCATCGCAATCAGGTTAAACTTTAATTACCATCCCTTGTGCTGTCATGTTGTGGCTGCAAAGGAGAGGCAGTGCACTCCAAATGACTAAACCTGAATACATATAAGAGCCTGTTTCCTGTGGCCACTGCTATTATTCTTGATTTCTGGCATCGGGGCCATTAGAAAATATCCCGCTTCAAGAAGGATATCAAAAGGGGAAACAGACATGTAATTAATTATGTAAAACGAAGGACAGGAAGTAAAACGGAAGGTTGAGAAAGACGTGCAATTAAGTAAAACGAAGGACAGGAAATAACACGGATGGCTGAGGAGAGGTACTGAGAGGCAGGACGAGGGACGGTGGGGCACACAGACTAGAAAAAAAAAAATCCGTCAGGCCCGGAAGATAACAAACCAGCACTTACGTAAGGTGGAATCCCTCCAGGAAAGACCGGAGAAGGTAATGAATAGGAATTGGAATATGGCACAAAAATAACTGTGGATGATATACGAGTATAATGTCAAGTACATGTGGCAAGAATGCTGTTAAAGTAAATGAAAAAAAAATAATAATAAAATGGGGCCTGCGGAGGTAAATGAAGCAGATGTGGTCACGGTATGTACTCACACCCAATTTATAAAAAAACATTATCAAAAGAAATTATGAAAATTTGTACAGTAACATTTCCACATCTCACCCGTTCTGCTATCATACTGAAGCTTGTCCATTATCGTTCACTTCAGAATGCATCGTTTATGAACTGCTAGGTTATGTCAATACTTACAGTAATTGCTCGTCATGGTGTTTTGAGGGACAGTCTCACCCTCTCTGCCCGGTGTCCTTAGCCTCAGACTCCTTGTAACTTAGACATTTGTTTTAATATTCATTTCCACTTCCCCATCCCTATGTAGTCTCGTGTGAACCCGTTATGTTACAGTGTCTTGTACGCTGCTCTACCATACTGTGCATGTGAAGAGTTATTTCACGTTTATTTGTCAGTTTCGGTTATACTTGCCATATTCTACCAATTCCTGCATAGCTCTCAGTAAAATCGTTCCCCAGAGTGCTTAGTCTTGTACTGAAGCTTAACAACTCAGCGTTCTGCACTGTGAGAGAGGGGATGGCGGAAGGGGAAAGGCACTTTTAAACAGTCTGCGACAGGGAACTGCAAATTGCACAGAAATCTGCATAGGTCTGGAACACTTTGTTATAAAATACTAAGCCGACTGAACACAAAGCACTCTCTCATTTTTTTTTTTTTTCACACCGCTGTGATGCTCTATTGTAAACTAACATGAAGCATCACTCACCCTCTGCTCTTTACTTATCTTCCTTTGGTCTCGTTCCTCTTGTTCCTTACTTCTTTCAGCCAACCGTCAAACCTTAATTCCTCTAATTCCACATCCTTCCTCCCTTAGTAGCATCCTTCTCCCCACCTCCTTTTGTTCTCATTCCTTTCCTTCCTCATCGTTCTTCTCTCATTCTCCTTTCCTCTTCCTACCTCCTACCCGACCTCACTCCTCATCATTCCTCCTGTACTCTAACCTCTCACTTTCCTCACCCTTCCTCACTCGCATTCTTCTCCCTCACCCAGCATCGCCATCCCCACCATTCTCCTCTCCTTCATGTTCCTTGTTTTACTAACATCCACAACTTAACATGTTTAACATCTAAGGTGCTGGCTACTCAAGGCTACTGGTGGTTGGTGGATGGAAGGCAGGGTACGAAAATGATTAGAAGAGTGGAAGATTTCTGGAAGAAAGGGAAAGAAGAGGGGAGGTAATGTTAAGCAAAGGATGAGAAAGGAGAAAACAGGGTGAAAGAAGAAAGTGGACAAGGAAAAGTACGGAAGGAAAAAGAATGGAGGGAAGAAAGAATATACATTACCACCTCTGTTTACCAGTCCTTTTAATATAAACAACATAGCCAGCCTCTTTGTTGCAGTTCGGCTAATGCTTATGTTTTGCCTCAGTGGCAATTCACAAAGCGCATTCATATTCACAGCAATAGCAAACTGGCTTATAAAGACCTACCCTCCCCTACCCCATTCCACACACCAAAACAATGCACCTCTTTGTTAGGCATTTCGAAATCTGCATGTCTCATCTTGGTTTCTGTTATCACGGAGACTCCTTGCCTGCCCGTGTACATGATTCCACACTCTGGTTCGCTTAATGTCATTTTTATCTCTCTCTCCCCTTCCCTTCCTCCTTTTTCCTCCCTTCGCTCCACTCTCCCAACGTCCCTCCCTTTCACTTTCTCCCTTCACCCCTCGTTCTCCCTCTCATCTTGCCTCCCTTTCCATTTCCGCCAGCTTTCCTTCGTGACCCTACCCTGCCTCTCTCCCCCTTTCATCGTTCTTCTCCTCATCTTGTCTCCCTCTCCCCCTCACCTTGTCTCCTTCATCACCCCACCCTGCCTCCTTTTTCTCTTCGCCCAGCCTCCCTGTCCCCTTCACCCTGCCTCACTTTCCACCCTTCTCCCTTTCCCTCTCTTTTCCATCTCCCTTCCTCTCTCTCCCCCTCATCTTCACGCCGTCTCCCCCTCACTTTAACTGCCTTTCCCTCTAACCCTGCCTGCCTCTCCCTCTCACCTTGCCTCCTGTTCCCCCGTCACCTTGCCTTCCGTTTCCCCTCACCCTGCCTCCCGTTCCTCTTCACCCTGCCTCCCGTCCCCTCTCACCCTGCCTCCCGTTCCCCCTCGCCCTGCCTTCCGTTCCCTTTCACCCTTCCTCCCGTTCCCTCTCACCCTGCCTCCCGTTCCCTCTCATCCTGCCTCCCGTTCCCCCTCACCCTGCCTTCCGTTCCCTCTCACCCTGCCTCCCGTTCGCCCTCACCCTGCTTCCCGTTCGCCCTCACCCTACCTCCCGTTCGCCCTCACCCTACCTCCCGTCCTCCCTTACCCTGCCTCCCATTTCCTCTCACCCTGCCCCCCTTCCCTCTCACCCTACCTCCCGTTCCTTCTCACCCTGCCTCAGGTTCTCCCTCACCCTGCCTCCCATTCCCTCTCACCCTGCCTCCCATTCCTTCTCACCCTGCCTCCCGTTCCCTCTCACCCTGCCTCCCGTTCCCCCTCACCCTGCGCCCATTCCCTCTCACCTTGCCTCCAGTTCCCTGTCACCCTGCCTCCCGTTCCCTCTCACCCTGCCTCACGTTCTCTGTCACCCAGCCTCCCGTTCCCTCTCACCCTGCCTCCCGTTCCCTCTCACCCTGCCTCCCGTTCCGTCACCCTGCCTCCCATTCCGTCACCCTGCCTCCCGTTCCGTCACCCTGCCTCCCGTTCCGTCACCCTGCCTCCCGTTCCGTCACCCTGCCTCCCGTTCCCTCTCATCCTGCCTCCCGTTCTCTAGCCTCCCTTTCCCCCTCACCCTCCTCCCTCACGCCAGCATCTGTGTTGGATCTAAAACACAGCCAGCATGAGAATGGCTATTGCGGCTGCTGGAGGATTAAATGGCTAATGAGGGAGGGAAGGAAAAATAGAAATGACAGAGGCAGGAGGATGACCGGAAGAAACAGATATTAACTGCAAAGCATTCAGAGAGCGCATACCTCCGCCACTGTCATTGCCATTAAAAAGGATCCGAATCCAGAGGCATGGATATAGGATCTTTATCCGGATCCGCCCTCAAATTTAATCAATTCATTCTTGATCCATGGAGCACCTCTCCACAAAATTTCACTGATATTAATTGAAAACTTGTGGAGATATTTAGGGGGATACTCCGGATCCGAATCCGGATCCAGCCCCAAATTTAATTATTTGTTCAGTGGTCCACGGCCCACCCTTCCACAAATTTTCATCAAAATCCGTTCTTACCGTTTTGAGTAATCTTGCTAACAACAGACAGACTGACAGACTGACAGACAGACAAACAAACCAACGCGGGGTAAAGTATATACCTCCTTGGCGAAGGTAAAAAATGCAAGAGGGGACAGGTCAGGTACGGCGGGGGTACGGTAGGGTAGGAAAGTGCAGAGGAGGGTAGACCAGGGCAGGGCATGTTAAGGTTGGGTAGGGCACAGCTGGGCAGGGCAGGGCAGGGCAAGGCATGGTAGGCCAGGGAAGTGGGTGTGACAGTATTGATGTGGGCGTTGGTTAGAGGAGGTGTAGCTGTAAACGTGGGTGAGCCTAAGAATCAAGGAGTAAGTGTGGATGACAGTGAGAGTAGGTGTGAGTGTGGGTAATAATGTGTGTACGTGTACGTGTGGGTGAGAATGAGTGAGAAAGACCCACAGTTCTACACGGGGTGATGATAGTTGTAATTGAGCCCTGCAGTTCCAAAAGTCTTCCCAAGCTGTATAAAATCATCTTGAGGCAGCAAGCATTAGATATAAAATACTTCTTTGCACAGAAAGGCAAAACTCTCTCTCTCTCTCTCTCTCTCTCTCTCTCTCTGGACAGTGTTACAAAGAAAAAAATACTGTGTACCCTTTCCGAAGTTGTCTAATACAATGCAACACAGCACAATGGATTAAAGCTCACCAACCCACCATAACTGCCAACAGAAGGATGGACGGCAGGAAAAATGTCATCCCGTCTCAAGTGCGCTAAGACCATCAAATTCGTTTTCGGAAATTCCCCATAAATATCTACACTTTTAAAAACCGTCATCATCCCGCTGTCCCATCCTCCTCCCTCTCAGTAACCCAACACACTGCAAACCTTCTTGGTGACAGGGAAGGAAGAGGCGACTGGGGAAAGGTGGGAGACTAGAGACAGAAGGGAGACCAAAGGATGGAGGAAGAGTTATTAAAAGAAGGATGAGATCAAGGGAGAAAGGGAAGAAATAAGCCAAGCAGTGGGTGGAGGTGGATGGGTGGAAGTGGAGAAAGCAACCAGGACCTTAAGTGTGCGGCCACACCTGCTAAAAACATGTGATTGACGAGATGAAACGGAGCACAGGGTTAGAGCTGCTGTAGTATTGTAGTCTGAACGTTTGATGGACCCCTGAGCCTCGTTTCCTTGTGGTGGGGGCAAAGTGTCAGGGCCTCAAGACTACCTCCACTGCAGGTTCTTTGTACCATTAATGGTATTTACTCCAGGGAAAACTCTGCAACACTTTTGCATTTTAAATTAAGAGTTAAAATAAGATAACAGGACTTGGAACATTGTGATAACAGAATGGAAGAGATAAGAAGTAAGGCTAAGAGAGACAAATGTAAAAGTTAAGTGGAGAATGAAGTGGTGAGGCGAGATCGGGAGCGAGAAGAAATTGCTAAAGAAAACAAAGGAATAAAAGCTGAGGAGGGTGTCTGAGGTGAAAATGCTGAGGGAGAAAAAGAGGAGGCAAGACATAAGACAAAAATACTGCCTATTAGTGTTAATGCTGTGCAAACTCCCAGACCAAAAGAGGTACAAGGCCAAGGTGATTACTACTGACTGAGAAAAGTTCATTTTTCAAAGAAGAAATGTGAGACATGAGGATGAGTACAACAATAAGCAATGGCAGTAAGGTTGGCGATATTCATGCAACTGGAAGCGTCCTACAGTCAAACGTGTGGAACCCTCACAGTTGCTGTATTGGGACTGTATTTCTGTACAGCCACTACTACCTCCAGACTATCCTACTGTGTGCCAGAGACGTCACGAATACTGGGATAACCATTTCACAGCCCTGGTGTTCTCTTATTCCATTTTGTGGGACCTCCAAACGATTTTATTCAAACTAAAATGGTCTATCGTACTAAGGGAGTTAAAATATTTTCCTCCCTTAAATGGTCACAACATTGACTTTTTTTTTTTTTTTTTTTAGTTTCCTTGCACAGCTTCCTGATGGTTTCATAGAGCTTTGTAGAGGCCTCTTGTCATGAAAGTTTATTATACAAGTAATGTAACCTTAACATAGGGTCACTGAGGTAGAGTTTTACTGTATCCTGGCTGGACAAACACAAATGCCCGGTCCTTTGACAATATGCTCTAAACCACGCCAGACTACAATAAACAACCTCAGCTGTGCCCAACTTTAAAACAATTCACCTCACCGCATATTATGCCATAATGCCACTATTAAAGGTAGCAATATGGCATTTTACCTTATCCTTTTCATTCAAAACTCGTCCCACACCTTCAGCGAAGGTTCTCAGGTGACTTGTGACAGACTGACCATATCCAGGCTTCTCTGCAATACGTGGCTGCAGCCTTCACCTGAGACCAGTTCTTATTCAGGGATACTCCCCATCCCATGTCTCTTATCAGGTGTCTGCTGGCATACCGACCCAGGTTCAAATCCCCGCTGGGGCAGGAAACAGTTTAGGGATTTGAATTTAATAAAAATCAGACTTTACTGATCTACCAGAAGACTCGCCGACATGTAAAAAATATCCCCGCTAATACCAATACACCAGTCCTGTATCAGACAGCCCTAGCAAGTATTCATTATGGACGGTGGGTGTTAGCGCAGAAGAGGTGACATGTAGAGGTGTAGGGAAAGTAGGAGGACTACTGAGCCTTGGGAGCAGGTTGTGAAGCCTATGCCCAGAGTCGGGCACAAAAAAAAAAAAAAAAATACCGGCAGCCACCACCAGGAAACAAAGGCATTCAGTCATTCAGTCCCCCGACCAGCTGCTGGTCGTGGGTGTTATACTCTCTGAGTTTTTTTTTTTTTTTTTTTTTCTATCATGGGCCAACCTAACCAATATATTTGGGATGATGTGATCAGAAACAGAAAAACACAACAGACCGTAATATAAGACAATGAAAAGGTCAACATCATATATATATATATATATATATATATATATATATATATATATATATATATATATATATATATATATATTTATATAAACATAGTTTTTTACTGTAAAGAGAAAGATAATGTAAACTTTAAGTGAGAATACTAAAAATCACTACTGTCCAGTAAAGTTTCAGGTTCAAAACAAAAGAGTTAGGTAACATTACAAGTTAAAGTTTAATGCTCAAAGTAACAACAAAACATTCAGGACTCATAAGGATAATGTAATGGCAAAAAACAGGTTAAATATATGGTTAACTGCAATAGCCTCTATTAACACGAAATTAGCATGAGTAAATTTGTCTAAGTCAGCCCTGTTCAAATGAGAATACCAGATAATACTCAGTGAATGCAAGATATATTATTACAGATACAAATTTTATTAATAAGGGCTGACACCCAAAACACATGAATCATAAAAACCTTTACTAGGCCTAAGAATTAACACCTTACGCTACACAGTACAAGAAAAATGCAATAACAATTATACTCAAATTACACAGCTGCTAGATGGTTGGAGACTTCCTGAGCACTCACAATAATAAAAACTGTACAGGGAGGACAGAGATGTGAGCAAAATGAGGAGTAGATCTAAGTGGCAATAATGCAGAGACTGAGCTTATTATATAGGGGCCGGCAGAGCTTGATACAACTTGTAAGAAGGACGCGCAAATGAAGCCATGGGGACAAAGGGTTGACAATCCTGCTATGAACAACAGAAAGAACGACTTACTCTACTATAAGGGAGGAGGGGGGGAGTGAGGTAGAACACGCTCGTGATCAAGCATGCAGCATACTGTACGTTAGAATTACACAAAGGATGATGAAATCATAGGCTATGTAACACCTCCCCACAAAGAAAAAGAAATTTACAAAGGAAATTTCTTATTACTCTAAAACAATCTGTCTAAAGTCTAGATAAGCAATCTGCAATAACATTTTCTTTCCCCTTGACATGTTGTATGTCTAATGAATACTCCTGAAGAAGTAGACTCCATCTTGTCAATCTCTGATTTTTATCTTTAAACTTACTAAGGAATTTCAGTGGGTTATGATCGGTATAAATGATTATGGGGTCAAAATCAGAACACAAATAAAATGAAAAATGCTGTAAACCCAAAATCAAGGCCAAAAGCTCTTTCTCAATAGTTGAGTAGTTCTTTTGAGGTGGAGTGAACTTCTTACTGTAATAAGATACAGAGTGTTCAATACCCTGATCATCCTCTTGCAGCAAAAAAACTCCAGCTCCTGTATCACTTGCATCAACAGCCATCTTATAAGGCTTAGCAAAATTTGGAGTAGCGAGCACTGGCTGACTTAATAGGATAGCTTTAAGTTTGCTGAAAGAGGATTCACAGTTATCGGTCCAGACAAATTTAACTCCCTTTTTCAGTAGGTCTGTAAGTGGTGATACAAGAATTGAAAAGTTAAGAACAAATCTCTTGTAATAACCTACCATTCCCAAAAATCTTTGTAGCTCTTTCCTACTTTTAGGTCTGGGAAGATCACTTATAACCTGAACCTTAGCTCCTGGTGGTGCAACATGTCCATCACCAATTACGTACCCAAGGTACTGAACTTTAGCTTAACCAAACTCACACTTTGATAAATTAGCTACAAGATTAGCCTGAACCAAACGCTCAAGAAATTTACTGACATGGCATAGGTGATCTTTCCAGTTGTCACTGAAGATTAATACATCATCAATATAAACAACACACCCTGCCAAACCCTCTGTTACAACATTCATGAGCTTCTGAAATGTGGCTGGTGCATTCTTCATACCATATGGCATTACAGAACATGCAAAAATCTTTCCTAGTGTTACAAAACATGAGATCTCCCTAGCACGTTCAGTCATAGGTAGTTGCCAGTATCCCTTTAACAAATCAAACTTACTTATGTACCTAGCCTTTCCGATCTTGTCTATGCAATCTTCCACGCGAGGGAGAGGGTAAGTGTCTGTTTTGGTTATCTGATTAACACGTCTGTAGTCGATGCAAAGCCGCTGTGACCCACCTGGCTTAGGGACTAGAGTGACAAGAGAACTCCACTCGCTCTGACAGGGCTCAATCATCTTGTGGTTCAACAGGTAGCCAAGCTCCTTCTGGATGAGAGGAACCTTCACTGGGTTCACATGGTAAGGAGGTAATTTAATTGGCTTTGCGTCTCCAACATCGACATCATGCATCAACACAGTGGTTCTTCCTGGAGTATCACGGAACACTTGCGGGTACTCCTGCAGTAATGCCGAAAACTCCTGCCTTTCCTCGGGAGGTAGATGAGAAAGCTTAGTCTGGAGATCATTCATGATATCAGGATTCTTCCCCAAACTATCACTCAGGCTCCTGCTGCATGGGAGAACTTCACTTGCAGACTCGGGTGAAACAGCTACAGTGCAGACTGGGTTATTTTCGCCCCGCCTGTGATATAACTTTAGCATGTTGATGTGACAAAGTTGCTTGTTCTTTCTACGATCTGGTGTGGCGATGACATAGTTGACATTACTGAGTTTCTTCTCCACGAAATAAGGACCACTAAACTTGGCTTGAAAAGGTTGCCCATGCACCGGTAGCAGAATCAAAACCTGATCTGGCTGAAAGTGGCGTAACCTGGACTTCTTATCATACCAAGTCTTTATCTTCTCCTGAGCAGCTCCTAAATTCTCTCTCGCCAGCTGTAAAGCAGTGGACAGCCGTTCTTTGAACTTCATCACATACTCCAGCAGGTTGACGTCATCTTCCTCCGACAGCCAGCATTCCTTGAGTAGCTTAAGGGGTCCTCTTACTTCATGGCCAAACAGTAGTTCAAAAGGTGAGAAGCCCAGTGATTCATTTGGAGATTCTCTTGCGGCAAATACAACGAATGGAAGACCTTTATCCCAGTCTTTCTGATGTTCCAAACAGTATTTCTTGAGCATCGATTTGAGTGTTTGATGATATCTCTCCAACGCTCCTTGGGTCTGGGGATGGTAAGCTGAAGACGTGATCTGGGTGATGCCCAACTCTTTCAGAGACTGCTTGAAAACATTTGACATGAAATTACTTCCCCGGTCTGACTGTACCTCCTTGGGCAGACCAAACTTTGTGAAGAACCCTAGCATTTCCTTAACCACGTTCTTTGCTGAGATATTTCTAAGTGGAATGGCTTCAGGATAACGAGTAACCATATCAATCAGGGTCAACACATAAGAAAATCCTGAAGAAGTCTTAGGAAGAGGGCCCACAATATCCACCAACACACGGGTGAATGGCGCCTCAAAAGAAGGAATGGGAACTAGAGGTGCAACCTTTTCGGTCTGATTACACTTTCCCACAACTTGACAGGTGTGAGAAGACTTACAATACCAGGAAACATCCCTGAAGATACCTGGCCAGTAGAAGTGTTTCAAAATGCGTGCCACAGTCTTCCTCACTCCAAGGTGTCCTGCCAAACTGGAATCATGAGCCACTCTAATGATATCCTGCCTACAAACACGAGGGATGACAACTTGATGTACAACCTCCCATTCACAGTTGGCTGATGCTGTTGGGGGTCTCCACTTCCTCATAAGTACTCCTGACTTTATATAATAACAAGTAGAAGCACCAGCTGACTCTTCCTCACTGCAAGCAGAGTTAGCTAGACCTTTCAACTCAGGGTCAGCAACCTGCAACTCAACCAACTCTTGACGAGACAAATTATCAACACTACGGGGTACTGCCTCATCTGGTGAGTGGTCCAAATTAGCAAGAAAAGTGTCATCTAGGATAACATCATCATCATCATTATCCTCTAAGTCACCAGTTACTTTAGACTTAGCCCTAGTGACAGCACATGCAGGGAACACATCAGGGACATCACAATCCTGGGTCGCAGCCACTGGCTCACAAGACAACTGAGGAGCTGGACACACTTGACTTCCACCAATATCATTTCCAAGTAAGAAAGTTACACCTGACATTAGGAGTGTCTCAACCAACCCAACCATAATGGAACCATTAACAAAGCCAGACTCTAAATTCACTCTGCACAGAGGGACAGAGAAGTAATTATTCCCTACACCTTGTAAGATTACAGTTTCATCAGAGGAATTAACATTAGAGTCTAGAACACTGGTCAGCATAAGGGATTGGCAAGCACCTGTATCACGATATATTTTAACTGATTTCCTGTCATTACTGTCCAGAGGACTGACAAAACCATCAGACAGGAAATTAGCACATGAACTCTTGAGAGTGTCACCCACGTTACTCCTCAAAAGAGGAGCTTCATCATGAGGATTTAATTTACCCCTCAATGCAGGTTCAGTTAACTCAGTTAAAGAATTCTGGGAACTCTCAAGAGTGGACACTAGACCAATTGACTGAATATTTAAAGACTCCTTTTTGTTCACATCACGCTGTCTCCTGAAACATTTCTCCGTGGTATGAACAAGCTTACTACAATAAGTACATTTACTTTTCTGAAATCTAGAGGTGAAGCTGGTATTTACTTCCTGAGAAACATCATCTTTATTCTCTTTCCTGTTACCTGTACTCTGAGTAGAGGCAACGTACTTACTCTCAGCTTTCCTTTTTTCTTTAGAATATCTCTTGTGAGTGAGAACATATTTATCACTAAAACTGCAGCATCAGACAAATTATCTATTCTTTTCTCATCAAGATATAGGCTTACATCTTTATTAATACACCTTTTGAAATCCTCCAGCAAAATCATCTGCTAAAATTTGTCAAAATCAGAATCCACATTCTTAGAATTTAACCACTGCTCTAACAGATCTTCTTTGATATTTGCATACTCAACATGGGATTGCTTATCTTGCTTATAAGTTGTCCTAAATTTTACTCTATAGGCTTCAGGAACAAGCTCATAGGCCTTAAGAATCAAGCTCTTAACTACATCATAATTATCACATTGATCCTGAAGCAAAGATGCATAAGTTACTTGACCTTTACCGGTGAGAACAGTTTGAAGAAGTACTGGCCAATACTTTTTGGGCCAATTAAAACCTGTAGCTACCCTCTCAAACAACTGAAAATACTTTGTTAAATCAGATTCATTAAAAGGAGGGACAAGTTTAACATTTTTGGCCACATCAAAATCATCAGAGCTAGATGATCCAGTTCCACCTTGTTTCATGCGATACTCATGGTCTGCCTGAATCCTAGCTAGTTCAATTTGTGCCTGAGCCTGTGCCTGTGCCTCCTGAATACGAGCATTTGCCTGAAATTCAGCCTCCTGAATACGAGCCTGAGACTCCGCCTCCTTAGCCTGAGACTCAGCCTCCTTAGCACGAGCCTGAAACTCAGCTTCCTTAACACAAGCCTCCTGCAGACCTAGCTGTAACTTAGCTATTTCAATCTGCGTTTGCTCATTTGGGGGAGTTACATTAAACAAGCTTTTATTAATCATGCCAACAATTTGATCTTTAGAATGATGAGAGTGAACTGCAATTCCCAATTGTTGAGCAACAAGCTTAAGTTCATTCTTTGTTCTGTTTTCTACATCACACACTGTTTGCGCATTTGACAAAAAATCTTTGGCTTCATCAAGTGTAGTAATAGTAGACATCATGAATAAATCACAGTCGCAAAATATCAAGCAATATCCTTATGATAATATCCTGAATATCCTGATAAGAGGTCGCCAAATTTATGTTACGGAAGAAAGATAATGTACACTTTAAATGAGAATACTAAAAATCATTACTGTCCCGTAAAGTTCCAGGTTCAAAACAAAAGAGTTAGGTAAAATTACAAGTTAAAGTTTAATGCTCAAACTAACAACAAAACATTCAGGACTCATAAGGATAATGTAATGGCAAAAAACAGGTTAAATATATGGTTAACTGCAATAGCCTCTATTAACACGAAATTAGCATGAGTAAATTTATCTAAGTCAGCCCTGATCAAATGAGAATACAAGATAATACTCAGTGAATGCAAGATATATTATTACAGATAGAAAATATTATTAATAAGGGCTGACACCCAAAACACATGAATCACAAAAACCTTACTAGGCCTAAGAATTAACACCTTACGCTACACAGTACAAGAAAAAATGCAATAACAGTTATACTCAAATTACACAGCTGCTAGATGGTTGGAGACTTCCTGAGCACTCACAATAATAAAAACTGTACGGGGGAGGACAGAGATGTGAGCAAAATGAGGAGTAGATCTAAGTGGCAATAATGCAGAGACTGAGCTCATTATATAGGGGCCGGCAGAGTTTGATACAACTTGTAAGAAGGACGCGCAAATGAAGCCATGGGGACAAAGAGTTGACAATCCTGCTCTGAACAACAGAAAGAACGACTTACTCTACTATAAGGGAGGAGGGGGGGAGTGAGGTAGAACACGCTCGTGATCAAGCATGCAGCATACTGTACGTTAGAATTACACAAAGGATGATGAAATCATAGGCTATGTAACAATATATATATATATATATATATATATATATATATATATATATATATATATATATATATATATATATATATATATACATATTTAATTCATTCATGAACAGAAGCACCATCAGAGTCAATAAGGTGTTGTTGATCACCTCCACTCTATCTGGCCGAGAAGACCCATCAACCACAGGCAAACAGCCGCCCCTAGGAAGCCGTTCCATGCAGTGAATTCATGTTCCCTTGTGAAGGAGAGCACCTGGCTACAGCGAGGTGCGAGGAAAAGTATGGAGATTTGGTTCCCGGGTGGATGCCGCATTTGCGTCTCCATCCAGTTAAAAGGTTCCCATGCAGCGTTGCAAATGATTTCTTGGGTTACAGGAAACCATTATCCTTGTCACTCAGTGTGGAGACACCTGAATTGAAAAGATGAGTAAGCAAAAAAGATATGAAGGAAAGGGCGATGCAGGAAGAGAGGAGGGCAGACGTACAAACAGAATGATAAAGGTGAAGGAAAAAGTAGGCAGCACTACAGTAAGTGCTGAGGGAGAACGAGTGAGTAGGGATATGAAAGGAACATGGGTACAGAAGTGTGTGTGAGCTGGGAGGAGGGGCAGATAATGCCATGTGTAAATAAAGCTAAGCCAGACTGACTCGGTTGGTGGAATTTGTGCTTTGTTCCCTCCACCAACCACCAAACACCACCACACTTTTATTACTGCTTGTAGACCAATAAACGCAATTTACCTTCACACCACAGCCAACGAATAACAACCTTTCAAAATGTCTCCCTCTGTTTCCCTTGCAAAGAAGAAACATCTGTGAGAGGTGGAAAAGAGAAGGAAACATCACAGGAAGGAAAGCGAAAATGTAGGTGTTGCAGAAGTGGAAATACACAATAAAAGGAGAGTGAAGACACCAGTACAGCTGGGGTGAATATAAGAGAAGAGAGGGACCAGACTGCGAGGAGAGAAAAAAGGACGGAATGAAATGGGGAGGGAAGGCAACTCAGGAATTATGATCATTGGAGGAAGATATAATATGAAGAAAGATGAGTAAAAAGGTATGAAGAACTTAGGGACTGATCTTCGTCTCATTCTGAACCTATTTCTCATTAACACACTGGGTGAGTAGGATTCGGAAACAAAAAAGAGAAACATTACAAGAGGAATATCATACTTACACATACCAAGAGTAAATCCTTCAATTCAGTTCTTACCTGCAACAGAGAAAAACATATCGGTTAGCTTACACACGAGTGTAATGGAAGATATTTAAGTTATGCAAAAAAAAAAAAAAAAAAAAAAGAAAGAAAGAAGAAACACAAGCAAAACAAGGAAAACATTTCTTGACCGTCCCGAAAAATGTACACATGATGGAAAAAGGCAATTTGATGAGGTGTGGAATGTTGACAATGACAGACAACATACCACAGATAACAATAACAGGGCCACAAGCGACATAGACGCTTGAGCAAAAAGAATAATCTGACTTGAAAGACTGACGGAGAGTAATAAGGCTACTTGTGTTAAACTTGTAGAATACTAAATGGAAGAATAGGAGACTGACTAACCCAAGGTGGCAGCAGGATGTGGAGGGAAACTGTGGGAGTCGTGTGTGCCAGGATGAATGTGAAGCCCACTGGGGCGACCTGAGATAACACTTGAGATGGAGCATAGGGATAACACTGGAACAGGCCGAGGTCTGTGTCCAATGGGAAGAGAAAAACTTACTGATACGAAGACACCTGAAAACCTTCCAGCTTTTGGAAACATAGCAGTGGAGAGAAGAGGAGGGAAAGATGTAGAAAGATCAGTTCTTTATGCCTCACTGTCCTAAGCTATAACCGTAAGATTAAGCGTTAAACCATTTGCACCCAGCGTCATCAGTGTAGGATGGAGCTGGGCAATTTCAAAAGTTAATAAAGGGGCGGGGGACCCAGCGGTAGGGACCTGTGAGCTTCACGACTATGAGCCAATAAGCAAAGGGCGGTATGCCAAGTACCCTTCCAGCGCAATCCCTCACACAGGAACCATGGGAACTAATGGGTTTACAAGGCAATCTCCCAATAATGCCTGAAGTTATTTACATCTGAGGAGACATGTTCGCTTGCAGTTCTTTCTTGACATTGGAGGAGGGGGAGGAATGGAAGCGAAGGAAGTGAAGTACAAAACTATGACCGTCTGTGAAACAAAATGCTAACAGTAGAGGAAAACTCTAAATCATTTATTTCACATTCAACAAGAAAGAGGCAGTTAAAAATAAAAAGCCTCGGAGAAGCACCATCAGGAAAGCAAGGGGGAATGGAGGGGCGGATAGACCAAAATTAATCCCGCTCAGGCCCTGAAGACATCCCCAGCTCACATAAAATTAAAACGAAATTTCTTTATGGTGGCTGAACATCAGATAAGGAGAAAAAAAGTGGTTCACCTACAAAACCAGAACCTGCAAGTAATATAAGCTACGGCAAGAACACCCAATGAGACTGTTTTCTTCAAGTATTATTCAGTTTCGGTCTCCATCCATTATGTTTCCTGTTCTATGGTTCCAATATATCCTACTGGCTTCCCCTCCCATCCCTGTTTCCTTATATTTATTTTCCCTCGGATCTTCCTGCCTCTACATCTCATACTCTTTCCTTTTCTTTCCCTCCCATTCATTTCCCCTTGAGCCTTGTGTCACCTCACAAACTATCAGCTACATAACAACATATACCTTTAACAGCCTGAACCTCGTTTAGATCATATGGTCCATTATTCCAACAATTAAACCCCTGGCAGTTGCTCCGCCAGGTTTATTTCATTCAGTCCAACAAGTCAACCAGATGCTATTAATGGTTCATAACAGACTAAATTCCATGCACACCAACAACCGTATTACATAAACTGATACTGACATCGTCGTCTGGTGTATGTGACTCAGACTTACGCAGAGTAAATACCAGATTATTTTATTTTATTCATTTGTTTTTCCTTCCCCCGTTCTGTTATTAAAAGAAAAAATATTTTAACAAACTGCAGTTGAGGGACCCGGTGAAATCTACAGAATCGATTACAAAAGACACAAACACAGCAACTAATGTTACAACACTGATGTATACGTGAGAGGGGAATCACCTACAATAACTCAGAATCAACTTTCATTAGTTTGTAAAGACGTTATGAACGCCACTGAAAAGTTTAAATTGCTTTGTGAGGGCTTGTGCCTTGTTGAGGGTGAACATTTCGAGATGGGTTTTTCCTTGTTGAGGGTGAACACATCAAAATGGGTTTTTCCTTGTTGAGGGTGAACACATCAAAATGGGTTTTTCCTTGTTGAGGGTGAACACATCAAAATGGGTTTTTCCTTTTTGAGGGTGAACATTTCAAGATGGGTTTTTCCTTGTTGAGGGTGAACACTTGAAGACCGTCTGCTCTTGATTAATTTCCCTTCGTCTCGTGTTTTCCTCATTTCTTCCATAAGCCTACCAACTAACCTTTATGTCCTTCACTTCTCTCCTCTCTCATACTATCTCCCTATTCATAGTTCTCCCTGACTTTCGTTCTCCTCCTCTCTCTCTCTCTCTCTCTCTCTCTCTCTCTCTCTCTCTCTCACTCTCTCTCTCTCTCTCACTCTCTCTCTACCATCCTATTCTGCATCCTATTCTGCTGACCTTGTCCCATCCCATCATCCAGCCCCGCTCCATC
Source organism: Coenobita brevimanus (assembly GCF_032717465.1). Taxonomy (NCBI): domain Eukaryota; kingdom Metazoa; phylum Arthropoda; class Malacostraca; order Decapoda; family Coenobitidae; genus Coenobita; species Coenobita brevimanus. The sequence continues at coordinate 25,588,028 of NC_137026.1, forward strand.
ATCACACTCTTCCACCTCCACGCTCCTAGTTTTAATGAATTAAAAAGTTGGCCTGTTTGATATTTGAGACGGTGGCTGCTGGAGGCAATTTTAGGTGCTGAGTCGGAGGCAGGGAGAAAGAATGAAGACAAGAGGAGAAAACCGCAGAACAAGGAGAGATGAAAAAACAAGTAGCATGGTTAATGTTTGATAACACAACTGATCTTTTCCAAATGTGTGCGTGTGTTTTTTTTTTACAAGTCGGACAAAACACTTGACTTCTGTTATATTTCCAATAAGTCTGTAAAAGGAAGACCCCAATAATAACACTGCTATTATGTAAAAAAAAAAAAATCATACTATAAAACATGCTATTAGTCTATTACTTGAAAATTCAACTAAAACAAACGGCCACTTCACCCTAACCCCTCCAGTACACTGTCACATAAATATTTTTGTTGCTTTCAGACAATATTGTTTACCTTAAGAGGACCACTGGTAATCGTATAAAATGAACTGTTGTCACTATTACATTCTCTTCCACATTTGTCTGATTCATCTCACCACCTACTTGAGCCCAGAATTCGCAATGCTTAAGCTCATCAACCTTATTACTGTATTGCTCTTTCCTACTCCTGCCTCCCCCCCCCCCTTCTCAATCTATCTAGTAACTGCTACCCTACCACCCTCCCCATCTCAGCCTTCCCTCTATCCTCACGCTGTCTCTCTCCCACTTCCTTAACCTTTTCCGCTCTCCCCCTCACCCGTACTCCCTCTTCCTTCCTCTCCCTTCGCCCCTCTTCCCCTCCTTCTGCCTCATCTCGCCGCCTCCCGTATTGAATCTAAACTGTGCCAGAATGAAAATGGTGACGGCGGCTGCTGGAAGCTTAACTGAAGGGAGTGAAGGGAGTGGAAAATGATGGAAAGAAGGGGATCATGGGAGAAAGATACACACACACACACACACACACACACACACACACACACACACACACACACATTTTAACCTTATACGCACGTATCTCTCATTCCTCTACTCTACAGGTACTAATCGTCCATCAGGAATCTTGTTTCTTCAAATGTACGGTACATCTGTCTACCCTTGTCTTTGTACATATCACATCCTTCCGATCTTTACTTCGCTCCCTGTCACCCCTGTTTTATACACTTGAAATACACAATTTCTTTTCTGAACAAGAACTCCTCCCACCTTCCTTTGTCAATTATTCCACAAAGCTTGCCGGCTTTCACTGTGCCCGAGCAGGGTAGGTGCGAGACCTAATTAAAAGGTCATCCAACATCCAATTTTGTAATTAGATTAGAGGAAACATAATTCTGAGTCCAAATTCCCATCTCCAGTGAGACTAAATGTACGAGGCTTATTGTATGCCAAGTTGTGCCTGCCTGGTTCACCACATCCCTTCCCCACAACACGTTCATATAAATATGGTTTTCAGTGATAAACAAAACTACGAAGAAATTACTATTACACTGATAGCAAAACAAACCTACACATTACAAGACAGAGCTGAAGTGCCAACAGATGAAGTGCAAACCTAATATGTTAAGGAATTTTACCCTAAATTCACTGCGGGAGATGGGGGGTGCCCATCATCCACTCGCTCGATGTAGCGCTGCCTTTAGGTGGCTCTACACTCAGAGCCTAATGATCTCTCGTAATCCAGAAAACCATTTACAACGCTGGGTGATAATTACATAACCAAATAATGGGGTGATGTGGAGCCCACTAGGGTGCTGCAGTTATATTCATATAACTGACCTCCTACCTGTCACTCACAACCCAATACACTCTTATGCTGAGGACACTTCATAGTTCTTTCACATTTAGTACCTCCTTTTCACAATCTGATATTATAAATTCCCAAATAAATACAGCAATTTCTCTGAACCAGGTTCTTTCTAAATTTAACCAATAGGGACAGACAAATCTGGTGTCATTTAATGCTCAGAAAACTAAATACATTAATTTCTCGAACACAAAGAATCCCTCAGACTCCCGTATAATTTTAAATGATGTCAATATTCCCATATCCACTACAATTGATATCCTAGGTGTTACTCTAAACCCCAACCTAAGCTGGACAGCTTATGTTAAATCCCTTGCTAAAAATGCTTCTAAAAAATTGGGACTTATGTGCAGAGTTCGTGAGTTCTTCACTGACGAGCAGTTGGCCACAATATACATAAGTCATGTGCGTTCTCAGATCGAATACTGTTCGCCACTGTGGAGTGGATGTGGAGCGGTTGCATTAAGGTAGTTCAACAACAACAACAAAAAAAAGCCATTTGATTAATCAATATTCCTGCCATTATGCAGGACCTTCTTCCATTATCGGTACGTAGAGATGTTGCTTCTTTAGCATTATTTTACCGATATTTTTACCGTAAGTGCACAATAGTGCTTCCCCTTCACATTTTCTTCCGAAATACTCGGGCAGCTGGGAGAGACCATGAACACACACTCTCTCACCCACAATGCAGAACTTCTGCTTATCAAAATTCATTTATCCCCAGAACTACTACTCTCTGGAATTCACTTCCTGGGAGTTGCTTCCCTCAAACATTTAATCCATTTTTATGTAAATCCAGTTGTTATAAATATATTATGAAGGGAGAATACTTTTAGGCACTTGAATTTTTTTTCCTGTTTCTCCTTCCTCTATTTATTGTCTCAAAAAAAAAAAAAAAAAAAAAATGAATTGACAGACAACTATGGTGTTCATCCAGGAACCAAACCTTCACACTTCCCTGCGCCTCGCTATGGCGAAGCGATGTCTGCAGCAAGGGACCACTGGTTCACTGCATGGGTCAGCCCCGAAAGTGATTGCCTGCCTGCGGTTGATGGGTCTGCTCAACCTGACACCGGATTTGCTCTACCTCTTCTACGGCTACCCCTCCTCCTCCTCCTTCTCCTCATCATTCTCTTCCTCCGCCCTCTAGGTTCCAAAAATAATACAACATTAGGTAAGGGAAAGGTTCAATTGTCTGCTGGCACCGCCCTCACCTAATTCTTGCCTCTTCCTACTCCCTATGAGGGAATGTAGCGGTTTGAAAGTGTTGAAGAGGAAGAGGAGGAGAAGACAGAAGAAGAGTAGAACGAAGAAGAAAGGAAGAAGAAAAAAAGGAAAAGAAAAAAAAATATTCAGAGAAAGAAGATGAAGAAAAGATGACCCTGGCGAGGACGACGACGACGACGTTCAACATCCTGGAAATACAAGCAAAAAGGTCTCTCGGGACAACTAAGTAACACGTAAAGGATATGCAGAATCCATAACAGTATACAGGATTAAAAAAAGGACAAACTAGAAATACGTTTGAGTTTTGTGGGGCGTGTTACAAGTTAAAGGATTCCTGAGAAGAACTCATAACTGGTTGCAATGACGAAAAAGAAAGACAACCGAGACGTCATCAAAGACAGCCATTAGGAGATGGAAAATTAGAAAAATGCTGGCAGACAAACATCCGATGTTGGAGGCAGCTGCACATGTGTAAAATGGAAGTAAAACAGGAAGGAAAAACAAGAAAGACGAGAAGGGGAGAGGACATGCCTTAAGTTAGGGATGGAAGGGAATAAAAAACAGGACAGAATTATATCACTTTGAGCAGGGAGGTTTGCGACTACCCGTGTGTATGTTACCTAAAGCATAAAGCGTCTTCTGGTATCGTGCTTAAACCATCCTAGTTCAAGCATCAGCCACTCTGTTATGAGCGAGAGTTATAACTTATAGGTGGTGACTGGAGGCTTTTCTATTATGTTTTGCCACCAAAGGGGAGTAGGAAGGTTACCTATCCATAACTGTACTGGATTACGGCAGCCGAGCCTCGGAGTCCTAAACCTTGGAAGGGGTAATAAAGGAATGGTTCATATCGTTACTCTTTATGACAGTGTTCTAATTATAATCAAAGCCATCTGGAAAAAGGTTTGTTAGAAATACGTTTACTACGATTACGAGGGTAAAATTTTAAAACGCATCTATATATCCATCATCCAATCTTTGTTTGCCCCATCAGGAACATATGAGCACGGGGCTGGACCAAGGATTTGCGACATTCAAGGCAAGGGCGACCAGCCTTACTCGCCGGTGATTGACATGTGAGCAATAAACTCATGCATCTTTCAAAATATATACCTTTCCAGGCTCAATCCAGATGGAGCACCTTAACCCATTAAACTTGGCTTGTCATTCAGTATATAGTCACCCATTGGCAGCACTATATCGAATGAGTGGATGGTGGGCGCTCCCACCTACCAAAATCTAGGCAGTAGATGGAAAAATCCAAAGTGAAAAAAGTAGTTAGTATTTTGTGTTGTGGTAGGCAGAGACAGACAGATTCCATTACACGATTTTGATTAATGGAACGATCGAGAGACGGGATACTGCGGGGCCACGTGAGGGGCGGTGAGAGATGGGGCAGTGGGGAGAGGAAGGGCAGTGGGGAGGGGAAAGGCAGTGAGGGGGAGAGGTAGGACAGTGGTGGGAGAGCTGCAATTGTGAAGGGAGAGATAAGACAATGGGGAAATAGGTGGGTCAGTGGGGGGAGAGGTGGAGCAATGGGGGGAGTGCGTGAGAGGAGAGATGGGGCGGTAGGGGTAGGGGTGGGATAGTGGGGGGAGGTGGGGCAGTGGGTGGAGAGGTGAGGCGGTGGGGCAAGGAGAGGAGAGCCGGAGCAATGGGGGAGAGGATAGAAAGTGAGACGGGAGGGGAACATCAGCAACAAACCAGAACAAACGCAAAGTGTACCCAATCACCAAAGCACACACTAACTCCTAAAGAACGACAAAACAAACAGTAGTATTTAGATCGTGAAAATATGCTTTGTAAGAAGACTAATAGCTGTACATTGTTCTCCAGCAGCAAAGATGAAACCCCTCCACCCCAAGTAAGGAGAGGGCAGAGGAGCCTACACCAGCTATACAGGACAGTTAACACCTGCACTTTTCATCAAAAACTCCGAATGCTTACCTGTATGTGTAACCAATTTATCAGGCCTTTTTCTGTCTCTTTGGACTCTACCTCACTTCACTTTAGAGTGGAATAGGAGGTCTGGGTGATGGTTATAAATAATGATGATTCCGCCTTTGTACCTGACGAATACTGTAACGGTCTCACATTATCAATTAACTCTATGGTCTAAATCTGTCCGTTTTCACAGTCTTAGAGAGCGCATGCCTCTGCCAACGCCAATAAAATTTATTATTTATTCCTGCCATAGCTGGGCACTGCAAACGAAAATTCACTTCCACAAACACAAATCTACAAACTCAAACCATTACCTTCCGCAACTGTAAATCCACATACTTCTTGAAATTGGTGGTTCTGCAAATGCAAACGCAAATGCAAACTGTCTGTATAAATATATATATTGTTACATAGCCTATGATTTCATCATCCTTTGTGTAATTTTAACGCACAGTATGCTGCATGTTTGTTCACGAGCGTGTCCTGCCTCAGTCCCCCCCTTCTACCGTTATAGTAGAGTAAGTCGTCCTTTCTGTTATTCAGTGCGGGATTGTCGACCGTTTGTCCCCATGGCTTCATTTGCGCGTCCTTATTACAAGTTGTATCAAGCTCTCCTGGCTCCTATATAATGAGCTCAGTCTCTGCATCATTGCCACTTAGATCTGCTCCTCATTTTGTTCACATCTCTGTCCTCCCCTGTACAGATATTATTATTGTGAGTGCTCAAGAAGTCTCCAACCATCTAGCAGCTGTGTGTAATTTGAGTATAACTGTTGTTGCATTTTTTCTTGTACTGTATAGCATAAGTTTAATTTGTAGGCCTAGTGAAGTTTTTTGTAATTCGTGTGGGGTTCTTTATGTCAGTCATTTTTGATAATAGTTTGTATCTGTAATTATTTATCTGGCATTCACTGAGTATTATCTGGTATCTCATTTTATCAGGGCTGACTTAGATAAATTTACTCTTGCTAATTTCGTGTTAATAGAGGCTATTGCAGTTAACCATATATTTAACCTGTTTATTTGCGATTACATTATCTTTATGAGTCCTGAATGTTTTGTTGTTAGTTTAAGCATTAAACTTTAACTTGTAATTTTACCTAACTCTTTTGTTTTGAACCTGGAACTTTACGGGACAGTAGTGACTCTTAGTATTCTCACTTAAAGTGTACATTATCTTTCTCTGTTTCGTAACATAAATTTGGCGACCTCATATCAGGATATTCAGGATATTATCATAAGGATATTGTTTGATATTTTGTGACTGTGATATATTCATGATGGCTACTATTTCTACACTTGATGAAGCCAAAGATTTTTTGTCAAATGTGCAAACAGTGTGTGATATAGAAAACAGAACAAAGAATGAACTTAAGCTTGTTGCTCAACAATTGGGAATTGCAGTTCACTCTCATCATTCTAAAGATCAAATTGTTGGCATGATTAATAAAAGCTTGTTTAATGTAACTCCTCCAAATGAGCAAACGTAGATTGAATTAGCTAAGTTACAGCTAGCTCTGCAGGAGGCTAAGGCTAAGGAGGCGGAGTCTCGTGTTAAGGAAGCAAATGCTCGTATTGAAGAGGCACAGGTACAGGCTCAGGCACAAATTGAACTTGCCAGGATTCAGGCAGACCATGAGTATCGCATGAAACAAGGTGGAACTGGATCATCTAGCTCTGATGATTTTGATGTGGCTAAAAATGTTAAACTTGTCCCTCCTTTTAATGAATCTGATTTAACAAAGTATTTTCAGTTGTTTGAGAGGGTAGCTACAGGTTTTAATTGGCCTAAGGAGTATTGGCCAGTACTCCTTCAAACTGTTCTCATCGGTAAAGCTCAAGTAACTTATGCATCTTTGCCTCAGGATCAGTCTGATAATTATGATGTAGTTAAGAGCTTGATTCTTAAGGCCTATGAGCTTGTTCCTGAAGCCTATAGAGTAAAATTTAGGACAACTTACAAGCAAGATAAGCAATCCCATGTTGAGTATGCAAAAATCAAAGAAGATTTGTTGGAGCAGTGGTTAAATTCTAAGAATGTGGATTCTGATTTTGACAAATTTAAGCAGATGATTTTGCTGGAGGACTTCAAAAGGTGTATTTATAAAGATGTAAGCCTATATCTTGATGAGAAAAGAATAGATAATTTGTCTGATGCTGCAGTTTTAGCTGATGAGTATGTTCTCACTCACAAGAGATATTCTAGAGAAAAAGGGAAAGCTGAGAGTAAGTACGTTGCCTCTACTCAGAGTACAGGTAACAGGAAAGAGAATAAAGATGATGTTTCTCAGGAAGTAAATACCAGCTTCACCTCTAGATTTCAGAAAAGTAAATGTACTTATTGTAGTAAGCTTGGTCATACTACGGAGAGATGTTTCAGGAGACAGCGTGATGTGAACAAAAAGGAGTCTTTAAATATTCAGTCAATTGGTCTAGTGTCCACTCTTGAGAGTTCCCAGAATTCTTTAACTGAGTTAACTGAACCTGCTTTGAGGGGTAACTTAAATTCTCATGATGGAGCTCCTCTTTTGAGCAGTAACGTGGGTGACACTCTCAAGAGTTCATGTGCTAATTTCCTGTCTGATGGTTTTGTTAGTCCTCTGGACAGTAATGACAGGAAATCAGTTAAAATATATCGTGACACAGGTGCTTGCCAATCCCTTATGCTGACCAGTGTTCTAGGCTCTAATTTTAATTCCTCTGATGAAACTGTAATCTTACAAGGTGTAGGGAATAATTACTTCTCTGTTCCTCTGTGCAGAGTGAATTTAGAGTCTGGTTTTGTTAATGGTTCTGTTATGGTTGGGTTGGTTGAGACACTCCCAATGTCAGGTGTAACTTTCTTACTTGGAAATGATATTGGTGGAAGTCAAGTGTGTCCAGCTCCTCAGTTTTCTAGTGAGCCAGTGGCTGTGTCCCGGGATTGTGATGTCCCTGATGTGTTCCCTGCATGTGCTGTCACTAGGGCTAAGTCTAAATTTACTGGTGATTTAGAGGATAATGATGATGATGATGTTATCCTAGCTGACACTTTTCTTGCTAATTTGGACCACTCACCAGATGAGGCAGTACCCCGTAGTGTTGATAATTTGTCTCGTCAAGAGTTGGTTGAGTTGCAGGTTGCTGACCCTGAGTTGAAAGGTCTAGCTAACTCTGCTTACAGTGAAGAAGAGTCAGCCGGTGCTTCTACTTGTTATTATGTAAAGTCAGGAGTACTTATGAGGAAGTGGAGACCCCCAACAGCATCAGCCGACTGTGAATGGGAGGTTGTACATCAAGTTGTCATCCCTCGTGTTTGTAGGCAGGATATCATTCGAGTGGCTCATGATTCCAGTTTGGCAGGACACCTTGGAGTGAGGAAGACTGTGGCACGCATTTTGAAACACTTCTACTGGCCAGGTATCTTCAGGGATGTTTCCTGGTATTGTAAGTCTTGTCACACCTGTCAAGTTGTGGAAAAGTGTAATCAGACCGAAAAGGTTGCACCTCTAGTTCCCATTCCTCCTTTTGAGGCGCCTTTCACCCGTGTGTTGGTGGATATTGTGGGCCCTCTTCCTAAGACTTCTTCAGGATTTTCTTATGTGTTGACCATGATTGATATGGCTACTCGTTATCCTGAAGCCATTCCACTTAGAAACATCTCAGCAAAGAACGTGGTTAAGGAAATGCTAGGGTTCTTCACAAAGTTTGGTCTGCCCAAGGAGGTACAGTCAGACCGAGGAAGTAATTTCATGTCAAATGTTTTCAAGCAGTCTCTGAAAGAGTTGGGCATCTCCCAGATCACGTCTTCAGCTTACCATCCCCAGACCCAAGGAGCGTTGGAGAGATACCATCAAACACTCAAATCGATGCTCAAGAAATACTGTTTGGAACATCAGAAAGACTGGGATAAAGGTCTTCCATTCGTTGTGTTTGCTGCAAGAGAATCTCCAAATGAATCACTGGGCTTCTCACCTTTTGAACTACTGTTTGGCCATGAAGTAAGAGGACCCCTTAAGCTACTCAAGGAATGCTGGCTGTCGGAGGAAGATGACGTCAACCTGCTGGAGTATGTGATGAATTTCAAAGAACGGCTGTCCACTGCTTTACAGCTGGCGAGAGAGAATTTAGGAGCTGCTCAGGAGAAGATGAAGACTTGGTATGATAAGAAGTCCAAGTTACGCCACTTTCAGCCAGGAGATCAGGTTTTGATTCTGCTACCGGTGCATGGGCAACCTCTTCAAGCCAAGTTTAGTGGTCCTTATTTCGTGGAGAAGAAACTCAGTGATGTCAACTATGTCATCGCCACACCAGATCGTAGAAAGAGCAAGCAACTATGTCACATCAACATGCTAAAGTTATATCACAGGCGGGACGAAAATAATCCAGTCTGCACTGTAGCTGTTCCACCCGAGTCTGCAAGTGAAGCTCTCCCATGCAGTATGAGCCTGAGTGATAGTTTGGGGAAGAATCCTGATATCATGAATGATCTCCAGACTAAGCTTTTTCATCTACCACCCAAGGAAAGGCAGGAGTTTTCGGCATTACTGCAGGAGTACCCGCAAGTGTTCCGTACCACTCCAGGAAGAACCACTGTGTTGATCCATGATGTCGATGTTGGAGACGCAAAGCCAATTAAATTGCCTCCTTACCGTGTGAACCCAGTGAAAGTTCCTCTCATCCAGAAGGAGCTTGGCTACCTGTTGGACCACAAGATGATTGAGCCCTGTCAGAGCGAGTGGAGTTCTCCTGTCACTCTAGTCCCTAAGCCAGGTGGGTCACAGAGGCTTTGCATCGACTACAGACGTGTTAATCAGATAACCAAAACAGACACTTACCCTCTCCCTCGTGTGGAAGATTGCATAGACAAGATCGGAAAGGCTAGGTACATAAGTAAGTTTGATTTGTTAAAGGGATACTGGCAAGTACCTATGACTGAACGTGCTAGGGAGATCTCATGTTTTGTAACATTAGGAAAGGCTTTTGCATGTTCAGTAATGCCGTATGGTATGAAGAATGCACCAGCCACATTTCAGAAGCTCATGAATGTTGTAACAGAGGGTTTGGCAGGGTGTGTTGTTTATATTGATGATGTATTAATCTTCAGTGACAACTGGAAAGATCACCTATGCCATGTCAGTAAATTTCTTGACCGTTTAGTTCATGCTAATCTTGTAGCTAATTTATCAAAGTGTGAGTTTGGTCAAGCTAAAGTTCAGTACCTTGGGTATGTAATTGGTGATGGACATGTTGCACCACCAGGAGCTAAGGTTCAGGTTATAACTGACCTTCCCAGACCTAAAAGTAGGAAGGAGCTTCAAAGATTTTTGGGAATGGTAGGTTATTACAGGAGATTTGTTCTTAACTTCTCTATTCTTGTATCACCACTTACAGACCTACTGAAAAAGGGAGTTAAATTTGTCTGGACTGATAACTGTGAATCCTCTTTCAACAAACTTAAAGCTATTCTATTAAGTCAGCCAGTGCTCGCTACTCCAAATTTTGCTAAGCCTTTTAAGATGGCTGTTGATGCAAGTGATACAGGAGCTGGGGCTGTTTTGCTGCAAGAGGATGATCAGGGTATTGAACATCCTGTATCTTATTACAGTAAGAAGTTCACTCCACCTCAAAAGAACTACTCAACTATTGAGAAAGAGCTTTTGGCCTTGATTTTGGGTTTACAGCATTTTTCATTTTATTTGTGTTCTGGTTTTGACCCCATAGTCATTTATACCGATCATAACCCACTGAAATTCCTTAGTAAGTTTAAAGATAAAAATCAGAGATTGACAAGATGGAGTCTACTTCTTCAGGAGTATTCATTAGACATACAACATGTCAAGGGGAAAGAAAATGTTATTGCAGATTGCTTATCCAGACTTTAGACAGATTGTTTTAGAGTAATAAGAAATTTCCTTTGTAAATTTCTTTTTCTTTGTGGGGAGGTGTTACATAGCCTATGATTTCATCATCCTTTGTGTAATTTTAACGCACAGTATGCTGCATGTTTGTTCACGAGCGTGTCCTGCCTCAGTCCCCCCCTTCTACCGTTATAGTAGAGTAAGTCGTCCTTTCTGTTATTCAGTGCGGGATTGTCGACCGTTTGTCCCCATGGCTTCATTTGCGCGTCCTTATTACAAGTTGTATCAAGCTCTCCTGGCTCCTATATAATGAGCTCAGTCTCTGCATCATTGCCACTTAGATCTGCTCCTCATTTTGTTCACATCTCTGTCCTCCCCTGTACAGATATTATTATTGTGAGTGCTCAAGAAGTCTCCAACCATCTAGCAGCTGTGTGTAATTTGAGTATAACTGTTGTTGCATTTTTTCTTGTACTGTATAGCATAAGTTTAATTTGTAGGCCTAGTGAAGTTTTTGTAATTCGTGTGGGGTTCTTTATGTCAGTCATTTTTGATAATAGTTTGTATCTGTAATTATTTATCTGGCATTCACTGAGCATTATCTGGTATCTCATTTTATCAGGGCTGACTTAGATAAATTTACTCTTGCTAATTTCGTGTTAATAGAGGCTATTGCAGTTAACCATATATTTAACCTATTTATTTGCCATTACATTATCTTTATGAGTCCTGAATGTTTTGTTGTTAGTTTAAGTATTAAACTTTAACTTGTAATTTTACTTAACTCTTTTGTTTTGAACCTGGAACTTTACGGGACAGTAGTGACTCTTCGTATTCTCACTTAAAGTGTACATTATCTTTCTCTGTTTCGTAACAATATATATATATATATATATATATATATATATATATATATATATATATATATATATATATATATATATTGTTACGGAACAGAGATAAAATCACTACTGTCCCGCAAAGTTCCAGGTTCAAAACAAGAGTTAGGTAAAATTACAAGTTAAAGTTTAATACTCAAACTAACAACTAAACATTCAGGACTCATAAGGATAATGTAATGGCAAAAAGCAGGTTAAATATATGGTTAACTGCAGTAGCCTCTATTAACACGAAATTAGCAAGAGTAAATTTATCTAAGTCAGCCCTGATAAAATGAGAAAACCGGATAATGCTCAGTTAATCCAAGATATATTATTACAGATACAAAATATTATTAATAATGGCTGACAGTAAAACTTTACATTAATCACAAAAACCTTACCAGGCCTACGAACCAACACCCCATGCTATACAGCACAAGAAAAAACGTAACAACACTTATACTCAAATTACACAGCAGCTAGATGGTTGGAGACTTCCTGAGCACTCACAAAAATGATAACAACTGTACAGGGGAGGACAGAGATGTGAACAAAATGAGGAGTAGATCTAAGTGGCAATTAATGCAGAGACTGAGCTCATTATATAGGGGCCGGCAGAGCTTGATACAACTTGTAAGAAGAACGCGCAAGTGAAGCCATAGGGGAGAAAGAGTTGACAATCCTGCTCTGAACAACAGAAAGAACGACTTACTCTACTATAAGGGAGGAGAAGGGGGTAGTGAGGTAGAACACTGAAGCTTGGTCACTATGGAAGCCACGAGGCGAATCGTGATCAAACATGCAGCATACTGTACGTTAGAATTATACAAAGGATGATGAAATCATAGGCTATGTAACACCTCCCCACAAAGAAAAAGAAATTTACAAAGGAAATTTCTTATTACTCTGAAACAATCTGTCTAAAGTCTAGATAAGCAATCTGCAATAACCTTTTCCTTCCCCTTGACATGCTGTATGTCTAATGAATACTCCTGCAGAAGTAGACTCCATCTTGTCAATCTCTGATTTTCATCTTTAAACTTACTAAGGAATTTCAGTGGGTTATGATCGGTATAAATGACTATGGGGTCAAAACCAGAACACAAATAAAATGAAAAATGCTGTAAACCCAAAATCAAGGGTAAGAGCTCTTCTCAATAGTTGAGTAGTTCTTTTGAGGTGGAGTGAGCTTCTTACTGTAATAAGATACAGGGTGTTCAGTACCCTGATCATCCTCTTGCAGCAAAACAGCCTCAGCTCCTGTATCACTTGAGTCAACAGCCATCTTAAAAGGCTTAGCAAAATTTGGAGTAGCGAGCACTGGCTGACTTAATAGGATAGCTTTAAGTTTACTGAAAGAGGATTCACAGTTATCGGTCCAGACAAATTTAACTTCCTTTTTCAGTAGGTCTGTAAGTGGTGATACAAGAATTGAAAAGTTAAGAACAAATCTCCTGTAATAACCTACCATTCCCAAAAATCTTTGTAGCTCTTTCCTACTTTTAGGTCTGGGAAGATCACTTATAACCTGAACCTTAGCTCCTGGTGGTGCAACATGTCCATCACCAATTAGGTACCCAAGGTACTGAAATTTAGCTTGACCAAACTCATACTTTGATAAATTAGCTACAAGATTAGCCTGAACCAAACGCTCAAGAAATTTACTGACATGGCATAGGTGATCTTTCCAGTTGTCAATGAAGATTAAAAAATCATCAATATAAACAACACACCCTGCCAAACCCTCTGTTACAACATTCATGAGCTTCTGAAATGTGGCTGGTGCATTCTTCATACCATATGGCATTACAGAACATGCAAAAGTCTTTCCTAGTGTTACAAAACATGAGATCTCCCTAGCACGTTCAGTCATAGGTACTTGCCAGTATCCCTTTAACAAATCAAACTTACTTATGTACCTAGCCTTTCCGATCTTGTCTATACAATCTTCCACGCGAGGGAGAGAGTAAGTGTCTGTTTTGGTTATCTGATTAACACGTCTGTAGTCGATGCAAAGCTGCTGTGACCCACCTGGCTTAGGGACTAGAGTGACAGGAGAACTCCACTTGCTCTGACAGGCCTCAATCATCTTGTGGTCCAACAGGTAGCCAAGCTCCTTCTGGATGAGAGGAACTTTCACTGGGTTCACACAGTAAGGAGGCAGTTTAATTGGCTTTGCGTCTCCAACATCGACATCATGCATCAACGCACTGGTTCTTCCTGGAGTGGCACGGAACACTTGCGGGTACTCCTGCAGTAATGCCGAAAACTCCTGCCTTTCCTCGGGAGCTAGATGATAAAGCTTAGTCTGGAGATCATTCATGATATCAGGATTCTTCCTCAAACTATCATTCAGGCTCATACTGCATGGGAGAACTTCACTTGCAGACTTGGGTGGAACAGCTATAGTGCAGACTGGGTTATTTTCGTCCCGCCTGTGATATAAATTTAGCATGTTGATGTGACAAAGTTGCTTGTTCTTTCTACGATCTGGTGTGGCGATGACATAGTTGACATCACTGAGTTTCTTCTCCACGAAATAAGGACCACTAAACTTGGCTTGAAGAGGTTGTCCATGCACTGGTAGCAGAATCAAAACCTGATCTCCTGGCTGAAAGTGGCATAACCTGGACTTCTTATCATACCAAGTCTTCTCCTGAGCAGCTCCTAAATTCTCTCTCACCTGCTGTAAAGCAGTGGACAGCCGTTCTTTGAACTTCATCACATACTCCAGCAGGTTGACGTCATCTTCCTCCGACAGCCAGCATTCCTTGAGTAGCTTAAGGGGTCCTCTTACTTCATGGCCAAACAATAGTTCAAAGGGTGAGAAGCCAAGTGATTCATTTGGAGATTCTCTTGCGGCAAATACAACAAATGGAAGACCTTTATCCCAGTCTTTCTGATGTTCCAAACAGTATTTCCTGAGCATCGATTTGAGTGTTTGATGATATCTCTCCAACGCTCCTTGGGTCTGGGGATGGTAAGCTGAAGACGTGATCTGGGAGATGCCCAACTCTTTCAGAGACTGCTTGAAAACGTTTGACATGAAATTACTTCCCCGGTCTGACTGTACCTCCTTGGGCAGACCAAACTTTGTGAAGAACCCTAGCATTTCCTTAACCACGTTCTTTGCTGAGATATTTCTAAGTGGAATGGCTTCAGGATAACGAGTAGTCATATCAATCAGGGTCAACATATAAGAAAATCCTGAAGAAGTCTTAGGAAGAGGGCCCACAATATCCACCAACACACGGGTGAATGGCGCCTCAAAAGGAGGAATGGGAACTAGAGGTGCAACCTTTTCGGTCTCATTACACTTCCCCACAACTTCACAGGTGTGACAAGACTTACAATACCAGGAAACATCTCTGAAGATACCTGGCCAGTAGAAGTGTTTCAAAATGCGTGCCACAGTCTTCCTCACTCCAAGGTGTCCTGGCAAACTGGAATCATGAGCCACTCTAATGATATCATGCCTACAAACACGAGGGATGACAACTTGATGTACAACCTCCCATTCACAGTCGGCTGATGCTGTTGGGGGTCTCCACTTTCTCATAAGTACTCCTGACTTTATATAATAACAAGTAGAAGCACCAGCTGACTCTTCCTCACTGCAGGCAGAGTTAGCTAGACCTTTCAACTCAGGGTCAGCAACCTGCAACTCAACCAACTCTTGACGAGACAAATTATCAACACTACGGGGTACTGCCTCATCTGGTGAGTGGTCCAAATTAGCAAGAAAAGTGTCAGCTAGGATAACATCATCATCATCATTATCCTCTAAGTCACCAGTTACTTTAGACTTAGCCCTAGTGACAGCACATGCAGAGAACACATCAGGGATATCACAATCCTGGGTCGCAGTCACTGGTTCACTAGACAACTGAGGAGCTGGACACACTTGACTTCCACCAATATCATTTCCAAGTAAGAAAGTTACACCTGACATTGGAAGTGTCTCAACCAACCCAACCATAACGGAACCATTAACAAAACCAGACTCTAAATTCACTCTGCTCAGAGGGACAGAGAAGTAATTATTCCCTACAGCTTGTAAGATTACAGTTTCATCAGAGGAATTAACATTAGAGCCTAGAACACTGGTCAGCATAAGGGATTGGCAAGCACCTGTATCACGATATATTTGAACTGATTTCCTGTCATTACTGTCCAGAGGACTGACAAAACCATCAGACAGGAAATTAGCACATGAACTCTTGAGAGTGTCACCCACGTTACTGCTCAAAAGAGGAGCTTCATCATGAGAGTTTAATTTACCCCTCAAAGCAGGTTCAGTTAACTCGGTTAAAGAATGCTGGGAACTCTCAAGGGTGGACACTAGACCAATTGACTGAATATTTAAAGACTCCTTTTTGTTCACATCACGCTGTCTCCTGAAACATTTCTCTGTAGTATGACCAAGCTTACTACAATAAGTACATTTACTTTTCTGAAATCTAGAGGTGAAGCTGGTATTTACTTCCTGAGAAACATCATCTTTATTCTTTTTCCTGTTACCTGTACTCTGAGTAGAGGCAACGTACTTACTCTCAGCTTTCCTTTTTTCTTTAGAATATCTCTTGTGAGTGAGAACATATTCATCAGCTAAAACTGCAGCATCAGACAAATTATCTATTCTTTTCTCATCAAGATACAGGCTTACATCTTCATTAATACACCTTTTGAAGTCCTCCAGCAAAATCATCTGCTTAAATTTATCAAAATCAGAATTTACAATCTTAGAATTTAACCACTGCTCTAACAGATCTTCTTTGATTTTTGCATACTCAACATTGGATTGCTTATCTTGCTTATAAGTTGTCCTAAATTTTACTCTATAGGCTTCAGGAACAAGCTCATAGGCCTTAAGAATCAAGCTCTTAACTACATCATAATTATCACATTGATCCTGAGGCAAAGATGCATAAGTTACTTGAGCTTTACCGGTGAGAACAGTTTGAAGGAGTACTCGTACTGGCCAATACTTTTTGGGCCAATTAAAACCTGTAGCTACCCCCTCAAACAACTGAAAATACTTTGTTAAATCAGATCCATTAAAAGGAGGGACAAGTTTAACATTTTTAGCCACATCAAAATCATCAGAGCTAGATGATCCAGTTCCACCTTGTTTCATGCGATACTCATGGTCTGCCTGAATCCTAGCAATTTCAGTTTGTGCCTGTGCCTCTGAATACGAGCCTGAGATTCAGCCTCCTTAGCACGAGCCTCCTGCAGGCCTAGCTGTAACTTAGCTATTTCAATCTGCATTTGCTCTTCTGGAGGAGTTACATTAAACAAGCTTTCATTAATCATGTCAACAATTTGATCTTTAGACTGATGAGAGCGAACAGAAATTCCCAATTGTTGAGCAACAAGCTTAAGTTCATTCTTTGTTCTGTTTTCTACATCACACACTGTTTGCACATTTGACAAAAAATCTTTGGCTTCATCAAGAGTAGTAATAGTAGACATCATGAATAAATCACAGTCACAAAATAGCAAGCAATTAATCTTGGAAAGATCATTTTACCTCACTTGTAAAATCTGCTTCCAAGAGATTAGGTGTGCTCAGCCGACTATGTACTTTCTTTACCTCTGCACAGTTATTGACTTTATACACAGGTTTTATTCGCCCCTGTGTAGAGTACACCTCACATGCTTGGGGAGGCTCCCCACATACAGCTCTTCTCACCAAGGTGGAGTCAAAGGCTTCTTGTCTCATTAACTCTCCTCCTCTTACTGGCTTCCTTCAACCTCTGTCTCTCTGACCCACTGTTGCTTCTTTATCTCTTTTCTGTAGCTACTTCAGTGGTCACTGCCCCTTTGAACTATCTGCTTGCATCCCTCCATTACTACGGCAGGCACGTAGCACCCATCTAGCAACAAACTCTCATCCTTTTCTGTCCAACTCTGTAATTCAAGAGTTAACCGTTACTCCGTCCTTCATGTATGCAACAAACCAGCTCTAGAACTGTCTTCCTCTATCTGTACCTCCTACTGTCTATGACCTCCAGTCTTTCTAATGCAGTGTGTCCAAGAATCTCGAAATGAACGGATCTTGAATTTGGCTGTTATCTTATTTTTGTTTTCTTTCTTGGAGGGAACAATCTTACTGGCTTCTGGCCTCTGGTTTCTTCTTTCATTCATTAAAAAAAGAAAGGATGTAACAGATATACGGTTAGTAGAGGATTTCCTATGTGAGAAGGCTTAGTTACGAGAAAGAAACTGTTGGTGGGATCCAGACAAAAGAAGTTGAGAGTGAGGGGATAGGCGATATCATTACCCTTCCTCCTCCTCTCTCCAAGAACATTGTTGTATCATTCTCTTCCCACTACCTTTCACCTCCATTCATCAAAAGATTTAGAAAATACAAGGTAATCACTCCACATGTACCGCACAAGTCACTCCTCCTCGTACTGTGCAGCTAAGAAGGTGGCAGTAGAGCCTGGACCTGCACCCACCGGGGTACAACTGAAGTACATTGCCTCCCAGTATCCTGCTCCCTTCCCAATCATAGCACACCCTTCGGATTTTTACCTTACTCAGTCTCCAAAATTGCTTCTTACTACCTGATTTCTGTTCTTCCTGCTTGCCTAAATCCCTCACCACATGTCTCACTATGTAAATACAGAAACACCTCAAAAATTCACAATTCAGTTCACATGAAGCTTCTTTCACATCTTCCATCTCTGGAACTGTCTTCCTCTATCTGTACTTCCTACTGTCTATGACCTCCAGTCTTTCAAATGCAGTGTGTCGAAGAATCTCAAAATGATCACACACGCATATAAATAGTTTTGTTTTACCTTGTCGCCATCTCTTTGTCCCTGATATGCAGTTATTTCAGCCGTCTCCCATCAGAGGGCCATGTACTGAAAACATTGACGCTATTTATATTCAGCTTAGATATGAATCTTGTCATAAAATCACCCTTGGGTTAATTTATCGTCCACCTGGTCAGCCACTCAACATTGATAATGAAATCTACAATCAAACTGCTGCACTATCTTGCATGCAAAGCACTGTAATATTTGGGGATTTTAATTTATCAGTTCCAAAATGGGGAGAAGCCCTATCCTCACACACGGGGTTAGACCTGTATACAAACTTGAAAGAAAGTTCTTTGTATCATTTTGTAAATTATCCGACATGTGGACCGAACATTCTAGATCTTGTCTTAGCTATATCAGAAAATGTAGTGAGTAACGTTATTGTAGGAGAAGAATTTAGTACAAGTGATCATCACATAGTTACATTTAACATTAAACTCAGTGAAGAGAGTGTCAGGGCCAGTTGCAAGAAAGTGCCCAACTTTATGAGAGCAAATTTTAAGAAATTAAAGGCAATTGTAGGTGCAGGTAACTGGCATCCCATTGTCAAAACTTTAGATATCAATGATGCATGGGATTTTTTTTTCAGAAACTCTCAACAGTGCCATCAGGTTATGTATTCCAATGCGGAACAGAAGGCCTGCCAAAAATTCTAAACCCAAATGGTAGAACTCCGACATTAAACACTGTGTAGAAGCAAAAAATCTTGCATATAAAAATTATAATACCACAAAGAGTCAAAGTGGCAAAAATGGATATGATGCCCTTCGACGAAAAGCCAAAAAATTAATCAAATGCATTAAGAAAAACCTTGAGGCACATATTGCAAGTTACAGTAAATCAAATCCCAAACAATTTTTCAGTTACATAAGAAGCAAAAAGGTAATAATTCCATCAATCAGTCCCTTAATCACTAATAACGGAGAGCACACTGATGATGAAACAACGATGGCGAAAATTCATAATACTTTCTTTTCGTTAGTTTTTACAACAGAAAACATACATACAATTCCTACTGTTTCCCCCACTCCCATAGAAGAGGGCAACATAATCACTGACATTACAGATAATGATCGTGATGTACTGCTTGCAATAAACAAATTAAAAGAGAATAAAACACCAGGACTGGGCAAAATATCTCCACGTGTATTGAAGGAACTACAAAATGAAATACCAAAGCCTTTATCTGAACTTTTTAACTTATCACTTAATTGCAGTAAGGTGCCACATGAATGGAAGATTGCTAACGTAACCCCAATATTAAAAAGTGGCAACAGAGCCCAATCAGAAAACTACCACCCAATTAGTTTAACATCGGTGGTTTGCAAATTGCTTGAAACTATTATCAGAGAAAAGTTTGTGACACACTTAGAAACAAACAATCTCATAAAAGATTCGCAACATGGTTTTCGTAATAACTGATCTTGCGTCACGAATCTGCTGGACTTTTTCAATGATATACTGAACGTGTACGACGAGACTAAATCTGTTGATGTGGTCTACCTCGATTTTCAAAAGGCTTTTGACAAAGCTCCACACAAAAGACTCCTTCAGAAGCTACAGGCACATGGTTTCAGCGGCAGTGTTCTCGGGTGGGTAGAAGATTGGTTCACCGGACGAAAGCAAAGAGTTGTAATAAATGGAAAAGGGTCCTCACTTCGTTTAATTCCTTAGTACGCCTGCACTTGGAGTATTGCGTTCAGTTTTGGTCACCATATTATAAAAAGGATATGGAAAAGCTTGAAAGAGTGCAGCAAAGGATGACAAAGATGATACCTAGATTGAGAAATAAACTGTACGAGGAACGCTGAGAAGCCCTGAATCTCTTTACCCTAATTAAAGGGAGGATATGAGGAGATTTAATTGAAGTAATCAAAATATTCAAAGGACATGATAACGTGGCTGTCGATAAATACTTCACAGTTGATCACTCAAATTATACTACAGGCAATGAGCATAAAATAATTGGCAAATGATTCCAGTCGCATGAAGCTAAGCATTTCTTCTTCAATAGAGTTGTAAATATATGGAATAAATTGCCCTCCAATGTAGTATATTGTAATACAGTACAAACCTTTAAAGGTCGCCTGGATAAGTATTTGTCATCTAACCCCCAGCTTAATATGTTTACTCCTGAATAAAACACTTGTCTATGTATAATTTTCTATTTTTTTCTAATTTTAGTTTTGTAGAGCCTGGGTCAACTTATTAAATGTAAATATAGTATGTGCACAGACTAGGAGATGCAAAGATAGTCCTGAGTTAACGGTCACTACTCATACTTTCGACCTGTGATGGGCTGTGGATCACGGAGGGTCCCTGTTACGTAGTTATGTGGCCACCATCAGGATTTTTTTTTAATGTACCAGGGGTCACTGCTTCAGTAGGTGACTTGTGTATTTGTCCTGCGTGGGAAACTTCCTAGTCTCAGTGGAATGAACGGAGCTGGGGCCTGATTGACTGCTGTCTACCTTAATAGTGCCAGGCAAGACTGCTACACCACCCCTGAACATCCACACTATGCACTGTGCAAATTCCACACTGTGTCCGCAAACATCCCGTTAGCTTAAAGTACCCATACATAGTGTCATGGATTAGTTATTTATTTATCTGATTATTCATTTTACTTTACTACTTTCTCTTTCAGGTTATTCATACTGGTAGCTTATAGATAATGTATTATAGAATGTAGCTTTTCCTTTTCAGTCTTTCCTATGAAATTTCCGTGTCGGTTTTTCCATGCTGGATGGTGCTTTTTCTCACTTTTTCTTACTAGTTTTAACTGGAAGGTTTGGAGGCGGGGGGAGCCTTCTTGCTTTACTATCCATATCCTTCAGCATGTAGAGTTAGATCTCGTAGCCATAGTCTACTCTGTAACAAACAGCCTCGAAAGGACCATAAGGTCTGTTGCTGTTTGCTTTCCTTTGTACTCCTTTGTACTTCCTTCTTGCCTTAAACCTCCGCTCACTCCATTAACTCTTGCTTCCGGTTGTTCCCGTCCCTGCAGAATCTCCTGAAGCCCAGTCAGCAGAACTTGTAAAGTTACTTCAGATACTTTCTCCAGCTGGTCGGGCAGACAGAAAAAAAAAAAATGCTAAAGGGGAAGTAACCAATCCTCCAGGTTGAAAGGGTTAGTCTGAATCCTTAAAGACGAGAGACGGTGATGGAGGGAGTGGAGGGGAAAAGTAGGGAAACCTGGAGGAGAGACTTAAGATGCGGGTTGATAAATAGATCTTACTGATCTTAAATGCCTGAGTGCTTTCATTAATTCTCTTTCGAGTGTGTGTGTGTGTGTGTGTGTGTGTGTGTGTGTGTGTGTGTGTGTGTGTGTGTGTGTGTGTGTGTGTGTGTGTGTGTGTGTGTGTGTGTGTGTGTGTGTGTGTGTGTGTGCGTGCGTGCGTGCGCGCGCGCATGCTACCACCGGCCCGTTGAGGCACTATCGTAAGTCTGCATTTCCTGACGCCAGGCACAGTTCCCGTAGTAATGTCGGGAATCTTGGTGGTAATACGTCAGACAGATGGCAACATTACGGAGGTTGAAGCAGTGGTGAGGCAGAAGGGATATAATACCCAGAAACTGTGGCGCCAGAGAGATGTCTGCCTGATGACCCATGATGGTGAAAGCACTACAAGATGAAAAGAGGGAACAAAGGCCATGGAAGGTGTGGCAGGAGGGAGGTGGGGAAGATGGGAGAGAGGCAAGAAATGTGAGGACGTGGGGGCGGGAGGCAGGCAGAAGGGAGGAAAGAAAAACCGATGTATGGACGTAAGGAAAGCTGGGAGAACAAAAGACCTGACAACCAAGTGTCTAGAAGGTCAGTGTTGGAAGCGGGGCGACAGTGTCGACCCATGTACCTAATCTGTTGTGTCTGACTCTGGGCATATCCTAGACAATCCATTATCTGTGGCCCTGTAGTCTTCTTAAACACACCAGATGTCGACACAAGCCTTCACCACACCATTCTCCCCACTCGATCATTTAACAACTTTGTCTTTTTAATTAGAGTCAAAACACTCTCCTACGTTCATCACCACTGCCCTTACTAACAATATTTGTACCTTAACACTGTCCTTCTTTAATGGAAAAAATATGTAAGGTCGTCCGGTCAGAGCAATGAGGACGGGAGTGATGGATCAGGAAAATGGTGGCTAAACACACTGATGGAGGAGTGGACCGATGTAACGCACTGGTAGCAGGAACGGCGACGGAGTATGAAGGAGAGAGATGGTGAAGGGTGGAAGGGGATGTAATGGGAGGGAGAGGAAAGGAAAGATGGTGAGAGATGTAGGGAAGTAAAGTATCCGGGGAGAGGGAGGGACAGGAGAGGTTGAGGGCCGAGTTGTCATGATGGATGACAAGAATTCTGGGCATTATTAAAGTATAATGCATTAAAGACTACGATCATTTATGAGGTGAAGCATATCAAAGACGGAATGAGAGAGGGTATGGTAGTTATGTAGAATGGATAGATATGGAAACTGAGACAAAAAAAAAAAAAATCATTTTGTGTGTGTGTCCAACTCTGCGACCTGGGCATAGGCTTCACAGTTCGTTCCCTAGGCCCAGTACTCCTCCTACACACCACACACCCCCACATGTCACTTAACACTGCCTGGGTGATACTGCACTCTTATTAGGCCCTCATAGCTATCTCTGTATTTCCTTCATCCTCCCCCTTCTTCCCTCATTCTTCCCTTCCTCCTTTACACTTTCCTTTCACACACAGTCCGCCTCCCTCAACATTCCTGCCCTCCATTCTGCCATTCTCATCACTCCCTTCCTCACTTACTCTGCCTCTCTCACCATGAAGGGATGGAGGGAGTGGTCCGTTAGGGAGAGGAAAAAGTGGAGGAACAAAATATCTTCTAAACAATTACCCTACAATATAGCTTTCATGTATAATTCAATTCTGCCGCAACCTGTCTCCATATTCGTGAGGTCAGTGCAGGATCTCTGTGTCTGTGATCACTGGGGTGAGATCTATGCAAGATTTCGGTGCCTGGGATCAATAGACTGAGATCAGTGCAGGATATCGGTGCCTGCGATGACTTGAGTGAGACCAGTGAAGCATTTCGGTGCCCTGGATCACTAGGGTGAGATTTGTACCGGACTTCCCTGCCAAGGATCACCAGAGTGAGATCAGTGCAGGATCTCGGTGCTTGGGATTACTAGAGTGAGATCAGTGTAGGATCTCGGTGCTTGGGATCACTAGAATTGCCTAGTGCTATAGCCATACTTGACTCCACTAGACTCACCGTGATCCCAACCGACTCCACTCCCCCGTTGAGACCAGTTTATATAGAATTACAGACAAACCAATTAGTGCCGGTATGGCAATTCTTGGTGTTCTTATATCAAACACAAAGTGACTTCAACACAAACCACTTAAATGTAAATATTAGGGTAAGCATCAGCAATACTATAACTGTACAACGTTTTTTGCAACTATAACATTCCGTTTTAGATTCATTGCAGGACTAGTTCTATTCCTCTGAGGAAGAGTAGCAGCCAGAATTAGCCCTTCCACAGCCAGGCAAAGTATGAATGAAGAAGGGGCGTCTGTGGGGAAACTAATGAATGTGAAATGTGATGTGATGTGGTGGGTATATTACTGTGTGTTAGAATCTGTATATGTCAATATATAGAATGGACACTGTTGGGATACATGTCAGCACATGGAAGGGTATGTTACAGCACCCGCAATACTGTAAACGTCCATCACGGCTTGGAGTTCAGACCCTAGAATTGGGGCACACGCATCTTGATGTGAGTACGCTAACTATCGATACCCACCAGATCAATAACTTATTTGTCGTCGTCCAAACAGCTGAAGAGCAGTAATAAATTGCCAGCAATACTCGGAAGTCTTCATTTTCTCAAATATAATGTTCAACAGTCACGCGTTGAAGGCAGATTTCAAAGATTATTAGATCCAATATGAGATGATCACAACATATTCATGACCTGCCTCGCGGAAGTAATTCCCTGATCTTGTGTTGATATCCTAATAGCATTTGATAAGAGCTGATTTCATGCGTAAGCACTAGAAAACCTTGATATAACATTACTACACTTGAACCATATCTTGCATACATACAACTAAGACGGTATGATTTGGTTTTAAATTTCCGTTTGAAAAATTACCCTAACATTAATAATACCATATTTGATTTAATACTGAGCAGTACAATGTCTGTAAAAGATTACAAGTAGACAGTCTATGGAAACTGGAGATCATTACATAAGAAACGGTATTATAATGAGCACTGTAGCGTAGGAGGTGAGCGACATAATCCTTCATATATTCCAGAAAAGTTAACACAGAAAATAACAGTAATAGATCTGGCTTACCAGGAACAGGTAAACGGCCAACCGGTTCGTCTACATTCAAGAATAGGGAACGATAAATTGTCAGGAAGGACAGGCAGCCCATTAACCATGAAGTTGACCAGGTGGGTTACACCAGGTGGGCCAATTAATGGAGGATGGTGGGGCTGAACGTCACACCAACTCACCTGCCGTGCTGCCTCAGGTTACACCTTACTTTACATTACGGGATTATGGCGTCTGGCTTTAGACAGACAGATACAAGTCAACTCAGTACACACACACACACACACACACACACACACACACACAAAACGCTACAACCATAGTATGTCTAAACTGATAACTGATATACATTTACACCAGCTAAATATTTCAGCTAGCTTCAATTCTCAGCTTTGACCGTTTATCAACATTTGGTAGGCTTGCCAGTCTCACCGGCAGGTTGCCATGGCAACCATTTACATAATAATTACAATGTCACTTTGAATACTAACGGCTCAGAGGAGTTTGTAGTATGCTACATTAAATAAATGGATGATAATTGCATAATATAATTTCATTTAATAGCGTACTTCCCTACATCTATTCAGACAGACGTATGTTACTAATTCCAAACACAGTCATTAATAAAATGCCACAGCCTACAACGACTTCGTTGACAGTTAGCACCACCAAGATACTGTGAGTGGGCTTGGTTCGAGTGTCCCCATCGGTACATTAACCTAAACGATGCCAAAGTGTTAAATGTAGTTACAAAACCGGCTGCCTCCAAGCACACAGAAGTGTACCCAGGCGATTTTCGAACCCTCACCATTCCAATATGGCTCACCAGGGACAACAATGCACTCACGAGGACAGGTGGTTAGACAAAGAGTTCTTGATTAAGGTGCCGCACACAAAAGACTTCACTCTGGAACACAATACACCCTAGAACAATACCATACGTCATCCCATTTCCCTACTCCGTCATACCAGTGCCTCTCCTCCCACAGCAGCTTTAATACAGTCATTGTGATCACGTCTTGGGTATTATATTCATGCTTATGCCAGTCCATGTTACTCAGCTTACGGGGACCTGTCTTTGCGAACGGATTAAAAACCCTCTTTCTTAACACCTTAATACGATTACTTTCTTATTCTTCCCACTGTCAGGTATACTATTACTCTCAGAAGAGACCTTAGTGGACGAGATAGAAGCTGTCTCGATTACGTCAATTTTGGTTCAAGGAATTGCTACTGTTACTGGGGGGTTGGTAGTGCGACTGTGTAATGATGCTGTGTGTCGTTGCTATGTAACCCCAGTCTGTCTGGCCGTGCAGAGCCAACAATCGCTGGCAAGCAACAGCCCCTGCAAGGCGATCCCGTGCAATGAACCGATGTTCCCCTGGGGAAGACAGCGCCATGTCATAGCGGGGCACCATAACATATTCCACTTCACCGCATTAATGGTTATATGGTTACCACCCAAAGTTGTAAATTTCTTGGATTACTGGAAACTGTTAGGTTTGTCACTCAGTGTAGAGCTACCTGAAGTGAAAAACAAAAGACTAATAAAAACTGACACGAAGGATGGGAGAAAAAAGGAAACGAAAGCAGACACAGAAAGAATGATGAAGGTGAAGGAAGAAGGCAACACTACATCAAGTAACTGGACGGTGGTGGCCACAACCTCACACGATGCTGCAGTGTGTAGGACAATCTTACACAGGCTCTGGATATTTCTTTTTAACACTATATTGTAAGGGAAATTTAAGCCACTACTCACTTCGCACCATTAAAAAGAAAGTAGCACCCTCCCTCCCCCCCTCTCTCTCTCTAGAACATGAAACTGATGCGAAAGTATGGGAGAAAAAAAGACTGAAGCGCACGCACGCACACACACACACACACACACACACACACACACACACACACACACACACACACACACACACACACTGATAATATCCAGCCCTTTACCAGTCTCTCTTTGAAATTTGAAACAGCAGAAACGCCCGGGGACTATTTGCTTTGTTAGTCACTGGGGGAGTGAGGAGAGATGGATGAAACAGATTTATTTAGAGGCAAAAGATTGCACAAAACATTTTGTTATTTATTTATTTGGTATTTCTCCCTCTTGTTTCAGTGAAGGGAGAATGAAGGAAGCAACACTTAGACTGTCATTTTTCAATGGTTATGCGCTTAATACACACACATACACATACACACACACACACACACACACACACACACACACACACACACACACACACACAACCTACAGCCAAACGCTACCAAGTCTACACAAAGGCAAGGTGCACATCTCCAACTGAGCACGAATAGGCCTACATCTTAATCGCAAATTACCTTAAGGTGTTAGGTGGCGGCTAACACCATCCACTCATTTGATGCAGTGCTGCCTTTTTCTTCCTTCACCTTCTTCATTATTTTTCTACGTGTGCCCTCCTCTCTTCTTAATTTTCCAATTTGTCACTTTCTTTTACTCTTGTCTCCTCACATGTGACTTTACACTGAGTGACAAGTCTAAAGGTTTACTCCAAGCCAAGAAATCATTTACAACGCTGGATGGTAGGCATATAACCAACCTATACGTGTTCCCTACGTGTCAACAAATGTGCTGGCGGAAGGTTAGTGTCACTCCCCGTAAAACAACTAACTCAAAGAAAAATGGCCATCTCTTACGGGACTGTGGCGTCTGGCTGTAGACAGACAAAAGTCACCACAACCAACAGCTCCATTCACATAATAAGGTCACACAAACTTTAAACAAAAATACTCAAACATTACTGAAGCACCAAGTTTACAATATAACCATTATCAAAAGCCTTCTGTTCCTAAGATAGGGCAATAAAAATTAAGGAAGAAGTAAAGAAGTGGATGGGCAGGAAAGGCAAAGCGTTAGGACGAGGACAGTAATCCGACTACCGTGGCTTTCATATCACGACATTTTCAAAATTAAACTTTTCATAAAATATGCGTTGCGTACTTCAGTATTAAACTGCAATACGTCCTGATGACAGCCTGTTGTCTCCACACCAACAAATGAGGGATGAGGTAACCTGTGGAGACGGTGTAGTGATAAAGCACATATGCGGCAAATGTTAAGTGGCGTCCTCCATTAAACAGTTGCTGAAGTGAGAGAATACTAAGGGCTGTGTGGTGGTGGTGGTGATGGTGGTGGTACAGGGCAAAAGTGGTGTGGTGAGGACGTGGAGGTATACATGCATGTTGCCGTGGAGGGTGTGGTGGTATGGGTAAATATTGTGGTGGAGGTTGTGGAGGTATAGGTGCATGTTGTGGTTGATGATGTGATGATGGTGAGGGTGTGTGGTATAGATGCATGTTGCGGTGGAGGGTGTGATGATGGTGAGGGTGTGGAGGTATAGGTGCATGTTGTGGTGAAGGGTATGGTGGCACTGAGGGTGTGGAGGTATTGGTGTTTTGTAGTGGTGGAGGGTGTGGTGGTGGTGAAGGTGTGGAGGCATAGATGCATGTTGTGGTGGAGAATGTGGTGGTGGTAAGGGTGTGGAGGTATTGGTGTATGTTGTGGTGGAGGGTGTGGTGGTGGTGAAGGTGTGGAGGTATAGGTGAATGCTGTTGTGGAGGGTGTGGTGGTGGTGAAGGTGTGGAGGTATAGGTGAATGCTGTTGTGGAGGGTGTGGTGGTGGTGAAGGTGTGGAGGTATAGGTGAATGCTGTTGTGGAGGGTGTGGTGGTGGTGAGGGTGTGTGGTATAGATTCATGTTGCGGTGGAGGGTAAGATGATGGTGAGGGTGTGGAGATATAGGTGCATGTTGTGGTGGAGGGTGTAGTGGTGGTGAGGGTCTGGAGGTATTGGTGTATGTTGTGGTGGAGGGTGTGGTGGTGGTGAAGGTGTGGAGGTATACAGTAGATGCATGTTGTGGTGGAGAGTGTGGTGGTGGTGAAGGTGTCGAGGTATAGGTGAATGCTGTTGTGGAGGGGTGTATATCTGTGATACAAAGGTGGATGGTGGAGGGTTGTGTATTGTCATCATAATATAGTGAACTATAATAAGGGAATTAAGCTCTATGTTGTTTAAGCTAAATATATCCTTCCTTTATATATGCTTACTATAATATGCTAATTGTTCCTACCTATGCGTGAGATGAGAATTCTAAAGACTTCACCAACCAGTGAATGGGTGTGACTCGTTTCACTGTTCACTCTTGATAGTTTTCCTGCTTCTGTAATTCCCTTTCCTATTTTGGGTCAGCCCACTCCATATTTTATGAGAAAATGTTATGGCGATGATAATGATAATGCTATTTATGCATGATAAAATGGAAAATGTGGGTGCATTTAAGTACCTGGGTAGTGTAATGAGTAAGGATGGAAGTTTAGAGGGTGAAGTGCTTGAAAGGGTACAACAAGGAAGAAAGGTTGCTGGTTCTTTGAAAGCTGTGATAAGAAACAAGAAAGTGTGCATGGAAGTGAAAAAGTTACTGCATTACAGTATTGTGATAACAGCTCTAACGTATAGAACTGAAGCTTGTTGGAGGGACACAAGTCAAGAGTGTGAGCAACGGAAATGAGTTATTTGAGAGGAGCAAGTGGAGTCACATGGAGAGACAGACTGATAAATGAGGAAGTGAAGGAGCGTTGCGGTGTGTACGTGGATGTGACAGGAAGCGTGAGGAGAAACACACTGAAGTGGTTTGGCCATGTGGAGAGGATCGAGAGCGAGAGACTGACGAGTAAAGTATATATGAATGAGGTGGAGTGGGGGGGAGGGAGGGGGACGCCAAGGATGAGGTGGAGAGATGGAGT
The DNA here is from genome assembly GCF_032717465.1 of Coenobita brevimanus. Lineage (NCBI taxonomy): Eukaryota > Metazoa > Arthropoda > Malacostraca > Decapoda > Coenobitidae > Coenobita > Coenobita brevimanus. Next base: position 25,617,660 of record NC_137026.1, read on the forward strand.
GGAGAGGTATATGAGAGAGGGAGATGTGAACTGGGAGCAGGGCAGTGAAATGGCGGGGGACGGGGAGACATGGAGGAAATTTGTTTGTGGCCACCCCTTACCGGATTAAGGCGTCTGGCAATAGATAGACAGACAGATAGTAAAAGGCCAAGAGAAGAAGTAAACATCCGAGGGAAAAACCGTTCAGGAAGGAAACAAAGAGTACGAGCAAAATGTAAAGAAAGGTAGTGAGAGCACTGGTGATGAGAGACGACAGAAGCAGGCGCATGTAAATGATCATTAACTAAAAAAAAAAAAAAGTGAACAACGATTTTTTTTTAAGCAAGAAGATGAAGTGAACACTGTAAATGAACACTGTTGCTTGATTTCGTATTCTGTGAGAGGAGATTCCCTTCCCCAGGCATTCCTTATCGACTTAGTAACGACATCTCTTGCCAAGAACATGAAATTAGAATATCAACGACCTAGGAAGAAACATGCAACGGGAATAATCGGTGGCTGTACCATGACGGTGGGAATTATTAAGCTTTTCTGAGAAAGATGAAAGTTGGAAAAAATTAATTCATTAAGTCGGATACACAGCCTTAGGCATGATCAGTAAAAAACACGACGCAATCTGACCAAACTGACTGAGGTATGAGTGAACGAAGTGTACTTACTCTGACCACTTCCCCTTGCAATTTCCACCGCCTTCATTATTTCTCTCACTCTCTCCCGTCTCGAATTCCATCATGGGCAAACGAACCTGTCTTATTCTTATATTCTTCTTACAAACATGCGTGACGAAGAGTGGCTGGTAAAACAAAACTGTTTGTGGGAAACCTTTACTGCAGTCATTTTTTTTTTTAATGTGTCCGACTCTGAGCATAGGCTTCACAGCCTGCTATCAAGGCCCAGCAGTCCTCCTATATACCATACACCTCTTCATGTCACCACTTCGGCGCTAACACCCACCGTCCATATTGAATACATGCTAGGGCTGTTTCATACGGGACTGGTGTATTGGTATTAGCGGGGGTATTTTTACGACATGTCGGCGGGTCTCCTGGTACATCAGTAAAGCCTGATTTAATGAAATTCAAATCCTTAAACTGTTTCCTGCCCCAGCCGGGATTCGAACCTGGGTCCGTCAGGACTGCAGGCCACCTCTCTACCGATTGAGCCATCGCCTCCCAGGCATACACGCAATTATGTCTGTTTTACCTCTAGTGACGGTACATCCTCTGCCATTATGGCTGACGAAAGGCATGCTTAACTGTACCTCACGTGATGGTAATATTTCCCCATGGGTTCAACTGTTGGCTAAGCACACAGAATTACAAGTGGTGTTGTGACTCAAAGTATTACCGTACAGTATGTGACACTGCGTTAAAAGGCCAGATAACTTGTGCTACGTAATGGAGGAGGGAGATGGTGTCCTCCACGACCCCACCTCAGGCACTTTCTGTCCCTTTCATCCCACGCCTCAGGCTTCCTTTTATGATTTACTTTAATTCCAGATCAGGCTGCCTCCGAATTCTCTCCTCCTGCCTCCCTTCCCTGGCTTCCTTCATTAACCTACCGTATTCTGTATTTTCAAATTCTCATTTCCCTCCATACCTCCCACTCATACTGTGCTCAAAGACTTCCTTCTTACACAACACTCCCGCCATTCCCAGCAGGGCCAGTACTCCTCCCTCCCATCCCACACTATGAAGGTCTTGAAGAGGGAAAAGGAGGCTAGAGAAAGATGGAAGATATGAGAAACGAAGGAGAGTGCGACGGATAAAAGAAACAAGAGAAGTGCGTGAGCAGAAAGGGTGAGAAGAAGTTAGTAAGGACAGTGGAAAAGATGGAGGTGAGGGGGTAGGAATAATATTATGGGATGGGAAAATATTATGATGAGTGGTGGGGAAGAAGGCTCTTTAGGGAGATGATGAAGGGGAAGTGGGAGGGTCAGGGAAGACAAGGGACTGGAAAGGCAGTGCAGGGTGAAGGAGTGGAGGAAACGAAGAGAACGGGAGAGAAGAGATGCAGTTAGTGTCGTTAAAAAAAAAAAAAAAAATACCGAGGATGCATAACAGAGGGAACAACAAGAGACTGGGAGTGAACAGAAGGAGGCAGGCAGGAAAAGCAGAGAGAATGGAGAGAATGAAAAAGCGTGGGAAGAATAGGAAGTGAAAGAAAGGAGTGAGACAAGGGAAGGAGCAAGTGAAGAGGAAGATGATGCAAGTAGAAGGACGACTGATAATGATGGGAAATTAGGCGGCATCATCATCATCACGGCACGCGTACCATCTCTGGGCAGTAACCAACAAAATCTGGTGGAATTTCCTTATGTAAACACGGTACCGGTAAGGCTGAGGAATTGATGAAATTTTTAATTTTGTTGCAGCGAAACCAATCAGGATGATAAATGTGAAAATACAAAAGTAGGTAGAAAAACCCGTGCTGAAGCAGAGATGTCAATAAATGAAGATATTATCGTATATTTGGTTACTGTTATCCAGGTGAAGGGTTTTGACGGATATGAGGCGGGATGTAGGGGAAGGAAGTGGGCCAGAAGACACCAGAGCGATAGAGCAGCCACGAGGAAAGGACGACAAGAGAATACAATGCATATTAACCATTCCCAAGGGTCTCACTCTGGTATTTAATTCTGGCTGACGTCAAGCGATGTTATTTTGCCGGGTAAAGTTTTGGCTGGCAAAGGGTTAGGAGTACACTGGTAAGCTACAAGGAACATCGTTAAGACATTTCCTCCACTTCTGGTGACAAGTTAAGAAATAGATCAGGCAAGGAAGCAGAAAAGCAATGGAAGATGGAAGGACAGATTTGAAAGTGAAAAACTGAATAAGATGAACGGAAAAGGAATATTACGAGAGAAGGAAAAGGGGAGGAAAGGAAGTAGCTAATGTGGGAAATATGAAGGAGAAGAGCCGAGTTATAAACACTTACCTCTGCTGGATTTCTGTTATGCTATGACGCTATATTTGCCATGAATTTACATGTGATCTTTAATTTCATTGCAGCAAACCAATGTTTTGAAAAATCAGTAGGAAGAAAGGTTATTGGTAAAGCATTAGTGAGGCGTGAAGAAGACATTAAATTTCTAAACCATACTTAGTTACAATTAAAAATGGTGTAAGATTTAAACAAAACTGGGGGAATAAAATTCATTTTACATAAACACGTCCAACTACCCGCAGCTGCGATAACCTTCCAGCCATACTCAACATTTGACTTTTCTTCTGCCATCGCTTGCCAGCTCTGCCCCGTCCTCAAACAAGGCCACCTGCCTCACCCCCTGCACACTCTGGCCTTGACCGCCCAGCCCCCTTTTAGCCCCAGGGAGATGGGAGAGAAGTGGGAGAGTTTGGCGAGAGGCAGTGGTGGAAGGAGGTGAGATAGGGAGATGGAAAGATGTGGCAGAGGTTGGAGAGAGAAATCGTGAAGGGAGGTGTGATAGGAAGGTCGCAGACAAGTGGCTGAGGTTGATGTGAAGCAGTGAAGGAAGGTTAGATATAAATAACACTGGGGTTGCAGTGGTGAGGAAAGGTTGAAGGCAATGATAAGGAAAAAGTAGAGGGGAAGGAACAGTGTAGGAGGAGTAAGAAATCAATGGTGGAGGAATGCTAGAGAAAGGTTTGGAAGGTATAGACTGCTTTATGAAACAGCAAAAACTGAATTTAACCCTTTCAGCATTATGTGTTATTAACTTAAGTTTAGTTTTGCTGCCTACGGACTATTTAGCTCAATTTAGGAAAGATGTCTTGCTGTGAAATCATTAATGAAGACTGGATTATTTTCCCCTCCAGTTCGAATACTCTCCAAGGAAGGATAAGGTAGTCTGGAAGGAAGAACAAAACAAAACTACGGCATCAGATTGAAGGAATTAACATCAGTTCGATGACCTATATAGTCCTGAAGTCTGGAAAGCCGAGGTAGGAGGCTGAGCTCTTACCTCTCTTGACGGCCGAAACAGATATGCATTTGGGGAGTAACGTGATTCCCTGCAACTCATCGAGCACTGAGCTGTTCAAGGATGCATTTTTTAAAAACTGATCATTTTCTTTAACTGCACCAGAGTTGTACGATAGAGTAACTTTTTCCTAATGCCCGCTAAATGCTGCTGATGAATTAAAAACCAGGATGATATCGTTCTTCTTGGCACAAGGTAACCTAATATGAGAGAGGTACTGTAGAGGCTGAAAGATGAGAGGAAAGTTACGTCCTTTAACATTCTGAAGTTGAGATGCAAATGACAGTGTGGTCTGGATCTTGAGTGTGAACGTGAAATACATGACAGCAAGAGGCGTGAGCCAGAGACCTGAGTTGGGGAAGAGAGAGAGAGGAGGTGAGGCTTCAGGAAACGAGAAGACAGGCGGTGGAGAGGCTGATGGCAGCCGTCAAAGATTGACTGATTGATTATTTAGGTTGTAGCCGCGTCAACACCTCGCAGCCGCCAAGGAACAGTCGGGAAAAAAACAAACAAACGGAGAGAAAGAGAGATATGACGTCTGTAGGAAGAGGTATCGTATGTTACTTACAGCAGAGTACGGACACTGGAAGGGTTCCGTGAGGTGATAAGGGGATGAGTGAAACAGAAGAGAAAAGGTAGGTAGCAATATGAATGAAGGGATTAACCAGTGGAACAAATGTATAAAGAGTGTGCATTATCAATCTCAATCTCTCTCTCTCTCTCTCTCTCTCTCTCTCTCTCTCTCTCTCTCTCTCTCTCCGCTGCAGTACTTATTCACTCTATACTTCCTTCATTTTTACCTACAGCATTATTCTGACCGGCACGCTCGCAGCACCAGTCTCTACACATTCTCACCCTTGTCCTATTCAGTTTTCTTGTGTAAGAGTAAATCGGTATTCTCGGTTATTTTGTACACAGCTGTTCAACTGTACAAACACAGCCTCCTCCTCTCTTCCCTCTGCCTGTAACATCTAGGTTTCCACAGCCAAAGTGTCCAATTATATCCTAATAAATGGTTCTTTACGAAAGATTCTTGTTTTAATTTAGTTAAAAAAATAATAATAACTGCAGTTCGTAGCCTTCGGTTTCTGTTTTTTTTTTATTACAATAAGTTTCGTCTCCTCTCCTGTGAGGGTGGGTGGATAATAACCTAATTACTGAGCACAAACGTTTGTGATACTTGTGGAGCGAAGGGTAGAAGCATACGTGGCAAGGTGGAAGTGACCAAGGTGGGAAGACAGTGGAAGAAGGATGGTGAGGTAGTGGTAAAGGGTTTGTGGAGATAACACTGGTGGGGGCAGTGGTGGAGAAGGGTTGGTGGGGATAACACTGGTGGTGGCAGTGGTGGAGAAGGGTTGGTGGGTATAACACTGGTGGTGGAGGAGGGTTGGTGGGTATAACACTGGTATTGGCAGTGGTGGAAAAGGGTTGGTGGGTATAACAGTGGTGGCGGCAGTGGTGGAGAAGGGTTGGTGGATATAACACTGGTGGTGGCAGTGGTGGAGAAGGGTTGGTGGGTATAACACTGGTAGTAGCAGTGGTGGAGAAGGGTTGGTGGGTATAACACTGGTGGTGGAGGAGGGTTGGTGGGGATAACACTGGTGGTGGCAGTGGTGGAGGAGGATTGAAGGGTATAACACTGGTTGATGGAGAATGGTTGGTGGGGATAACACTGAATGTGGGAGTGGTGGAGGTGGGTTAATAATCTTAATAATAATCTTACTTAACATTACGCTAACATTCCTAGTTAGGATAATCCCACGCTCTAGTCCCACGTTGTGCCACCTTGCTCAATACTGGGCAGGAGTGACTGCACCGTAATGCTATATAAACAGTAAACATCATACTCACACATACTAAGAGGGAAGCATTCATTGACATCTAGTCAGCTTTTACCTGAAAGAGAGAAAAAATTTGAAACTGATGCATGTTTACCATGACTGACGCTAAAATTACCCTTCAAAAGAAACAAACAAGTGGAGGCACTTGAAAGGCTAGTAACAAGGTTACTTGTGTTAAACTTGTAGATGATTAAATGTGAGAATAATTGTCTGTCTGATCCAAGGCGGCAGCAGGATGTGAAGAGAAATTCTGGAGTCGTGTGTGCCAGAATAATTACAACAGGAACTCACTGGGGCGACCAGAGATACAACTTGAGATGCAGCATAGGGATTAAACTGATATAGACCGTGGCTTGTGACCAACAGGAAGAAAGATGCTTACGATACGAAAGCACCTGAAGTAGTTCCCACGCTTGCAAAATGAAAGGGCCAAAGGAAGGGAAGCAGGAAGGACAGGGGAGAGACGTGAGAGATCATTTCATTACGCCCTAACTGCCCTAACACAATCTTAATCGCACTAAGCTTTAATGAGATGACCCCCTAATGACGTTACCATAAATTTACTTCACCAAACTAGATGGCAGTCTGGCTACATGTACTCGTGTCTCTCTGGGTAGTGTAGTTTCTGATGGGTTTATGTCTGGTGGAGGTTCATGAAGGATGCTATTTGGTTGGAGGTTTTTATGGCTATGTTAATTATGTGATAATGAATGTGTTTGTGAAGTGTGATGTTGGGTGGAGAATGGAGAGTGTTGCCAAAACGCTTTATGTAGTGCTGGGCAGTTGTTCGTTTATTGTTTCTTTGTGGAAGAGTCGATGTAACACGAAGTTACAAAGGTGAGACAGGTCTTGAGCTGAAGCAATAAAATGAGTGTCTCTCGTACTCATGTGCCCTAAAATTGGATTTTTTTTTTCCTTGGGCTCTTTGCCTCCTTCCCTTCATGCACCCATTACACACCCTCCCGTCATCAACAAAACCTTCACAGTGTCTCGATGATATGATTCACCTTCATTCCCTGAAAGTTTCTGATCATTTGAGATAATCCCTTCCTGGACAGATCAATACTCCCTCCCTATTGTGCACACTGCCAGTCAGCATAATATTTGTATCCCTTCATAATTCCTGAAAATCGGAATAATTACCTGATGACTTAAGCAAGTGAAAGGACGGTGACTTGAAAGAATGTGGTTTGCCGTTTGTTAGTTTATAAGAAAAAGTTGTGTCTACAAGAGACAGGTTAGAGCGGTTATTAAAGGCGTCCATACAACAATATAGAAGCAAAAGACATGATAAATATTTGATGAGGAAGTCAGTAAGCATGTGAAAGTTATGCTAGCAAACTGACCAAGTTCACTTAATTGCAGGTAAAGGAAAACGTTGTGTGGATGCAATGGAGGTAAGAGTCTATACTTTATGGCCATATGTCTGTCCTGCCTGCTGCCACAAACTGAAAGTGTCTATATTTTATGGCCATACGTCAGTACTGCCTGCTGCCACAAGTTAGCCAGTGTGTGCCAGTACCGTAGCGTTCTTTACCTCATACATCCTGGCAGGAACTGCAGTTGATCACCTGGGCCTTCCTGTTACCACGAATTAACCAGTATATAAGAGTATCGTACCATTCGTCACCTCACTCACCCTCGCAAAAATCGTTGTTCATTACTTAGCTGTATCAGTCGAGAGATACAGCTAAGCTCCAACACAGTCTGCACCAGTTCTTTAAAATCTAAGCTGTTATAAGCTGTGTGGTACTGTCTAGCCCTACTCTTCCGCGTCCCGTTCATTTTCCTGATTCCAGCTACCATTATTATCATCATCATTATCATTGTCATAGTTATCAATATCATCACTGTACAACAAGGAGGAAAAGTTGCTGATTCTTTAAACGCAATTATAAGAAACAGGGAAGTGATCATGGAAGTAAAAAAGCTGCTGCATGACAGTATTGTGATACCAACTCTAACGTATGGAAATGAAGCTTGGACGTTGTTGGAGGGACACAAGTCAAGAGTGAGAGCAGTAGAAATGAGTTATCTGAGAGGAGCATGTGGAGTCACATGGAGAGACAGACTGACAAATAAGGAAATGAAGCAGCGTTGTGGTATGGATATGGATGTGATAGAAAGTGTTAGGAGAAATACACTTAGGTGAGCGAGAGACTGTCGAGAAGAGTGTATGTGAGTGAGGTGGAGGGGGAGAGAGTGAAGGGGAGGCCAAGGATGAGATGGAGAGATGGAGTGGTGAGGTATATGAAAGAAAGTGGAGTGAGCTGGGAGCAGGGCAGTGAAATGGCGGGGGACAGGGCGACATAGAGGCTGTTTGTTTGTGGCCACCCCTTACGGGATTAAGGTGTCTGGCAAAAGGAAGCAAGAAAGATCACTGGCATCATCGTTAGTCTTTCTGTGAACCTCAGTTTCATTAACTACCTCATGAATAGTTTCCTCTCTCCGGCCATCTCAGTGACTCGCCCCCTCGCCCTACACCGAACAACAACTGCACCAGATCTACTGATCCTCCACAGCCTGACTCTCTTCGATCCTTCTTCAGCTAAAATAATAATTCAAGACCATAATGGCACCACAAGTCTGATGCCTTTATAAATGAAGCCAATGATTTTAGGACAGAGGCCTGCAGCACAGAGCAGTACATAACTACGGTGTTACTATACTAAACACACCGAGGACATCACAGCCACTAAATCTGACACAGCAAGAAAGTGGAATATGTTGTCTCAACAACTACCATTAGGAACCCTTGTGTAACTCAGCTTTATACGGTACAGTAATGCATATAATGTTACTGTGCCACCAATATTTACCAAAAAAACCTAATTTGTAGTCCATTTCGGATTAAAGGTTTACAGGCTTATTTACTACACACAGTGATAGATTTCCCATACAATTATTTTTTTTTTAACGAGGTTATATGAGTAGGACTAGATTATTGTGGCTTAGGCTGTCAATTTGTGCTACAATATGTTACCGAGGCTGAGATGGGTAAGTTAGTGTTGGTCAGGTTAGGACTGAGCAGGACAGTGTGCTGGATTACGTTACAACTTTGGGCTAGTTTAGGTTATAACTGGGTTAGAGTTAAGCTATGAGTGTGGGTTTAGTTAGCAAATGACTGGGTAATGTTAGATTATGAGCGTGGATTTGGTTAGAAAATGACTGGGTTAGGTTAGATTATGAGTGTGGGTTTGGTTAACAAAGGAGTGGGTTAGTTTAGGGTATGAGTGTGGCTTTGGTTGGCAAATGACTCGGTTAAGTTAGGTTATAAGTCTGGGCTTGGTTAGCGAAGAACTGGATTAAGTAAGGGAATGCCTGTGGGCTGCGGTAGAAAATGGCTGGGTTAGGTATGGGTATGACTGTGGGTTAGTCAAGTTTTAGTGTGGGGTGGGTTAGGTTATATCGGTAAGACTCCTATATCGAGAGAGAGAGAGAGAGAGAGAGAGAGAGAGAGAGAGAGAGAGAGAGAGAGAGAGAGAGAGAGAAATACAACATACAAGTCAGGGTCAACAATGAAACCACTGGTGAAGCTACTGACTGGGTTTTCCATAACCAATCAACGCCCTTTTGTGATAAATAATGAGTCCTAATTACCACTAGTTAATATGGTCGGCGTTATCAAATGACCAGGCAGGTGTGTAGCACATTACTTCAACTGATAATTATCACAAAATACTGATTCTACCAGTTTGGTGAGACAATCCAGGGTTAAAACCAACCGGTTAATGCAAGTCGGCAATATTTACGAGTCAAATGTGAATAAAAATGTCTTCATCGTGTTCGTAAGTCTATAGTGGACCTGGTGCGAAACATTACGGCTACCGACTGAGTCTTTAATATCACTGAAGGACCCACACATCCTACAAAATCATGGCCAATTTATATACCAGCTCGTATAACAGGCAACCAAAAAAAAATCCCATGTTTCTTTTTTTAAGTCTGCTAATATATATATTCACATTCCTCACATTTATCTGGAAATATGAAAGTCGTGCAGGAAAAATTGCAGGAAAATTACTCTGTCATGTAATTTCTTTCACATGTAACTGTAGTCCAAAATATAAATTTCTGTTCATCCCAGTACCCGACACTATTTCAAAATATAATACTGTATTTCGCATTTCAGACTTGTTACCGCGAATGTGGATTAAAAAAAAAAAAGGGAGGATGCCTCGGACTGGGTGATAATATAATTTTACTTTGCCATGTAAGTGCTCGAGGTGTCACTGATATACATAAAATTATAACCGTATGTTCTGGGGAGGTAAAAAAAAACAAATCCAAAATAAAGTAAATAACCTCAAATCATACTCTGCATGATCATAATGTAGAGACCCTTGTACACTTACTATGGTAACTCCTCACCCCAACACATCACAAACTCTACAGTAACAGGATAATTAGGCCTATAATATCCATGACATCATCTGGCATTAAATAGAATTAAATCCCTTAGGACATCCAAGTAATTTGTATGTTAAATTCCAATACTCCTTTTCATTCCTTCCACTCATATATGGATTGTGTTTCATCTCTAAGTTGTCTTTAACGATTGCCTCCTTTTCTATACCGCATCTCTCTCTCTCTCTCTCTCTCTCTCTCTCTCTGCCACTCATCTTGCCACTCAGGATACCCTCCACACACAACAGGTACGTGCTCTCCTCTCCTCTCTTATTCCCTACTCGTGAGCCTTCTGCCACCTCCTCACCCCCACACGCACTACCACCATCCCACCAATCACACTAACTGTCACTCCCTCACCACTCCTTCACAGTCACTGTCACCCTTTTCACCCTCGCTGCTACCACCCTTCACCTTTCTCACCCTCATTATTAACCCCCTCTCAACATCAGTCACAGGAGTCCCCCCCCCACCCTTATACTCGCTGCTGCCTCCCCACCCTCACTGCCCTCCTAACCCCATCTGAACTTTATACTTACTGGCATCCCCGTCACCCTCACACTCACTGTAACCCCGTCACCCCATCTCACCCTCACACTCACTGTAACCCCGTCACCCCATCTCACCTTCACACTCGACCAGTCTCGACAAGTTTTAAACATCATCGCCATCACCCGCACCACAACAGTTCCACACCAGGCTACACCCCCTCTGGGTAGTAACCCCAGGAATCCGATGGAATTTTCTTCAATAAAGGTACTCAGGGGAGAAATTTGGGAATTCTTAATTTTGGTGAAATAAAAGTGGAATAATGGGGGAATTCACCAGCAGATCTGAGATGATAAGGAACTCAGACAAGATACTGCATTCCTGGGTACAATTATTCAGGGGCAGCATTTCTAGAACCCAAGTCTTTAAATAACTTAAATTTATATATACAGTATATATATATATATATATATATATATATATATATATATATATATACAGAAAACCACCTTCATAATTTCTTTGGTCGACTTCAAGGGGACTGTGATATCCAAACTATTAAAAACACTGACGATATTTTGACTGCTTGACAATCATGATGTTATACTGTTTGCATCAATATTCAGTCATTTTGTGCCAGGAGTCAATCGGATCTTCTTGAAATTTTTGAAGTGATCATCCCATTAGAGTTCCGTCATTATGGCAACAGTCAACAGAAGTAATAAGTAATATTCTTTACTCTGCTGGTCTGAGACCAAGCGGAAGCAGCAAACACACAACAAAGACTGACATCTTTCCTAAACGAATGCAGAATGGCCTCCAAGGAAAAATCTCCAGCACTGAAAGAGGCTTATGTCCAGAGCCCACTTTGTAGTAGTTGACTCTACGGATTCGTGTCGCCACATTTCACTAATTGTACAGTAGGTGGCGCTGGAGAGGGACGCCGATGCACCTGCACGGAGGACCCGCCTGGATGCAAAAAACGTTGTTCAACTCCTCTCCACCTCCACTCAGGAGGATATCGGGCTGCAGTGAAGGTGTCCTGTGGTCCGCTTGGTTCACGAAGGGATGAGCCTGGAGTTACAACTACTACCACTGTTACTAAGTACTGCATTGTACCGTATGACTTTTGATTCCATGAAACCCCGTATAAGGCCTAAATATAAAAAATGAAAAGGGTGTCTGGGAATATTTGTCAAAGGACGTTTGTAGCAAGCTTCAAGTAAACTGGCGAAGAAATTAAAGAATGGCACGATACTGAAAACTGAAAGAAGCTGAAGAAATACACTTTCGTCTCCAAGTTAATGCGGACACCATAATAATAATACTAATGGAGTTTGCAAGACAGCCTTTTATAACGGTGGCTGATTTAACGAAATCCATTGGGAGTTGAGTTATTATCAAGTAATAACACAACTACTCAGCTCCACCATAACATCCCATCGTCAGTTTTGGATCATTGATGCCATTTCTGGTTCTGTTAGGTCAAGTTACGTCCAGTTATGTGCAATTTTATTATATCAAGTTCATTTTGGACACTTAAATCCCTGTCAGGCAATGGTGTGGATTCACATTACCTCCTCAACACTGACATCCACACCGCATATAACACCACACGAAGTGTAAGGTGGTGGAGATGCCAGCCTGTGTGGCTGTACCATCCGATAACATTTGTAAAAACACGGCATAAAATTAGTGTTGTGACAGATCGTGTTGGCGGCTTTTTAGACACACCACACCAACTTTACGAAAAAGAAACTGACAGACGGGGACGTAAACTTTCACCTGAACGAGAAGGTCTATTTTTAATCAAACTTCTTGGCTTCAAAAGGAATAATTTAAAAAAGTATCGGTATACAATCAGAATTTCCGAAAATCTGATATCACGAGAACCACAGAACCAGCCAAGCATTAAAGGAAGGGAGTGTGTGGGTGAGCGACAAGAGTGACACTGAGTCTGGGCCTAACAGCTGTACCGACTGCCAAGGTCTGAGGGCTGTTCTGTCATTACCCACAGTTTACCTCTGCTGAAAAAATACACACTACGGGTCAAGAGGAGGAGCAAGCTTACCATTACCGGTGCAAAACAGATGCTGAGAGAGAGAGAGAGAGAGAGACGCAGGTAAAGAACAAATAATAAGTAAAAGCACAAAAGGACAAAAATAAATTCCCGGTGGTGGGTTGTGAGGTGAGGAGGAGGAGGAAAGAAGACGGTAAAATAAAAGGAACATTATCTAGCGTACCCATACCTGTCAGTCGATTAGGGTCTATCTAACTTTCAACACAAAGCGCCATCATTACAGAGAGAAAGTCTCCCTATTTGTTTATCTATATATCTACAGTATGACACGAACACTGTAAAGGTTGGCCTCGACAAAGGGAATCCAGGCATATACTTTGGGATACATGCACAATACATTCATCTGAACACCACAGTACAAAAGAAAGCTTCCAGGGAGTAGTATTTAGTGGAGAGAGGTGGGCCTTTTCAGAGATAGTTACAGTAGTATTCCTGCCATACCATATATTTATAACACTTTCCGATGTCCTTTCTTGTCCCCCTAGTCATGCGTTTTGTTCAAAATAATTAATGGTACCTTAAATGCAATACGGAACACCATCTTCTCTAATATTTTACAGTTATGGTCATTCTCTCTTCTTTCTCTGCATATCCCAGACACACATTTTACATTATCTTTCCTTGCGGTCCAACACAGCTCAGATATACGGAACTACTTACCATTTCCACCTTCCTCCTCACAGGACCTCCTTCCCGCCTCGCCACCCTCTCTCTTCTTTCCGCTACCTGCTCCCATCCCTCCTCCTCTCTACTTTCCCACCTCGTCCTCTGCCTGTCTCCGTCAATACACTACACCACACGCACCGCAGCATCTCCGCCAATAAAACGATTATCCCATCAACCTCTTCTAAACCAGTTATGTTCTAAACTAACATAACTCACATCACAACTAAACTGCACCACTTGACGACCTGTACACCAACTCTTCACCACAAAACAACCACTGTACCACAACCACCAGCACCATTACACCACACCTGTAATCGATACAGCTCCATCCTTCTCTCGTGCCCCTTCATTGCATCTTAGCCTAAGCATCAGGTTAACCTATAAGCCTTAACTACTTTACCCTTCCACTGTCATGCTGTGGCAATAACGGTTTAATATTAAAATATTATTAAACCAGAAAGCACTCAGAAAGCACATACCTCCGCCAATGCCACTGCAGGATCCGGATCCGGATCCTCCCCCAAATGAAATTACTTCTTTCTTGGTCCATGGCCCATTCTTCCATAAATTTTCATTGAAATTCATTGAGAGCTTTTGGAGATATCATGTGGACAAACTAACAAACAAACAGACTAACATAAGTGAACACATAATCTCCTCCAACTCGTTGGCCGGGATAATAATATTCTGCTAGGACGAAATTTAGAGAAGGGAAACGAGAACTAAAAAAACAAAAAAAAAGTCAAAGTCACAAGGGAAAACAAAAGGAGTAAAATGAAAGCCTTTCAACGTGAGTGTTGTTGGTCCCTGTGAGGCCATTTGTTGGAGCAGGTTATCAACATCATTATCTTATCAGAGTAAAGAATAACGACAGTAAATCACGAAGGTGTGCGCGTAAACCAGTACCATGGGGTGAAAAGAGGGAGGTAAGGAGGGCGTAAAAAATGGGAGAGAAGGAAAATAGGCCTGTCTGAAGGATGATGGTGGGTTGATGGAGCGACAGGCAAAGTGAGGCCTGAGAACAGCATATGATGATAAATGTGGGGAAGAAGGCCCAGCGGGGGGTGGATTGGAGGTGGGAAGCAGGGGAAAGGGAAAGGGTGGAAAGGAAGGGGAGGGAGACGGAATGAAGGACCAGGGGAGGGGGAAAGTGTGGAAAGGAAGAGGAGGGAGAGGGAAGGAAAGGTCAGAGGAGAGAGACATTAAGAAGAAACACACATAAGACGGAGTGAACTTGAGAGTATTCATGTGTGTGTGTGTGTGTGTGTGTGTGTGTGTGTGTGTGTGTGTGTGTGTGTGTGTGTGTGTGTGTGTGTGTGTGTGTGTGTGTGTGTGTGTGTGAGAGAGAGAGAGAGAGAGAGAGAGAGAGAGAGAGATGCATTTTTGAGGCTGAGGTTAATTTAATGTTCTTTAAACATCCGGCAGAAGCAAAAGATTTATCAATAAAAAAAAAAGGTTCCTCCTGACCTGATGATCTTTTAGTTGAGAAAAAAGCGGATTAGTACCCCTTCGTTATGATGATCGATACATGCGCGCGCGCGCACACACACACACACACACACACACACACACACACACATCCTCTCTCTCTTTCTCTCTCCCTCTCTCTCTCTCTCTCTCTCTATCCCTATCTATTTATCTATATCTCTATCTACAGAGGACATGATCTGGTAGACGAGGAAGGCCTTATCACCTAGTAACGCTCTCTCTCTCTCTCCACAAAGGATATGGTGTGGTAGGTGTGGGAGGCTTATGATATCACCTGGTAAAGTTTGTCTAACTGTGACAACGAATCACTGGTGCCTGTCTCAAAACACTACACACTCCTGTCATGAAAACCGTCCAGTCATATATTCTAACACTTCCTAATCAGAACACAAGCAGTCCAAGTACTTACCAGCAATCACACTCCCAGCCACTATCCCATCACCCATTACAAGGAGTTTTCCCACTGTCCACACACGGCCACTCATCCATCATCCACATGCAGTTTCTCCCACCACCTATACCCACACCCAACCACTACACCATCACTCATACCCAGGTATTATCCCGTACTACACTATCACTTATACCCAGGCACTATCCCACCGCCCACATCCAGCCTCACACATCCTTGCCCATTCCCACCCACCATACACACCCAAACCCAGCCTCTCACCCACCACCTATATCTAAACATAGCTCCTCCCGCACCAACAATAAACATAGCCAGCCCCTCACCCACCACCTACATCTAAACATAGCTCCTCCCTCACCAACAATAAACAAACCCAGCCCCTCACCCACCACCTACATCTAAACATTGCTTCTCCCTCACCAACAATAAACATAGCCAGCCCCTCACCCACCACCTAAATCTAAACACAGCTCCTCCCTCACCAACAATAAACAAACCCAGCCTCTCACCCACCACCTATATCTAAACATAGCTCCTCCCCCACCAACAATAAACATAGCCAGCCCCTCACCCACCACCTACATCTAATCATAGCTCCTCCCCCACCAACTTTCCCTCCTCAACTCTTGCCTTACAGACCTCTCACTCCCAACATTCTTTCCTTACACAACCTCTCACTCTTACCTTATATCTACTTTCACTTCTTCCGCTCTTGTCTTCCACACTCTCTCGCTCCCTCGACTCTTGCCATACAACCCCACTCACTCACTCCATTCTAGCCTTACATCCGCCCCTCATTCCCTCCACTCTTGCCTTACACCCCCTCTCACTCCCTCCACTCTTGCCTTACACCCCCTCTCACTCCCTCCACTCTTGCCTTATACCCCCTCTCACTCCCTCCACTCTTGCCTTAAATCCCCAGTCACTCTCTCCACCCTTGCCTTGCACCCCCTCTCACTCCCTCTACTCATTCTTTACATTCCCTCTCCCTCTCTCCACTCTTGCCTTACACCCCCTCACATTCCCTACACTCCTGCTTCCCGTCACCCCACCCCTCCAAAGTATCCTCACCTGCACCCCGGACAGTCAGCTGGGGTTGTACACAAAGCTATGACATCCCCACCAACTAGGAGAAACAGTAAAAACAAGGGCAAAACCACCATTCCTCCAGTGTGGGTAAATGAGCCTGGCAGATTTAGAGGCGGTGCTATGTTGCCAGCTAGAACCAGTGACGCGCTGAGGCTACCATAGGAGGATTTTTCACCGGGGGGGGGGGGATGAAGACTAGTAAGACGCTGGTGAACGGGACACTGCCTGAGGTATAATACACCTTATTTTGCTTTTAAACTGTTTCAGGAAAGTGTTTACCCTCAACCTTGTCGTACTATCATGCAGGAGCAGTACAGCAACTTCTCTAAGTTTACAGGTAGGGTATGAAAGACTTTAGATTTCATTCTTAGACAGGTAACTTTGTTCTAATATCATAATACTGTCCCCCGGAAGTAAGTGATATTGTATTTTGCGTGATCTACAAAACTTTTCCGTTGTTATCTGTAAGTGTAGGTGCATGTGTTGAGGAAAAAAAAAAAAACCGTGTTTTGCCTTTGGTGTGCTGTCTAAATGTTTGCTATACTTTTTATCGATAAGTTTGCCATAAACTTCTAATGAGACTAGCAGAAAGTTGGATGCCTGGGAGCAGAAAAAAAATAAAGGCGATTATCTGACATGTTTAGTTGCATCTCAGTGCACAGCAATCAGCGTTTCATCTTACTGAATCGTCTTATAACATAGTATAAAGATACAGCTACTATACATGTGACTATACAGTTCACACATGGACAACTATCGACTCTGTTCATTTTCTGTTAACCCACTGTAGTGCTCAGCACTGGGTTGTTTTATATACACTGGTGCTATAATTATTGTTAGAAGTATTCCCACAGTACTGATCGAGATCACACACGAAAACACAAAAGCACCACCAAGTGTCCACTATTCAAGGACGTTACGTTCACACCATCCATCTGTGGGATACAAACACTGACTCTGGCAATGTTGAAGCACAGTCCTGACAAAATCATACTTCATGTAGCGTTCAGTCTCCTCCAGTGCCACCCAACCTGGTCTTGTCATTTGCTCAGCTTGCTCAAGAATTACAGTTCGCGTCGGAGGAATTCCTGCTGCATGACGAACACCCCATCTTCTTTTCTAAGTTCCTGAATCAGCTTAGACTGCCTTCCTTACAATTTCTGTATCACCTTTCTCCCCTCATCACACCACTTTCTCTCATATATTAATGTATTTTTCCCTCCTTGTTCGACCATTCCACGTGGTCCCGCCTCCTATATTGAATCCTCTCTAACTGAATAAGAATGGTGTTCCCAGCTGCCGGAAACTTTGGAGAAAAGGCGAGAGGGAAAGTTGGCGGAGGGGAAGAAGGAAATAAGGGAGAAAGTTTGGGGGTAACTGAGGCAGACATGAAAAATCATACACTAAAAGAACGGGTAAATTACAGGCACGGGCGAGCATAACATATATGTACTACTACTGTCCTGATTAGTGTAAATAAAAGAATTGGGTTACAATGATGATGACAAAGACGTCGATGACGACGTATTAGCGTAGCGTAAAGCTGAAATAATGTAAGTAAAATGTTTGTAATTCTGCTAAATAATACTTAGAAGGACGGGGAAAAGTTCTCCTCACGACATCACTATGGGAAGCTGTGACGTTCACGACTAGGGTGGTTTAGAATAACAAAAAGTTTTAAATTTGTAGGTGATGGTATTTTTTTCCATTCTTTGGTGTAATAGAAAGCCGGTGACATCATTTTTAATAATATTAAATTTCGTCCTGGGGTTCCTCATCGACCTCAAAAATTGTGATGCTAATTTTTTGGGTGATTTTAGCTTACTGTGTTAATTTTTATTCAAACCCCTTCAACCTGCATCTCATTTTGTTCGTCTTGAGAAAATGAGGAGTAAAGGAATTTGCGGGCTCTGGCCTTTGGTTCCTTCTTTCTTGCATTAAAAAAAATCACATAAATCATAAACGTTTATTTGCACACTCAGCCAAAACAGCTGCAGACTCGTCAATGTCAGAGGTTGACCTGGGTCTTAAAGTTGGTTTAGTTGGAGTGTTTTTCTTGAAGTTTTTGAAGTTTTTGCGGTGGTCTTCAACTGCCTGCAGCAACCACTGTAGATTACCTTCGTTTTTCGCAATTGTCAGCGAAATCCTGTATCAGAGCGATACCACGTTCTGCCACGTCATTGGTGACTTTCAGTTCAGCTACAAATGTTCTAAATCGGTTGTACTCACTGCAGTCATCCCGTTCTTTGGCAGGTTTGTCCAGCCATGTAGGAGCGATAATTAAAAGTTTGAAGACCAGCCACGAGGTCTTATCAACGATGTCCACCAGCTTTGTGCTGAAGTCAACAAAAGTTGCTGATTGGTCATTGTAATCATCAGGTTCTTGAATGGAGGACAATTTTTGTGCAATTTTTCTTTTTTCCTCTTCACTTGCCCTCTTACTACACAACGGTCTCTGGTTTCATATACGGTAACATGTGTGCTGACGGAGGATAGTTATGGCTGTTTCTGCCACTTCCTGGTCAACAGCTCTGTATCTGAGGAGATGCTGTTAGAGACGTAGGTCGTTGACCGGAGCATCTGCAGTGACTGGAGCTCTGAGACAATGCTGCACATACACTAGACTGGTAAATTGTACAATTTACTAGACTGCAATACCAAGGGTCATCCCCAACAGGGGCGCTCACACCACTAGTCCATTGCCCATTTTCACAGCGAATGCTTTCCTGCACAATGCCCACATTTCCAGCACATCTCCCAAGTTTTATGTTTACCGAACCCATTTCTTTATCCCTCCCATCTGGCGATTTCATTATGAGACACAGGTCACGTGGATGAAGAAAGCGCTTGTTGATGGGAAATAACTGTGTCTACTTATGCTACAGCAGAGAGACACTGATGGCAATATTAGGTACAGCAACAGCTCAAACGTAATAAGTAACGAAGAGTTGTTCAAGCATAACAGCACAGGCTAAATAAAAACTTACATTCGATGAAACCACACCACACTGCCTCATCCACACCACTGCCTTTCCTCACAACATGATGAATTACCCGTACTTCCCGTGTCATAGGACGCCCCTTGACATTGGACGCTCCCCAAACTAGACAAGGCAATATCCAGAAAAAAATAGGAGGGAAATAATCAATGAACATCAGTAAAGACGAATCACGAATCCACTACTACGTTTACTACCTTCAAACTCTTGCTACTTATTATCTATGAACATATTTAGTCATTCTTCCAATGTACTGAGCTATTGTCCACTTCATTACCTGGTATTGTAATAGCACAGCCACAGCAAACTATAATACAGATAATAAAAAAAAGTATGTTTAAACATACGCTTACCATGTCAGCTGACTTTGCTGTGTGGAGTGTGGAGATTACAAATCATCGGAGTTTTCGTCACCCACTGACCTCTGAATTATTCCAAGATAATGGTATATCAAGCACACATATTAAAAGAAATCATCTTTTATTCATATAATAAAACTTAAAGAGTGTCATATGACTATTCTCGCTTCCCGCTTGACAGTTGTTTGACCGTCGTCTGCTGAGCTGAACCACACAACGAAACCGACTCTAACCAACCCAAAAGTAAACAAACAGCCGAGTGAGACGACCATACAGAGCTTTTCCGCGGTATTCTGAATATTTTATGGTACTGTGTGTGTATTGTGATACCAACTCTAACGTACGGAAGTGAAGCTTGGACGTTGTTGGAAGGACACAAGTCAAGAGTGAGAGCAGTGGAAATGAGTTATTTAAGAGGAGCCTGTGGAGTCACATGGAGAAACAGGCTGACGAATGAGGATATAAAGGAGCGTTGTGGTGTTGATGTGGATGTGATAGGAAGCGTTATGAGGAACACACTGAGGTGGTTTGGCCATGTGGAGAGGATGGAGGGTGAAAGACTGACGAAGAGAGTGTATGTGAGTGAGGTGGAAGGGGGAAGAGGGAGGGGAAGGCCGAGGATGAGATGGAGGGATGGGGTGGAGAGGTACATGAGAGAGGGGTGTGTGAGTTGGGAGCAGGGCAGTGAAATGGCGGGGGACAGGGCGACTTGGAGGCGATTTGTTTGTGGCCACCCCAAACGGGATTGAGGCGTCTGGCAAAATATATATATATATATATATAGATAGATATATATATATATATTATATATATATATATATATATATATATATATTATATATATATATATATATATATATATATATATATATATATATATATATACTACATATGGTAAGTTGTACACTTGTATTTGAACAAATTCTCAAACAATATCCCCACCTAAAGCTCGAATATCTTTGTGTGCTGCTGCAGCCCCGTGTCTTTGGACGCTGGGTGATTTTTAAGGTAATTTTTGTGGGGAAAAAAATGCGTCCTATTATCAGGACTCCATATTATAATTACAAATCATAATAGATAGATAGATAAATAGATAGATAGAGAGACAGATAGAAGCAGGGAGTCAGATGATGAGAAGGTATTGTGTTTGCGAGAATCGAGCAATGCTAAACATGCTTACACACTCTTAACTCAAGGAATGCTTTATAGGCACACGACAGCACCTAGTGACCATACACACACATACACACATACTCACACACAGGCTTCTATAACTTTCCACTCACAAGGAACACACGTGACACACCCCTGCTACACCAGAATTTAGGAAAGAGAGGTCAGAAGGAGACAGGCCTTAGAACAGGCAGGTCAGAAGGAGAAAGGGCTTAGCAACTTGAGAGAGAGACTGAGAGAGCGAAACAGGGAGACAGGGACTCTGCTCAACTCACTCGTGAGTGAGAGACTTGTTAATATTTCCAAGACAAATAAAAATAGTCCCATACTATTCTTTACCTCTCCTGTCACTACATAACAACTGCTCGTCCACAAGTCTAATATATATATAACTCAACTACAAGTAACCACAAAGGAACTACAAAGTCTTTTATGACATTTAAGTTTTTTATGACATTTGGTAGCAGTGAACGTATACGAACCTCGTCTACGAATCAACAGTGAATTCCTACAAAATATCAAGATTGAAAACAAAAAAATACCTCTCACAACCAACAACTTACAACCAACTCCTGACAGTATTCTCTCCAACCAGCCCCCTCCGTCTCCACGATCATCACGCTGATTTAGAAGTGATCACACGACGCCTTGCAAGTAGTTTAACAAAATATTGATACGATCTTGCAATTTCTACGACGAACCAACGAACTACAACCATCTACAGTCAACTGCAATTAACAACTCTACGAGTCATCTGTATAATCTTCTACACGCACCTACAAGTAGTGGCAGTCTTCATCCTACAACGAGTAAATCACAAGAAAAAAATACCAAGTCCATATTCACAACTCATCTTACTCATCTTCACTCAAGTTACTCATCGCTACTTATTCACTCATCACAGCTACCAGTGTGAGAAGTCAACGTCATCATGCGTGCTTGCTGAAAAGACGCCACGTCGGTCAACACACCACCTGCACCACCAGTCACACCATTCCCACCATGGTAAAAATTAGTGAGTTACATAGTTACTTCATTTATACAATTCACAGTGATAGACAATAAGCTTCTGCACAAACATATAAAACGTGTTGTATAGTTACAGCTTAAATACACATACTTACTTCAGTTATCTGCTTAACTCAAACACTAAATAATCACCAACAATAAATATAACATTTATTTACTACAAACGAGTGTTACCAATTATACCTACATAAAATACGTGTTTCATACATACAGATATACATTATTATATCTACAAAGTGATAAAGGAAATATACCATCACAGTTACTCAGTGAGCGATTAAAAGAACTGTATTAAACATTTATTAATTAAAGCTACCTAGTGGAAACATATAAATTAAGTTACAAGGCAAACTAGAGAAAAAAAAAAAGGCCAACACAAATGACGTTAGCAAGAATGAACATCTTCAACACAATCGTGAAGACAATGATTTCCACACAGTGCTGACACACATATTACCCACGATAGGTACAAGTGAACAACAAATCAGTGTATATAGTTAATACTGTATATAGTGTATATATATTTTTTTTATATAAAATAACAAAATATGGGACTATATAATATCATTTTCAATATCTGTGCAATATAAAGTAAACTTTAAAAAAGTATCCCAAGGAAATTAGCCAGTAATTATGCAACCATGAACAACATGGAAAAAGCGTACACAAGCGAAGAAAAACAAACTATAGAAAAAAAAAAAAGAGAAAGAAAAAGTAAGAATGAAAAAAGAGAAATAGAGTAAGATCACATAACAAACAAATGAAAATAACTGTAAGTGTTACTACATATGCCAAAATACCACATAAACCACAAAAAAAAAAAAAAAAGCAAATTGTCTCCACAAGCAAGTGGCATGACACATCATCACTATCATCGACCGCAGCATATGTCAGGACTGCAATTATTACAATTATGTAACTACAAACGATTGCATTATGTTACACTTGCTACAATTATGTAACTACAAACGATATGTAACAATTATGTAACTCCATATTATAATTATGTAACGACAAACGATTGCATTATGTTACACTTGCTACAATTATGTAACTACAAACGATATGTAACAATTATGTAACGACAAACGATTGCATTATGTTACACTTGCTACAATTATGTAACTACAAACAATATGTACCATTTATGTAACAGTTGCATTAACAAGATGTAACTTTTATGTAACTTTAACTACAATTATGTACCTACAAACGATATGTAACAATTATGTAACGACAAATGATTGCATTATGTTACACTTTGCCAATTATGTAACAGTTGCATTAACAAGATGTAATTATGTAACGACAAACGACTGCATTATGTTACACTTTGCCAATTATGTAACAGTTGCATTAACAAGATGTAACTTTTATGTAACTTTAACTACAATTATGTACCTACAAACGATATGTAACAATTATGTAACGACAAACGATTGCATTATGTTACACTTTGCCAATTATGTAACAGTTGCATTAACAAGATGTAACTTTTATGTAACTTTAACTACAATTATGTAACTGCAAACAATATGTACCATTTATATAACAGTTCCATTAACAAGATGTAACCTTTATGTAACTTTAACTACAATTATAAGGCCAAGACACTTATGTAACAGTTGCATTAACAAAATGTAACTACAATTATAAGGCCAACACAGTTATGCATTTCACTACAATAACCCAAGTACATACTGTATTACAGTTAAATAATTTACTTTAATGCATTTATTCAAATATGTATACAACTTGTTTAAAATGTAATATTACTAAATAATCACTATTTACTATAAATATTATATGTATACAATATTCATACAATTATGTTACTTTTACAATATTATGTATTTCACTTAATTAGCTTTTAAGTTCATTATAATATGTATATAATATGTTAGGACTATTAACTGTCGATGGTACGCCATTTTCGCGTGACCGAGCAGATATCAGGACTCCATATTATAATTACATATCATAATAGATAGATAGATAAATAGATAGATAGAGAGACAGAAGCAGGGAGTCAGATGATGAGAAGGTATTGTGTCTGCGAGAATCGAGCAATGCTAAACATGCTTACACACTCTTAACTCAAGGAATGCTTTATAGGCACACGACAGCGCCTAGTGACCATACACACACATACACACATACTCACACACAGACTTCTATAACTTTCCACTCACAAGGAACACACGTGACACACCCCTGCTACACCAGACTTTAGGAAAGAGAGGTCAGAAGGAGACAGGCCTTAGAACAGGCAGGTCAGAAGGAGGAAGGGCTTAGCAACTTGAGAGAGAGAGAGAGAGCGAGACAGGGAGACGGACTCTGCTCAACTCACTCGTGAGTGAGAGACTTGTTAATATTTCCAAGACAAATAAAAATAGTCCCATACTATTCTTTACCTCTCCTGTCACTACATGACAAATGAGAAAGAAGATTAACTACTTACAAAGCTACTCAAATATAACAACCGCTCGTCCACAAGTCTAATATATATAAAACTCCACTAACGTTCCCAGATGGCCAGGAAGGTGGGCAGTCAAGAGTGAAAACCTTGGAAGCTGCTTATTAAAATCCTGAACAATACCAAAAATAATATTAAACAATCTGTGGTATGTACACCTGTCTGCATCCCAGCCCTGTATCAAACATGCTGCCCACGGATACTACATAAAAACACTAGTTATGGCAAAGCCTTGATCTTTCCCAGACCCACACTTGTCATTAATATAATAATTACTTCCACCTCCACTCTGCCTTCATCAAACAGTTCCCTCTCTATCTTATCTTCACTCCAACAAACTTAGTCCCTCACCCTCCCGTGTACACACTTCCTTCCCTCCTTTCCATCACATATCTCTACCTTCCTTCACTGTACCTATCCTCTCTACCCCTTCCTTTCCTACCCTAACCCCTTCTATGCGAGATCTCCCCTGAGCTGAATAATATTTTATAATGGCACTAAGAATAAAACACACACACACACACACACACACACACACACACACACACACACATTATTGCTATGACAGGGTTCATGTTGTCTGTAACACTATTTATACGAGAGTTTTCTCCTAAACTGAAGACGGTCGGTAAGCAATAACAAACATAAAGACCAGGGACACTGTAGTACAGAACGGGGTCATGGAAATGGTCTTCAGTCGCTTCTCTACCAGGAGGCTCCCAAGATGAATAAACTCATCGAACATAAGTATAACACACAGGACACCATGTTGTGGATAGATTAACGCCATCAGTGGCCACTACGTTCTATATAGAGAACAGATATACACTTGGCGGAAGCTTACTCGGTGGAGATCAAAGGGCTCCAAAAATTAACGCTACCAATTACAGTACATCATCAGATTCTACTCTGCTCCCTCGACTCCTTCAACACACACACCTCTTTAATATTCACCTGTCACGCTATGCTCAGGCAGGGGAAAATTATTGCCCAAGAATTCCTGCCCTCTTGCTGCTCCTCCACCTTTCTTCACACTCAATGCTCAATCTGGGGAAAGGCAATTCTCCAGGTTTACACTGACTCCTTCTCCACACACACACACACACACACACACACACACACACACACACAGGAGCGAGAGAGAAATCCTTTCTTAACCCTTATATGCATAACCAAACCTGATCTTGCACATGCTACACCTTGACAATTATCCAGTTTCTTTCCTGTCGTCTTTACTTCACATACTGCCTTTACATCATTAATTCCTCTCCTGAAACTATTTAGGTCTGCAAATACTGTTATCTTTCATATATTATTCACACTTTCTTACATTTCACATAGTAACTTTTGCTGGCCAGTTCTTATTGGGTCATGGACTATGGCGAGACCCAACTTACACGCTCACCTGAATTATGTAAGAAAAGAACTGGATCCTGACCCCACTCCACACCTTCTGTTGAGTAGGAGTTACGAGACTACCTGTGCAAAATGTGTTGGCCGATGGATTCACCACATCCCTATACTGTAACACATATTCGTATATTCAGTAACATCAGAACAAAAAGGATGAAATTCTAAGAAAGTACAGAAAGTGCAGGGAAGGGAATTGTGAGGGACAACTACCACAGCTGATTCCATGCACAACGCAAACAAATCTCGTTCAGTTATCGGTCCAATCTGGGAAAAAGATTTCACTTCAGGAAACAGAAAACCACATAAAAGCAAAACGTCTAATTAGCCTATCTGTTGCCGCAGCCTTCACCCCCAGCTAAGACCTGACCTTCCACTTTCTTTCTTGCTTCTTTCCCCAGCGAGAGGAAGCGGCCGGGAAGAGAAGAAGAGTTGGATGTGAAAATAAGGAGCCGGGGTAAAGAAAAATAAAAAGGGGGGGGGGAAGGTGGACGACCCATGAAGCTCTGGTCTCCTCGTCTCCGTTTCAGCAGAGATACAACCTTTCGCAGTGACAGAAGTCAACAATGCCGATGAGGATTATGATGATGGGTTCCAGCAGAGAAAAAGAAAGAGGCGAAAAATGGAGAGATACAGAAAGTGAGGAACCAAAGCAAAAAATTTTATGAGAGTACTGAGAAAGGCTGAAGGGGATAAGAATGGTAGGAAAGGTTCTCCGAGGCTTTAACTAATGGCAAAGAGAAAATAAATGAGACAATAATACGGTCAAAGAGAATGGAAGTGAGAGAACGAGGAGAACGGTGAGTCAAGATGACCACTGACTGATTAATGATAATACATCTGGTGGTGGAGCAACAAATATCAATGCCAGTGAACTATATGGTATAAATACAAATACACAAGAGATGACTTTGAAGAAAAGCCACCGTAATATAGGAAGTGTCATCCAATGACAATGACTTTGGAGAAAAGCCACCATAACAGAGGAAGTGTCATCCAATGACAATGATTTTGGAGAAAAGCCACTGTAACAGAGGAAGTGTCATCCAATGACAATGACTTTGAAGAAAAGCCACCGTAACAGAGGAAGTGTCATCCAATGACAATGACTTTGCAGAAAAGCCACCGTAACAGAGGAAGTGTCATCCAATGACAATGCCGCCATCTAGCGCATCGAAGAGAGTAGGACACGTCTCACTGCCAGATACGTGACGTGACAGCGTTGAAACTCATCTCTACAAAGAAGCCAAAAGCTCCAACAGCTGACGATAGGTATGTGTGGCCTATCAGGAGGTATATACCAGTTTCACAGTTTCCAGGGTAAATAAACAGTTGCTATTTCATTTTCAGCATGATATAATACACACACACACACACACACACACACACACACACACACACATTCTTTTGTACAGAAATTACATCGACGATATTTTCATGAATTAATATACTAAGAAATAAATAACATTCCTAGGTAGAAATGGTGGAATAGGAGAGGGAAGACTAGGAGAAGCGAGAGGCGGGGAATGAATCAATGAATGTGAGAGGAAGAGGGTGGGAGAGAGGGAGGGAAAGAGGGATGAGGGAAACAATTCTATGAAGATCTGCATGCACGAACGCGCGCGCTCACGCACACACACACACACACACACACACGCACACACACACACACACACACACGCACGCACACACACACACACACACACACACACACACACCTATACCTGAAAACATTGTGTTATGATTGGGCCGGACATTGTGAGAGTGAAGCAGATACAGCGAAGGTGAGGCAAGGTGGAAAGAGGGTGAGGCAACAAGGGTATGGGGGTGAGGGAGGAGTGGTATGAGGGTATGGGAGGAGTGGTATGAGGGTATGGGAGGGGTGGTATGAGGGTGAGATGGGGTGGCATGAGGGTGAGGCAAGGATGGTGTGTGTGTGTGAGGCAGGGGTGGTATAAGGGTGAGGCAGGAGTGGTATAAGTGTGAGGAAGGGGTGGGGAGAGAGCTGGATCTGAGGAAAACTAACATCGATAAAGTACTGGATGAATTTACAATACATCAGCAGCAACTGTCGGTCAGAAACTCGTGAGCTACAACCTGCAAACCTCAAGTCATACAGCAATTCAGTCATCTGCTTCTAAACTGGTGTCAGTACAAGTAGGCAGACAAGTGTCTAGTGTTACCAGTAAGAATGACACAGTACAACTTGTGCAGTGGGTCACAAACAATTCATCTCGTCAGTATAATGCTATGATTTTCTGTTATACATTATCTAAGTTCCAACACAGCACACACTTTTACCAGGTGTTATTTTTTAAGGTAAAACCCGCACTAAATACGTAACCGCCTGGGGTCACAGGATAAAGATTCAGATTACACTGCCATGATGGGACCTGCCACGTTAAAGGTTTACTTTTATCATCACACTTGCCGCACTGCCGCAGTGCTCATCGACCCTCCTGTGGTCCAACTGATGCTCGTACTGCTGACCCCTCTTTCCCCACTTAACACCCCCACATCATGTCTAACTTTCTCTCCCTCCGAAACTCACACAACCCGTCCCGCTTACTCACCTACCCGATGAGGGCCACTGATATCTGTTAAGGCGGTAGCCATGACTTACAGCGGCATAAAGACCTGCTCAAGACTCTGGCACCAGCAGACACCAACGAAGTCACATCTTTACCATTCTCACTTCCACTTACCCTAGACCTCATCCACACTAACCTTCTGCCTTCTCGCACCGAATATAAGAGTACTGTATTCACGTACTACGAGTATACACATTCCTGCTACCTTGTTATCTAATCCTACCTCCATCCAACCCTCAGCTAACACTCCCTCTTCCATCTCCATCTCTTTAGTATCCTCCTCCTACCTTGTCTTCCACCTTTACCTCCGTCTGTATGGCACATAATTGATACCCAACTGAAATTTAATGTAGGAAATATACTATCCCACCAGTGTCAACATTCACCTCCACCAGAGGAATTCCAGGCTACCACACAGACTAACCCAGATAAATCTTCAGTTTCTCAAGTTGTCAAGCCAAAATCACACTTTCCTCCCAGACTATACAAATGGAGGCCCATCCCACAATAAGTGCCACCCAGCAAGAAAGGTCCTGTTGCCATGATACTTTATAACGGAGTTGACCAGCTGTATACAGATAAGACTGGAGGTTGTAGGCAGGAGGAGAGAGTGGCTGCAGGAAGCTGTGGTAAAGGTGATCAGTTGTATGTGGTACTATACAGTAAGGTATCTGAATGATTAAAAACAGCTGACCCAGGTATGGAGGAGAGATGTTGTGCAGTGGATTGAAAAAAAATGTGTTGCCGTATCTGTCGTGATACAAATGGTTATTTCGAGTACATGTTCACCGAAAACTGTTGAATGGACGCCAAAGAAAGTCTTGAAAGAAGAGAAAGAAGAGGAAAAGGAATAATGAAAAGGGTAGGAGCTACTTGTATTAATGCAGCAAAAGGACGCCTCTGTCACAACCTTTCCTTGTTGGGGAAAGGGAAGGGACAGCGGGGGATTTGAACCAACCCCAGACTCATGGGTCGACTAGGTGATTCGGTCACTTTAATGCTGGCCCCAGATTTGGAGAACGTTCTCATGGTGGATTCAAGCAACATCGACTGGTAGTGAGTTTGTGAGGTGGACACTCACAAGCCAACGCCAGTCACCAACAATCAGATAAACAACCCTACACCTTACAAGTGTTGTAATGGTTTTCCGTGATGAGCTACCTTGACAGGCAGCTATCAATCACAACACCAGAGCGACACAGCCAGGAGCAAGACAGACCTTAACGAACAGGTCTCACTGCATCAGATATATCTAATATACTGTACTATAGCAGTAGCCGTGTGTGTGTGTGTGTGTGTGTGTGTGTGTGTGTGTGTGTGTATTTTGGGCAGCCAGAACTACACATTCAAATCTCACCAAAATTGGCAAAAAAATCGCAAAAAAATCGCTGACACGATTGAAAAACTTTTACTACATTTAATGAGCGATCAAAGTTTGACCAAAAAACTCCGCTCTCGGTGTAAGTGCGTGAAATTAGGGTTGCGATCACAGTAGAGTTTTTGATAGCTTTATATAAACATGACTCGGATTACCTGAAATGATCGCAACGAGTGCGCGAAGCGTGTGGAAACGAATAAGAAGCAAAATGAATGAATGCGAAGCACGAGAAAGAGAGCGCGCAGTGCGACAGCCATCCGCAGGAGCAAGTGCGAGGGGCCTGAAGGGCCCACGAGCACTTATACTGTACTATGAAACGTAGAAGTATACTGAGAGTCATGTTTAAACTGCAACGGATATCCTTTTCATTCAGAACATGCGAACCAGACAAAAAGAGGACAATCATAATTACTTGGTAGGCTAGCCATCTGTACTAGTAGAATGTGAGGAGCAAAGTTCACTGCCTATCTGTTGCTGTCATCCTACAGTCACAGTCACTCTACTCTCACAGTCACACTACTGTCTCACTCTCACCCTACAATCACGCTCATTCCATGGTAAAACTGTCACCCCACTATCATAGTCATCCTACTGTCACAATGTCACCCTGCTATCACTGACCCTCTTATCACCCCATTAACCTGTCACACTGTTACCCTAGTACCACACTATCACCCTTTCAATGAGTCACACTAACTGGTAAAACTGTCACCCCACTATCATAGTCATCCTACTGTCACACTGTGACGCTACTATCACTGATCCTCTTATCACTCTATTATCCTGTCATACTGTTACCCTAGTGCCACACTGTCACCCTATCAATGAGTCACACCAACTTTACCGTCATACTCACCCTAAAGTAACTCTGCCACCCACCAATCACAATGTCCCCGTAGTCATGTCGTCACCGTACTGTCACACTGTTACCCTACCGTCACCTCGCTGTCTCACTCATCCTGCTGTCACACCGTCATCCTACTGTCACTGTCATCCTACTGTTTCATCGGCACTCAGCAGACAAAATGTCACCGTATAAACTTGCTCCATTGCACTTCCCTCCCATCCCGTGTTCCTAAATCAAGCCAGATATTCCCCTACTGGTCAAACCGGCTGGGGACTACAGGTCTTCGCGGTTCCGTCAGTCCGTCAGTACGTCCGTCAGTCCATCTGCAATTTTGTGCCCGCTCTGTAACTTTCACATACATGGACAGATTTTCATATGACTTCACACAACTGTTCCCTATACCATGAGGGTGTGTAGCGTGCAACAACCAGCCACCTACTCCCAAAGTCAAGGTCACACTTGGGGCTTAAACAAGGTCGGGCACTGTCATATGTATTGCTATCACACCCACATTGTTTACACAGTACATATATATGGTTATCATCCGGTAGGGGACTTTGTATTGCATGGCAATACCGGGCGCTGTCATACGTATTGCTATCATACCCACATTGTTGACACAGTAAATATGTATGGTTATTGTCCGGTAGGGAACTTTGTATTGCATGGCAATACTTCATTACCTTGTTTATTCTTCCTCTCATTCTGTCTCCTTCCCTCAATGCCTTTTCTGTCACATTTCTTCCGCCTCTTCCCTTCTATACTTCACCACCACCTTTCCTGCTTCCTCAAAGTCTATCATTCCACGGTAGTGTCACCTCCTACAATCTAACTCTGTCAGAATGAGAATGATCATGCTAACTGCTGGAGGATTTAATGGTCGCTGCGGAAAGGTGGGAGGGGAGGAAACATGGAGAGGGAAGGAGGGAGAGAAGGCGGGGGAAGAAAACATGGAGAGGGACGAAGTAGGAAAGGAGGGAGAGAAAAAGAGGAACGCACGAGAGAAGGAGGGGAGGACAGAGGAGGAGGACAGAAGTGTGACAAGGAGACAGGAGGAGGAGGACTAAGGAAGGGAGACGAGGAGAGGAAAGGACGAGGAAGGGGAGGGGAACAAGGAAAAGGAAGGAGAAGAAGAGATGGAGATAAGGAAGAGGAAGGAGAGTAGAAATGAGACAAGGAGAGCGAAGGGGGATAGAAAAAAAGAAAAAAAAAACATGGAGAGGAAAGGAGTAGGGAGAAGTGAGACAGCCAGAAGAATGGAGAGAAAGGAAAAAAAAAAGGAGAGAAAAGGAGGAAAGGATAAAGAAGGGACGGAAAGAAAAGGAGTAGAATAGAAGGGAAAGAAGGAGAGGAAAGGAGGGGAGATGATGGGAGACAAGGAGCGGGAGCAAGGAAAGGAGGGAGACAAGGAGTTGGAGAGAAGGAAGGAGGGAGACAAGGAGAGGGAGGGAAAGAAGGAGAGAGGCAGGGAAAGAGGGAGACAAGGAGAGGGAGGGAAGGAAGGAGGGACACAAGGAGAAAGGGGGAGAGAAGGAAGGAGAGAGACAAGGAGAGGGAGGGAAGGAAGGAGGGAGACAAGGTGAGAGAGGGATAAAAGGAGAGACACATGGAGAGGACGGGAAGGAAGGAGGGAGACAAGGAGGGGAAGGGAGGGAAGAAGGGAGACAAGGAGAGGGAAGGAAGGAGGGAGACAGTGAGTGGGCAGGAGGAGGAAGGCTGGGGAATTACTGGACAGAGATAACCAAGAAACGTTCAACGGGGTTAGGGGAAGATTACAAGTACAAACACTGGCCTTATCAATTACAATATTTCTGTGACTGTGGTTGTGGTGAGAAACCCAATGGAAGCAGAGATGATACCTGGGGCACGACAACCCCTGACGGTGTTATTCATCCTCATACAATAACTTCTCACACGATCACCACCAGAAGGACCGTCACATTATGCAATAACTAGAGGTCAAGAAATCATAGGTTCCTTCATTCAGTGCTAACAGTATTAAACAGGCAATATCAACGTAGGATACTGTGGATTTTGACCAGGATATAAGGAAGATCAATAAATATCTAGAATAACCAGACTTACAACAGATAAGTGGACACTTCAACAAATACTTGCAGTTATAAGTGTTCTTTACGGACGAAAGTATGTCAAATATAGAGGAAATTTATATGGGTAGATGTGAAGTTCCAGAAGAAGCAGCAGGCTGATTTTGTGTGGGTGATGACAAATGTACACCGTGCTGTTGACGGGGGGTGTACAGCGCGAGAGATTTTATTGCATTCTACTGGGAGACAAATGGAAGAGGGAGGGTGGCAAGGATATTGTGGGGGGAGTGGAAGAAAGGTAGACATAAGAGAAGATAGGAACAAGGAGAAGGCAGAGAGGCAGAGATCAAAGGAGCAGTGGAAGAGTAGGGGACGATGTGTGAGTGACAGGGAAGGAGGCACGAATTGACAGAGCCAGCAAGACCAGAGATGTAGTCAAGGAAATAGGGAGATCAATGAAAACTAAAATGGGGTGGCAGACCAAAACAGCAGCGAGAAGGAGGCTATGTCAGTGTAGTAGCTAGTGACCAGTGTGGTAAGTACGGCAAAATGTGTGTGGAGACTATCTCTGACAACGTAGAAGTCTTATGCTGCGATAAATCGTCTGTGTTGAACCTATATATATTTCTGTACATCTGTAGCAATGATAGGGTTAAATTTACGAAGGATTTTTCTTTTTCTCTAATTGTTTGGTACAGCGCCTTGTACTAAGAACAATATGGAATAGGGGGACATTAACCCTCCATGTGCCAGTGGAGTTTTAAAATGGTCTGACATAATTCTGCGGCCAATGCCAGTGCTATTTTAAAACGGTTAAAAATAAAAAACATCACTGTGACTGCACTTCGCAAAATTCGCTGGTAAAAACTGGCAGGCATGTAAGGTAACTGTTCCTCTACCATCCCCCACGCTGTCAAGGCCATACACTCACTCCCCCCCTCACGCTCGCTCTGCCTCACTCTGCCTGTGTGCCTCACCCGGTGCTGTACATAGTGAAGGCATTTTGTAAATATTTTCATGTAAGTGTAAGTTGTAAATATTTTCTTGTAAGTGAAAGGACTATTTAGTGATGTCATGTTGTAAATACCTTCTCGTAAGTGCCAGGACTGTACGTAATGAAGTCAGGTTGTACCTATCTTCAAGGAAGTGTAAGATAATGCATTTACAGTGAGAAAGACACGCAAATTTTGATAGATGCTGAAGTAATAAGTAATCAGAAAAGTGTACTGAACATTGTATACCTTCCCAGTATAAATACCTGAGTATACCATACATAGAAAACGGCCTTCTCTCACGTACGTGGTGAGCGTGAGAGAGCGACTATACCTGTACAGGAATATGCAGGACTCAATAAAACTCATTTCCGAGCCTCGGTGAGCATTTAAATGGCGAAATTCCTTGTTTCCACATCAAAATCTATCATTTTAGCCAAAAAAAAAAAAAAAAAGTCGAAAAATGGCCGGCACTGGGGTGACCCATAGGACTAAAAATAGCCGGTACGCGGCGGGTTAAGGAAAGAAGTTTAAATTACCATTGTTCAGAGATGTAACACCAGTATTTGAGGGGGGGGGGGAACTACCTGGACACAATTAATATACAGTAAGTCCCAAGCAAGGCAATGAATGATAACAGGCAGTTTGCAATCTAGGTAAAACATTCTAAGTGTAGGTCAACAAGCTCTAACAGTTTACATTTTACTGTAGATAAAACACTGAAAATGTAACAGATACGACAGTCTCTGGCAGTTTGCATTTTAGGTAAACACTGTAATGGTATTCGTGTCCACAGGCCCTCCTGTTACAAGCTGTGTGGCATCTACAGCTACACAGACTCCGTTATCACAGCACAGCCAGCCACCAGATTAGCATTCCGTGCGGAGAACAACAGAGAAAAACTACAATTGCCTTTTTTCAAACGCAAATTCGCTTAGGAATTAAACAGCATGGTTTCTTCTATGCCTGGATATAGAAAACTGTGTGTGTAAGTCAGTGTGGCTGTGTAAGTGTGGCTATGCAAGTGGGATTTCTGTGTTGTAGCAGTGATAGTACTGAATGCACCAGCAAGGAAAGCTCACTACACACCAGTAATTTCTTAGAGTGAATGAGGGTCCAATCCCTACTACACTGCTAGGAGTCACGCTTACCATAATGAAAGTGGAAGTATCTTGGGGAATGGAGAGTTACTGTTACTTCTGTGTGTGTGTGTGTGTGTGTGTGTGTGTGTCTTTTGCATACTGGTAGACATTCACCCAGGCCAAGTGCCAGTCAAGGTGGGGCCTCTGAGGGCCACCCAGAACTAAAGGAGGCGGCCCCCAGGGAAGACAACACCATTTTTTTGTTTTTTACCTAAGAATATGAAAATTTATACAGCAGTAAACCTTCTGCCAGGCCACCGATTGGCCAGTAACTTACTTCATCCCCTTTATGATACTGCATGGATGGGTGTGGCTGTTTTTCAGTTCCGCATAGTCTGTTATTTGGGCACAAAAAACAAATAATTAAGTTTCATTGATCTGAAATATTTGAAATCCAAATCGATTTAGCTAGGTTAAAAATTATCAATACTCATCAACCTTGGTACGATGGCGCTCTCTCTCTTTTATTTCTGCTGCCGTCTGACGCCTTTATTCATAAGCTGCCTCTCGTGTTGGAGTTGATCATGATTAAATTTAACGCTTTTAGCTTCGTAAGTCTGTTGAATAAAGTCGTCCGGAGATCGCAAGAATAAAATATATACCAGAGCACAGCAAAACTATCCTAATCTCCACATGTGCCATCTACACAGTGGAATAGATGTCATCCATTTCGAAACTCTTACTATACGGCATTTCAGAATGACTGATAACCATTGGTAGTTTTAATACACCTGCCATATACTCAGCATTAAAGTACTGTCACTTAACATAAATAATATGACGCAACCTGAAGAGGACCGAAGTGAGAAATAACTAAAATGTTTCGTACGTTTGGCAAAGAAGTACTGTACAACACGCCAGAAAATTCTAGAAGCAGACACGTCATTGCCAATACCAGTTCTTTATTTAAATGTCTTTAAAGTACAAACACCAAGCAACCTACTATAAACACAAGAAAATCAATTAAGTCTTCATATGTACTGGGCAGTGACATCCAAATGAATGATTTGTGAAATGAAAATCGAAAAAAATAGGTCACACATTTTAACAAAAATAAATCATGTGGTGATCATTACAAACGGAAAATAGTGACATGATACTGAATGAATTAAATTTCCGCAACACTGACCTCGAGATGGAAGATGGCTGGGTCCTGTAAACACCAGCTCAGGTAATTTCGTTGTAATTTCTTTATTTCTCTCATCTCGTACATCCTCCTCACACCTGTAGTTCTCTGGGCCATCATGATAACAAACCAATTACAGCATCCTGACTCCAGGTGGGTGAAGGTCGAGAAGAGATAAACGAATATTTTTTGAAAAACACTGTCACTACCACAACCTCAACTCGACTGACGCTCGCGAGAAGGGAGGGAGGAAAACAGAGCACCATGGGTAATCACGTGACAGCTGAGGGTGCACTTATACTTTGCCAAAGAAACGAAAACAAACACTGCCGAACGAGTATTCACGAACGTTCATGTGAGTATTCATTCATGTTCTGGGACCTCCGTTGTTGATGAAGGCTTCAATTCCCCCCCCCCCCTCCCCAAATCATTCTCGTACCAGAATTTTTGTCTAAGTAGTTACAAGTGATGGATTTCTCATCCCTGGGCTCTGGACGGACTTTCATCAGAGCTTGAAAGGTTTGAATCTGCTCTACAGATCTACTTTACACATTACTAATTCTACTAAGGCTGTGCACACTTTATAACACTAGCAATACAACAGTAATATAATATAATATAATAATAATAATAATAATAATATTATTATTATTATTATTATTAACGAACGAATCTTTACCTTTGTTGTTGTCACCGATAAACACTGCGTTCTCTCTGGTGCCTCACGAAGTGGCGCACGTCTTCCTTTCCAGCTGATTCAGATGAATGAAGCAGCTTCGTTGTTGGTTCTACATGGAGTTGTTGGGGCAGTTCGGTACGGGTGACACATCACCGCCAAGACAGTGCACAACAGGCTACCTTTTTACATTTTTGTGCAATATGAAAACACACACACACACACACACACACACACACACACACATATATATATATATATATATATATATATATATATATATATATATATATATATATATATATATATATACACACTCGCCTGTCCGCATGCTCTCTCTCTCTCGCTCTCTCTCTCTCTCTCTCTCGTGGAACAGCGAGGGTACAGAACAGGAAAATGGATCACTCATAATTGATGGTGTTTCATTTTATCGGCGGTAGAATAATGACAACAATTTTTTATCATCAACATATGTTTTTGGTCGGTAAAACTAGCATAATGGATCATCTGACCATGGATCGTAGTAATTATTTTCCATCATTAATGACAGCGTTTATAACCCCTACAATCCAGTGCAGGTTTGTGATTTTCATTACTGTTTTCTCCAAACGATTTTATTTAGCTTAGGTGAGAGAAAGAGCAGATCACAGGACTGGATTACCGGAACCCCTTTACCAGAAACGGTCAACGATAACTATACCTAACGGAACCGCACCGGACTGTATCTCCAGAAAACTATGAACTGGAACTCATCGGATTTTCATTTTTAGATTCCATATTCAGTGAATGTGATGATATAGTTGGTGTGACCGAGGTTGTGAGGCACGTAAGAACTGAAGGAAGTGTGGGACGAATAACAGTGGGTACGAGGGAGAACTGAGGTACAGTGGAATGGAATGGAGGTATAAAGAGGTGAAAAATAAAAAGAAAGTAAGACGAAGACAGGAGGAAGAAAATGAGAGGCAACCATCGAGGCGCCATTCGAGTTATGCAAAAGGAGGGAAGGGATGAGAAGGCGGCAGACCCCAGTGAAAAGGAGGAAGCATGGGTGAACACACACTGAGAGGGACATGAGGAAGAAGTGAGGCTGGCAAAGCGCACGAGACAAAAGGCAGAAGACAAAAGGCAGAGGAAACAAAAGACAATGTTTGTTGAAAATGTTGAACTTAGTCGTATGATGAATCATTATTACTTTCACTGAGAACACCCACAACACAGCTCCACCAATATACAATGACAACAATGGCATTTAATCAGCATACCGGGTATGTTTTTCGTCGCTAAAACTAGTTTTTTTTTTTTTCTTACACGTTTCCGACTCTGGGCAAAGGCTTCAGGGCCTATTTCTTGGGGGCAGTGACCTATCCCAAGGCCCAATAGTTCTCCTGCACCTCATGTCACCACTTCGGCGCTAACACCCACCGTCCATATTGAATACATGCTAGAGCTGTCTCACACAGGACTGGTGTATTGGTATCAGCGGGGGTATTTTTACATGTCGGCGGGTCTTCTGGTAGATTAGTAAAGTCTGCTTTTTGGAAATTCAAATCCTTAAATTGTTCCCTGTCCCAGCCGGGATTCGATCCTGGGTCCATTAGGACTGCAGGCAGCGTCTCTAACGATTCAGCCACCGCCTCCCCCGAACTGACCATGGATAGTACTGATTATTTTCCATCATTAATGACAGCGTTTATAACCTCTGCAATCCAGTGCAGTTTTGTGATTTTCATTACTCCTTTCTCCAAACGATTTTATTAAGCTTAGGTGAGAGAAAGAGCAGATCACAGGACTGGATTACCGGAACCCCTTTACCAGAAACAGCCAACGATAACTGTACCTAACGGAACCGCACCGGACTGTATCTCCACAAAACTATGAACTGGAACTCATCGGATTTTCATTTTTAGATTCCATCTTCATTGAATGTGATGATATAGCTGGTGTGACCGAGGTTGTGAGACACAGAAGAACTGAAGGAAGTGTGGGACGAATAACAGTGGGTACGAGGGAGAACTGAGGTACAGTGGAATGGAATGGAGGTGTAAAGAGGTGAAAAATAAAAAGGATGTAAAGTAAAACGAAGAAAGGAGGAAAGAAATGGAAGGCAGCCATCGAGGCGCCATTCGAGTTATACAAAAGGCGGGAAGGGATGAGAAGGCGGCAGATCCCAGTGAAAAGGAGGAAGCATGGGTGAACAAACACTGAAAGGGACATGAGGAAGAAGTGAGGCTGGCAAAACACACGAGACTAAAGGCACAGGAAACGAAAGACAATGTTTATTGAAAATGTTGAACTTCGTCGGATGGTGAATCATAATTAATGCCATTGAGAATACTCACAACACAGCTCCACTTATACACACCACCACATTCATACCGTGGGAACAGTATTAATAATCTTAAGCATTAACGAATTGCCCTTATTGGAATAATGATAGGCTTTTAATCCATGTTGTACCAACGGGTGATTGTTGGACCAGAGGAACTTCTTTGTTACATTCATTCTTTTTTTTTTTTTTTTCATCCATCATCCAATCCTACATTGCCCCAAAAGCAGCGCAGAAGCCCGGGGCTTGGCAAATTGGTCCCAACATTCACGATGAGAGTGACCAGCCTCACTCATCCCTGAGTGGCATTACACGAGCAATAAACTCCAACCATCCCTTGAATATAAACTTTTACTGGCTCTGTCCGACTGGAGCGCCATAATTACTCACTAAATCACCAGGCGCCACAACCTGGTTATATGGTTACCACCCAGCGTATTAAATGGTTTCCTGGTGTACAGGAAACCATTTGGCTTGTCACTCAGTGTAGAGTTACCCATAGGCAGAAGGAAGAGGAGAGAATGAAGGAAAGAAAGACTGAAGAGAGAGTGTAAAGTCATCCGTATGCAGAAGGACGAGGAAAGAATGAAAGAAAGAAGAGGATGGAGGGAAAGAAGGATAGAGGAGAGGAAAGGGTAGACACCCGAGAGCAGCATTACAACGAATGAGTGGATGGTGAGCATCCCCACCTACCACAAATAAACAACATAAATCATACTCACAAATGTCAGGTGTAAATCCGTCATTGGCATTCACTCAATTCTTACCTGCAACAGAGAAAAACACATCGGTTAGGTTATACACGTTTATACTGAGTTTAAAAGAAACTACGAAAAAAGAAAAAGAAAAACAAACGAAACGTGGAAGACATTTCTAGGCGGAGCCGAACAATCAACGGATTAAGGAAAATATATTATGATGCGGTGCAAACTGTTAACAGTGACGAAAATATTACATACATTACAATAACAGTATAAGCGATGTAGAAACGAGCATGAAGGACGACAACCACTTGAAAGCTGAATGTTACAATGACTAAGAGCGTAACAAACATAACATTAACAGGCAGACGAGCGATGGAGGCACCTAAGGAAGAAAGGAAGGACAAGCACTTGAAATCCCCACGGCTTATAATATGGCCACCTATGTTAAACTTACAGAATAAAAGGGAGAACAGGAGTAGGAGTGAAATAGGACGGCAGCAGGATGTGCAAGAAACTGTATCGAGTCGTGTGTGCCAGAATGAATATCAAGGGAACTCACTGGGGCGATGAGAGATAACACTTGAGATGAAACACAGGGACAACACTTGACA
This sequence comes from Coenobita brevimanus, assembly GCF_032717465.1. NCBI lineage: Eukaryota > Metazoa > Arthropoda > Malacostraca > Decapoda > Coenobitidae > Coenobita > Coenobita brevimanus. The sequence continues at coordinate 25,657,983 of NC_137026.1, forward strand.
TGCAGCACAGGGACAACACTTGAGATAGAGTGCAGGGATTACACTTGAGGTACAGTAGAGCACTGTGATAACACTTGACAGGCAGCACAGGGATAACACTTGAGATAGAACACTGGGATAACACTTGAGATGGAGCACAGGGATACGAAAACACTCAAACTCCTTCCCACTCTCTCTCACTAAGACAGATCTCAATTAATATGAAAAATAATTTGGTAGTTAAAAAAATATAAATTACACATCACCATACATAACATGGTTAAGGAATTCCGTGCTGTATTGTGGCATCACGTTTTGATAAGAATTAACTACTGCTTTACGGCTATTGGAGAAGACCAATTTACAATAACAGTGAGTAAACATGAATCAACATGCCCTCACCTTTTGGTACTAGGTAGATATCTGCATCAGTCTGTATCTGAACTAATTTGTATGTGGCCCACTTCAGGACCGGACTTTCTCCTTGGCAAAGTGAAAACCAAAATTATTAACCCTTGCACATTCTGGCCACGTTCGAATTGGTTAGGTGTGTCAATAGTAAAGCTATACATAAGAAATTCTTGTGTCGGACTACTTTTGTCAGTCTGGACTTGTTAATGGTGTGAACCAACAAGTGTGACGATAAGGTACCTTAAAAAGAGACCATAGTACCTGCATCCTACAGTTAAAAATTTGCCATGGGTACAGTTTCAGCCCTGCTCTATAAGGCACGCGCAAATCAAGAGACAACTCGCTATCACTAAGCAATCGTGTCTTCCTGCATCACTGTAAGGTACAAGTACGCCAGCAAACTGCCATATACTAACGAAGTCTTATTTTGCACCAGTGGACTGCATGTCAACAGTTTCCTTCATTCATCCCTCATTTTTATAGCCAAAAAAAGTGGTCAAATGCAATGCTCTCTCTCTCTCTCTCTCTCTCTCTCTCTCTCTCTCTCTCTCTCTCTCTCTCTCTCTCTCTCTCTCTCCACCAAAGAATTGACGAATACGTCAAGCTCTTCAGTCAAGCACGGGAGATATTTTAGGAAGAAAAACATTGTTAGGGGAATCCACGGCACTGAGTTTTAACAAGGTCATCAAAATTTATGGGATGAACTCACTAAATGAATGACTTTAAACCAGCTTCAAATATAGGGGATTGCAGTCAAAAATAAATTCTATTTTTAGCTTTTGTTTTGAGGACATTTGATATAAAACACACACCACGACCATCTGCCCTGCCAATCCACCACACACACCACCACCTGCCCTGCCACTCCACCACACAACACCACCGCCTGCCCTGCCACTCCACCACACAACACTACCACCGCTCTGCCACTCCACCACACAACACCACCATCTGCCCTGCCACTCCACCATACAACACCACCACTTTCCCTGCCACACCACCACACACCACCACCACCTGCCCTGCCACTCCACCACACAACACTACCACCTGCCCTGCCACTCCGTCACACAACACCACCAGCTGCTCTGTCACTCCACACAACACCACCACCTGCCCTGCCACTTCACTACACACCACCACCATCTGCCCTGCCACACCACCACACAACACCACCACCTGCCCTGCCAATCTACATAACACCACCACCTGCCCTGTCATTCCACCACACACCACCACCACCTGTCCTGCCACTCTACCACACACCACCACCACCTGCCCTGCCACTCCACCACACAACACCACCACCTGCTCTGTCACTCCACACAACACCACCACCTGCCCTGCCGCTCCACACAACACTACCACCTGCCCTACCACTCCACCATACACCACCACCACCTGCCCTGCCACTCCATCACATACACCACCACCGCCCTGCCACTACATCACACACACCACCATCTGCCCTGCCACTCCACCACACACACCACCATCTGCCCTGCCACTCCACCACACACACCACCACCTGCCCTGCCACTCCACCACACACATCACCACCTGCCCTGCCACTCCACCACACAACACCACCGCCTGCCCTGCCACTCCATCACACACCACCACCACCTGCTCTGCCACTCCACCACACGCCACCACCTGCCCTGCCACTCCACCATACAACACCACCAACTGACCTGCAACTCCACCACACAACACCACCACCTGTCCTGCCACTCTACCACATAGCACCACCACCTGCCCTGCCACTTCACTACACACCACCACCATCTGCCCTGCCACTCCACCACACAACACCAATACCTGCCCTGCCAATCTACATAACACCACCACCTGCCCTGTCATTCCACCACACACCACCACCACCTGTCCTGCCACTCTACCACACACCACCACCACCTGCCCTGCCACTCCACCACACAACACCATCACCTGCTCTGTCACTCCATACAACACCACCACCTGCCCTGCCGCTCCACACAACACTACCACCTGCCCTACCACTCCACCATACACCACCACCACCTGCCCTGCCACTCCATCACATACACCACCACCGCCCTGCCACTCCACCACACACACCACCAACTGCCCTGCCACTCCATCAAACACACCACCATCTGCCCTGCCACTCCACCACACACACCACCACCTGCCCTGCCACTCCACCACACACACCACCACCTGCCCTGCCACTCCACCACACAACACCACCGCCTGCCCTGCCACTCCATCACACACCACCACCACGTGCTCTGCCACTCCACCACACACCACCATCTGCCCTGCCACTCCACCATACAACACCACCACCTGCCCTGCCACTCCACCACACAACACCACCACCTGCCCTGCCACTCCACCACACAACACTACCACCTGCCCTGCCACTCCACCACACAACACCACCAGCTGCTCTGTCACTCCACACAGCACCACCACCTGCCCTGCCACTTCACTACACACCACCACCATCTCCCCTGCCACTCCACCACACAACACCACCACCTGAACTGCCAATCTACATAACACCACCACCTGCCCTGTCATTCCACCACACACCACCACCACCTGTCCTGCCACTCTACCACACACCACCACCATCTGCCCTGCCACTCCACCACACAACACAACCACCTGCTCTGTCACTCCACACAACACAACCACCTGCCCTGCCGCTCCGCACAACACCACCATCTGCCCTGCCACTCCACCACACACACCACCAACTGCCCTGCCACTCCATCACACACACTACCATCTGCCTGCCACTGCACCACACACACCACCACCTGCCCTTCCACTCCACCACACAATACCACCGCCTGCCCTGCCACTCCATCACACACCACCACCACCTGCTCTGCCACTCCACCACACACCACGAGATGTCCTACCACTCCACCACACAACACCACCAGCTGCCCTGCCACTTCACCACGCAACACCACCACCTGCCCCCCCACTCCACCACGCAACACCACCACCTGCCCTGCCACTCCACCACACAGCACCATTATCTGCCCTGCCACTCCACTCCACAACACCACCACTTGCCCTGCCAGTCCACAACACCACCACCTGCCCTACCACTCCACCACACACCACCACCACATGCCCTGCCACTCCACCACACACACTACCACCTGCCATGCCACTCCACCACACAACACCACCGCCTGCCCTGCCACTCCATCACACACCACCACCACGTGCTCTGCCACTCCACCACACACCACCATCTGCCCTGCCACTCCACCATACAACACCACCACCTTCCCTGCCACTCCACCACACAACACCACCACCTGCCCTGCCACTCCACCACACAACACTACCACCTGCCCTGCCACTCCACCACACAACACCACCAGTTGCTCTGTCACGCCACACAGCACCACCACCTGCCCTGCCACTTCACTACACACCACCACCATCTGCCCTGCCACTCCACCACACAACACCACCACCTGCCCTGCCAATCTACATAACACCACCACCTGCCCTGCCATTCCACCACACACCACCACCACCTGCCCTGCCACTCCACCACACAACACCACCACCTGCTCTGTCACTCCACACAACACAACCACCTGCCCTGCCGCTCTGCACAACACCACCACCTGCCCTGCCACTCCACCACACACACCACCAACTGCCCTGCCACTCCATCACACACACTACCATCTGCCTGCCACTCCACCACACACACCACCACCTGCCCTTCCACTCCACCACACAACACCACCGCCTGCCCTGCCACTCCATCACACACCACCACCACCTGCTCTGCCACTCCACCACACACCACGATCTGTCCTGCCACTCCATCACACAACACCACCAGCTGCCCTGCCACTTCACCACGCAACACCACCACCTGCCCCCCCACTCCACCACGCAACACCACCACCTGCTCTGCCACTCCACCACACAGCACCATTATCTGCCCTGCCACTCCACTCCACAACACCACCACCTGCACTGCCAGTCCACAACACCACCACCTGCCCTACCACTCCACCACACACCACCACCACCTGCCCTGCCACTCCGCCACACAACATCACCACCTGCCCTGCCACTCCACCACACACCACCACCACCTGCCCTGCCACTCCACCACACACCACCACCACCTGCCCTGTCACTCCACAACGCAACACCACCACCTGCCCTGCCACTCCACAACGCAACACCACCACCTGCCCTGCCACTCCACAATGCAACACTGTCATGATCAATAAACCACAGTTATCATAAGATATCACTCAGAGCGCATACCTCCATCAATGCCAATAAACTTTTTGATACATTTTTATCATTCCTCTTTCTGAGAAAGTTATCATTTTATGGTGTCACACAGTTCATTAATTTTATGGTCTTGGTCTGCCCTGTTATCCCATCTGAGAGAACACATTATTTCCGACAACCCTAATTGAATCTATGATTTCTTCCTTAATCCGGAGCCAGATCCTCATGACAGTCAAATAAACCTTTCCTTGACCCACTTCCCACCTACCCAATAAATTTCCCTGAACTACGATATTAACATTTTGAGGTATCTTCTACACAAACAGGTAGACACATGAATGAATCATTATCTTCCGTCCAACTTGGTTGGCAGAGGTAAAAATATTGCAGTGTTAACTTGGAGGATCAGGCCGCTTTTGTTGCCTGGAGTTAGGGTTCGTCTGACGGTTTAACAAGATCATTGTAACATAAATTAGAGACCAAGGTAGTTACGAAATTGATTTGAATGATACACCAGTCAACTTGCCGATCAGGACACTGAATGTACTATGCAGTGACTCGACATGCAGCCACCGGGGTACAATTGAGTAAGAGGGTGGCAGTAGAGCCTGGACCTGCAGCCACCGGGGTACAACTGAGTAAGAGGGTGGTAGTAGAGCCTGGACTTGCGCCACCGGGGTACAACTAGTAAGAGGGTGGCAGTTGAGCCTAGACCTGCAGCCACCGGGGTACAACTAAGAGGGTGGCGGTAGAGCCTGGACCTGCAGCCACAGGGGTACAACTAAGTAAGAGGGTGGCAGCAGAGCCTGGACCTGCAGCCACTGGGGTACAACTGACGAGGGTGGCAGTAGAGCCTCGTGGTAATGGTACAACATGGATCCCTCGGCCACCATTTCCGTAAAGTTTCCTGAAAAGTTGCCAGGCCATTACACCACACAATGGGGTGTATTGTTGTTAGTTTGGGGGCTCTCTAGCACTTACTGCTTATCAGCTTATTTTTTTTAGCATAGCACGTTAATAATCTACTCTATACGCTTTATGCTGAGTATAGCTATATTGTAATGACAATAATAACAAGAAAATATTATTTAGGTGTAATACTTGTAGGTAAAACAAACAGTTAAGGAAAGGGACTACAAGACTTAATATATTGCAAACCACGATTCATGCTATTCTTAAACTGAGCCCTGTACTTATGTGTCAGAAAAGCTCTTTGCAAGCACTTCCTATGGAATTTCATCATCCCTTTACATTTATTTCAACTTCACAATCATGTCATTAGCTGAGTATATGGAATGTGAATATACTAACTGTCAGGGCAGGGCGGCAAAGAAGGACATAATATTAAATATGGGAAGAGGAAATAGTTGGGAGTGTAAATGAAGAAGAATAAGGTTATATCTGGAGAATAAAGATGTGGAAGATGAAGTTAGTAAATACCGTACAGTACAGTAAGTCGCGAAAAGTACTGATTATAAATATCAGAAGGAACAAATATGAGAAGAGAAACGGCTATGTTTAATAACATACTAAAAACTGAGGAATGCAAGGAAGAAGAGGGGTAAGAGAAAATAGAGTCAGAAAAACACGAGAAGGCTGGAAAGATGTTGCCAAGTTCTTTCCAAGAAACGTCCCCCACGACCTAAAATCCCAATCAGCCTTTTAAAAAATTTAAAATCTTTCATCCCCACCTTACCTGCCTTCTCACTGCACCAGGCTGCACTATTGCACCGTCACCACACTACGACTGTTTCTTTCTGTAAATGCTACTAGCATTCTGAATAGGACATCTCGTCTGCCCATTACAAGATGTGCTACAAGCCTTACTTGACTGTTTGTTACATATTTCTTTCATCAGTTTCCTATCACTAACACAAATTGTTTTTTCCCAGTCTGCGATGATTTCATATTAAAGAAAAGGAAGTGAGCCTACATGTAGGTAAGCGGCAGGAGGCAAAGGAAAGCAAACAGATGGGCGAGGAGAGGGTCTTGGGATGAAATGGAGGGGTGGGGGAGTAGGTAGAAAATTTAATATTAATCCCATCCAGTCTCGCAAGACGACGTAATTAACACGTAATTTTTTCTGGAAAAGTAGAACCAGAAATAATGAGTACTAAGTGGATGAGAGTCCATAAATGGGGGGGGGGGGTTACGATATGAAAAGAAAATGAGGACAAAAGAGAAGACCAGAACACAAAGTATGGGGTTTGGATAGTATATGAAAACTGTCGGGCAGCTCATCATAAATAAGCAGTGATGCACAACAGTCTGCCGGTGGATATCCCTGCACTCAGATTATTTATCAGTAACACTTGATCTGTTTTTACAATGTATACTTACTACGTTTTCCATTTTCTTTCTTATCATTCGATTCCTTTACATTACCCAGACACTTCAATCAAATTGGACTAAATAAAATACTTGGGTGAAATGAACTTTCCCTTTTCTTATTAGCTGCTTCCCTATTCTCTCTGTCAGTGTATTGTTGGTTGCATTTTCTGATATCAGGGTAAATAACAACAACAAAATATGGCTCTTCTGACTGTTTTGATAATCAGTGGCCACTCCACCAAAAATTTAATGTCAATGAAACTATTGCACACTACAAACATTTGTGGTCCTTGTTTAATTTCACTTGAACTCTGTTGTTTGGTGATTAAACAGGCAGAGTTTGATTAGGCAATATTTGACAACATTCAAGTATCCGATATATATTTTAGCTGAAAAATAGTGTAAAACTGGAAGTGCCACCAGCGTCCGTGGTGCGCTACATATTTACTAAATTTTTTGGTGCAAATGCCCAGTGTGGGGGATTGCCATCAAACTGCACCCTGATGGCTCAGTAAGAACTGAACTACATGGAGAGTTTCATGGAAACTGAGGGTGCTTTCCACCCATGTAGGGTGCCTTGCCTCGGTCACTGCACATCACGTCAGTACTTGCTACCGTCGTGTTGGACGATGTTGGACAGCAACAACTGTATGTGCAGTTGCATGGGCACATGCTGGACTGTCCAGCAGATCATAATCATCTATTTGTGGTGATCAAATGTATCGCATCTTGTTATATAAAAATTAGGATGCATCATTTGGCCAAGAGCTTCACGAAGCTGAATGGACCATCACTTAGGAATCAACTGTCCAAGTTGATCCTATTCAGGCAAGAGTGATTGTGTATGCTGTTGAAATATGTTGGATTATGTTATGACTATTAACCCCTTAACCGCGGGCTTGTTTTGCTTTGACTTGCGGCTCCTGCGGGCATATTCGCGCTCCGACAGACTCTAAAAATATTTGCCAAAAATCAGTTATTAGCCCTAAAATATTAAAATCATATATGCTTATGGTACATACCATCAGCTTTCTCCTGGGGTGTTTGTTGAGCCTTCGTCGAGTACCGTAGGACTTGTGGAGACCTCTGAAGTTGGGTAACGAAGTCTCCACTTTACACTTCCCGACAACCCATAATATGATTACCACAGCCTGATATTATCACTAGAAACACTATTCTATGATTCTCAGTTTGGAATCCATACTCCAAAAAAAAAAAAAAACTGTGAAAGCAATGAAAATTACGAGGGCGTATGACCTTCCCACTTAACATCGTTCGCCGCTGGTGTTCTGTCATTTATTATTCAAAAAAACACTCACAGTTTATATTTCTATTACTATATAACACTTATATATATCTACAGTCTTTATCCATACGTTTCCTTCAGTAATAGTAGCTTATTGTCACTGTAGGCATTCAATTTCTCTTTCAGTAAACTACGTAGCATTCACTTTCTCTTCCTGTATATTAGCATTGAGAGTGAATGTCACTTTCACCTTCACTCTCATAACTCACAGTATTCATACATGCTAGAGTGAAACTTTCACTTTCATTACTCCTAGTATATATACTCGTATTCTTATAATACTACTCATTTACATTTCTATTTACGTTCTCTATTTTATGTACATTATTTACATTTCTATTTTATTTACACTGTGTTATGCAGTCACTTGCAGTAACTTATAAAACTATTTTCCACTGTTCACTTATATTTACATCCATTGTTTTCACTTGCTGTTTACACATTATTTACAATTCCACTTGCACTGTTTTACTCACCAGAAAGATCGTAGTCACTCTCTATCAATTGTCAGCCCTTTACTTCTTTCCACACGAGGTTTAGTAGGGGGTAGAGGTCACAGGGCCCTTTGCATGGGGCTAAAAAGCGGCAGAAGTTAGCAGGTGCGAATCCGACGTACTTTCACCTTGAAAGACGACATTAAACTGATACTGGTGAGCCGGGGTGGCCTACCTAGGGAGAAAGCATTACTGCCAACGTCAGTCTCGTGAAAGCTGCTAATATATAGCTATGAAATGATTGGCAGGAAATCTAAACAATACATTATAAATTAGGTAGTTCCAGGTGAATGCAAATATCACTTAGGCTTCTCTCTTACCTCCTTATATATATTTTTATTATGAGAATAGATTATATGGCATATTTCAAAGAGAAATAAACAGCGGAAATTAGCGAACGAGTGCATGTGAGGTGTTGTCAGGTGATAATTTGCCAATTCCAGGTGTATGGCACTATCACTTACCTTATTTCTTTTTGGTGTATATTATTTGGTATAAGAATAGGGCATAGGGCTTATTTCAATGGATGAAATCAGTGGAAAATTCCAGGGAAGATTTACTTAGCGTAGAATACAATGTGGTGACCTGCAATAATTAGGTAGTTCCAGGTGAATGTAAATATCACTTAGGCTTCTCCCTTCCTTTCTTATATATATTTTTATTACGAGAATAGATTATACGGTATATTTCAAGGGGAAATAAACAGCGAAAAATAGCAAACGAGTGCATGTGAGGTGTTGTCAGGTGATAATTAGCCAATTCCAGGTGTATGGCACTCTCACATACCTTATTTCTTTCTTGAATATATTATTTGTTACAAGAATTGGGCATAGGGCTTATTTCAACGGATGAAATCAGTGGAAAATTCCAGGGAAGATTTACTTAGGATAGAATACAGTGTGGTGGCCTGCAATAATTAGGTAGTTCCAGGTGAATGTAAATATCACTTAGACTTCTTCCTTCCTTTCTTATATATATTTTTATTACAAGAATAGATTATACGGCACATTTCAAGGGGAAATAAACAGCGAAAATTAGCAAACGAGTGCACGTGAGGTGTTGTCAGGTGATAATTAGCCAATTCCAGGTGTATGGCACTCTGACTTACCTTATTTCTTTTTTGTATATATTATTTGGTATAAGAATAGGGCATAGGGCTTATTTCAATGGATGAAATCAGTGGAAAATTCCAGGGAAGATTTACTTAGCGTAGCACGACCGGGCAGGCGAGAGGAGAGGGTAATGGAGGGGAGGTAGGGAGGGGAGTCAAGAACGGGGAGAAATGGCTAAATTGTCAACAATGGATGGGAGTACAGATGGGATTAGGAGTGCTGACTAGTGTTGGACATTGGCAGTACTGATAGATGATACAAGCCAGCACTTGAAAGCCCAGGCAAATTCAAAATAACACAGAATCGCAAAAGTGACGCCCGGCGGTATGATCCCCTGCTCCCAAGTGTCACGAAAGTGACACCCCACGGTTAAGGGGTTAATGTGCAATATGCGATCTCTCGTCACTCCACTGATATATAACTTTGTCAGTTACACCTACTCACTCGCAAAAACCTCGAATATTTGGCTTCTGTTCTTCAATAACCTGTGATTGTTTGTGTGCAATTTGAGTTATATAGGCTGTACGCTAAAGTAATACTTGACGGCAAGAAAATGGCTGGCATAAATGCATCCAGCTAATCGGGAGTTTACCGATGGGACACTGATAGTGATCAGACTGGCGTCATTCATATTGTGACACCATAAAGGGTGGCAATGGTACAGTAAGTGGGTTATTCATTATCAGTGACTTTATTTATGGCAGTAAATGAGTAACTCCCAAATTAATAACACAGGTGCCTCAGTTCTGATGGAAGTTCTCCATTTATTGGGTTGCATTACATGTGTATACATGCAGGTGCTTGGGCTCAATGGGACCACCAAGATGACCATCGCACACAAGCTTCAACCGCCCACTTGTAGTCATATGCAACATGCCCCATCCAGTGTATATATATCAGCGATTCTGCATCTGACTATTTTACATCTGATGCCAAGATGACTTTGGAGAGGTACTGTTTGGTGTATCTCAGTATGTCCTATGTTAGCTCTCTACTGATTCTTGAAAATAAACCTTTGTTAAACATATCCTGCTTTGTGCAAATATTCGTAGAAGACAGCACTTAAGAAGTTTTAGTCTTGAAAATTCTTCTGAATTGTCAAAAACATAAATCGACAGCAGAAACATCCAATTCGGCCAAGCGATTGGAATTCATTGCTCAAAATATGCATTTTTAGGTCAGCATGGCACCCAATTTGCAATTTCAAGTGGGCCGCATACTTTTCTTAAAAGTGACTTAAGAAGAATATTCATGTAAATTCTGGTGCAAATATCACCATTTAAATTATTATTTCACCTATCTGCTCGACTAATATGTCTGACTCACTGACTGATACTCTGAGCAGGGAGGTAAAAAAAATAAATAAGAATCAGCAACATGAAGGACAACCGTGGTGGAATAATGCTGAAAACAGTGTAAACAATTATAGAAAGCATTTTTTGGACTTACTAACTGCAACTTTAACCTTTCAATACAAATGGCGTCTTTTTTGCTTTATTCTTACTACCATCAAAAGTTTATTCAGCGTAGGGGATACTATTTGCAGTGAAGAGTATTCACAGTAATATATCCCTTCCAGTTCAAAAAGTCTTTCTGAAACAGAGCAGAATTATAATCTCAAATATAAAAATGTCATGATGCTGTAAAGTTATTAAATATGCGGAGAAAACTGTAATGTTAAACATCGCTGAAAAAATGAGAGATTTAAATTGCAATAAAAACTTCCCAAATATAGAGAAAGTTGGTTAATAAAAAGGATGCTAAATATGTTAGGAACGATATTCTCAAAAAAAGAAAGAGAAGAAGCAAAATTCTGAAGAAAGCAATATGGTAACTTTCAGACTGAATGCTCCCCTCCTTCCCCAGAAAGAACGAAAGAAAACAAAAATAAAGTGGAATGCACTGGCAAAACGATGTTAAAAACTATCACGATACAGTTTTGAAAGTCGTGGATGAAACAGGATGTCTGAGAAGTTGCAATAAAAGAGAAGAAATTTCTTGCTGCTGCTGAGCAACCCCGGTCTGTCTGGCCGAACAAATCTATCAACTGCTGGTAAGCAATTGCCCACGACGGGGTGTTCCGTGCACTGAGCGGATGTTCCCACAGATAAATTGTGTGTAATGATGTCTGGGACGCTATACATACAATTTACATTATGACTTCAACAATGAAAGTGATCTGGGAAAGGAGTGGAATGATGGAATTAACTTAATGATGAAAATACCCTAAAAGTGATGATGTACGTGCTGAACAGGAACAACAATTTAAAGCATCAAAAATTCCCTCAAATAAATGTAGACATTTTAGTCCATTTTCACAAGGGGCAAAGAGATCTGAAGCAACAATTTAAACTCTTAAAGGACATGGATCAACTAGAAATTCTGGAGTTTCCGGTTTTGCCCTCCACCCTCCTGTATCGTAGGATGTACAGATGGCGGTATGTTTGGTCAACAAAGCCCTATGGCAAAACCAGACCAATATAATACACATAACAGATAAATAAGAACATCAGGATTACCAGATAATCCAATCTAGCAGTACAGATAAGGTCAAGTGCCAGGGAAGTTTAATTGTCAGGTAAGACTATTAGTCCAGCAGTCAATTAGCCAGGTGAGGCTGCACCAGTTCCACCCACTCATTATCAGGTTCTCCCAGCCCTAACCATCATCTTCCCTTTGCTTTAATTACACTGCATCACAACACCCCACATCACTCACTCACTGCCCTGCCCATACTTCAAGTCTTACCTGTTAATGACTTGTGTAGCATTATCATACCTGTAAAAAGCGGCATAATTTTATCGACTGCATCGCTCAAAGCTCCTGTCGCCTTGAAATTCTGAAAAGCAGAATGCCCCACATAAAATAATACTTGCAACGGTATATGCAAAAATATTTTTGTAAGCTGCAACTGAAGAGAGGCATAGTGAACGTTACTTAATGTTCCGCATCCCGGCCAACACACATTTACATAAAAAAAAAAAAAATCTTTACCATTAATGTCGAATCATGCAACTCGTGAAGACTTGGTAAGCACTGGTTCATTAACATACAAATTACAGCTGAAATGCTACAGAGGTCCGAAGATTCATTCTGCTTCTAACAAGATATGAACCTGTCCACGACTACTGTATATCCTCTAACCATATCGTTTGTAATAAAATATTTCATTCCATCATCGGTATTGAGTTTTACGGATCATGTAATTCTCTGGTTCTTACTTTCTTTCCATTTTTTAGCCTCCTCAGTTCAATAGAAAATTTCTGCTGCAGGAACGGGAGTGTCGGTGGCGGCTGCTGGAGGCACAAAAGGACCCGTGAAGGTGGGATGAAGAGGGAAGAATGAGAACATTAAATTACTAGGAAGAGGAAAGAGAAGAAGAAAGAGAAGCTGAAACGGTTCAAGAAGAGTTTGCAAAATGTTCACATGCCCAGTACATAAAAAAACCTTTATAAATCGTCGGCTGCCACCTCTATCAAACAAAATTCAGTAAGATCATATTACTCTTAGAAAGATGAGGCCTGGAGGACTTAAAACGGGAGAACGCAGACCTGAAGGCTGAATTAACGAAGCTGAAAGAAAGCCTACTGAGTATGACCCCAGCTGACCAGGCATTCCAGGTAGCGAAGAATTCACGTAAATCTAAACAAACACCTAAGAAAATGCCCGGAATTCTTATGATGAACATGTTTTCTGTTTTTGAAGACAAAGGGAAAAATATACAGGCAGTCAGAATATATATATATATATATATATATATATATATATATATATATATATATATATATATATATATATATATATATATATATATATGCACGTTAAGGCCAAAATTAGTAAGCTAAGGATAAAGCAGAGAAGCGTCATCGGGAATCAAAATTCAGTGCAATGGAGTGTACCACACTGGTAGTGGTAGTAGTGAGAGCCAAAGGCTCTGCTTTTCCACCAAATAACAGAGAGAAAAATATGTAAACACTGTACCTGGGAGTAAGATCGATATGATCACTAAGGATATCGAAACTACACCAGTCAGTGGAGTTAATATCTTGTTGGGATTGTACAATCCCATCAAGACATTTATCTCTACTGACTGGTGTAGTATCGACATATCCCATCAAGACATTTATCTCTACTGACTGGTGTAGTATCGACATATCCCATCAAGACATTTATCTCTACTGACTGGTGTAGTATCGATATATCCCAGCAAGACATTTATCTCTACTGACTGGTGTAGTACCGATATTTTATGTCTATACGTCTGTCCTGCCTGCTGCCATAAACTGAAAGCGTCTGTACTGTACTTTATGGCTATACGTCTGTCCTGCCTGCTGCCACAAATTAGCCAGTGTGTGCCAGTACCGTAGCGTTCTTTACCTCATACATCATGGCAGGAATTACAGTTGATCACTTACAGTATGCTCTCCTGCTACCACGAACTAACCAGTGTGTAAGGGTATTGTGCCGTTCGTCACCTCACGCAGCCTGGCAAAAATCGCTGTTGATCATTTAGATGTATTAGTCAAGGGATACAGGCAAGCTCCTACACAGTCTGCATCAGTTCCTTAAAATCCAAGCTGTTCTTAGCTGTGTGCTACTGTCCCGCCCTGCTCTTCCCCGCCCCGTTCAATTTCCTGACTCCAGCTACTATCATCACCATCATTAATATCATCATTATCATTATCAGTATCATCAATGTCATAATCATTGTCCATTCTGTCTACCTAACTACCTCCTGAACTGTTTTCTCCTGGTGTCTTCGGCTTCCCTCCCTCTGGCCACCTCAGTGAATCACCCCCTCGCCCAACACCGAGCAACAACTGCACCAGATCTATTGATCCTCCACAGCCTGACTCTCTTTGATCCTTCTTTAATTAGAATAAAAATCCAACACTTTCATATCACCATAATGGAGGCAAGGGTCTGATGCCTTTATAAATGAAGCCATTGATTTTACTATTGAGGCCTACAGTACAGTGCCAGAATTTCCTTCCTCAGTTCCATACGGTTCTTCCAAAACTGATCAGTGGTGGACAACACAAAGGCCTTCATACTTTTTAGTTACTTTCCATCGCACTTTCTTTATCTATTATCTCGGGTTTTTCGTCTTCTTATTTATCACTTCATGTCACAGTCATTCTCACTTTCAGATATTCTCCTCATCTGCATGTCGAAAGTAATTTCATATTCAATTAAAGGTTTCTCTTTCAGTGTAGTTCATTCATCAGATTTTCTCCAAGTAACTTTATAAACACACTCTCACTCAGGACCTGTGTCCCCTCTTCCACTGTGCTTGTTAATCTTGTCACAACACACAGCTGGGGAATAAATTGCCTCCTTCAATCTCTGTCTCTTCGCCGCACTGTTGCATCTTTATCTCTTTTCTATCGCTACTTCAATGGTCACTGCTCCTCATGAACTGTCTGTTTGCTTCCCTCCACCTCTGAAACGGGCGCGTAGCACCCGTCTAGCAACAAACTCTCATCCCTCTTCTGTCCAACTTTCTAATGCAAGAATTAACCGTTATTCCCAGTCCTTCATTTATGCAACAGGTCAGTTCTGGAACTGTCTCCCTCTCTGTATTTCCTACTTCCTATGATCTCCAGTCTTCGCAGTGTGTCCAGGCATCTAGAAATGAACGGACCTTGAATTTGTCTCATTTGTATTGCTTTTGCTTTTTCTTGGAAGAAACGGTTTGCGAGCTCCTGGCCTTTCGTTCCTTCTTCCTTGCACAAAAAAATTATGGGAGCGTGGCGTCAGTGCACAAGTGGCAACAGTCGTATAGGAAGAGAATGTAATCAAAAGGAAATGTACGAGGCCAGAACTGAAGAGATGAACGACAGTGAAAGCAAGAAGGACGGAAATATATAATAAGAGGGAAGGATTCTGAAGAATGAATGGTAGTGAGAGAGATTGTGGGAGGGAGAGACTGGGTTGGAGGGAGGGAGGCATGAGCTGGAGGGAATGAGAGACGCTTTAGTCAGGCGAGACAATATAGGACGAGAGATATAGGAACCATAATTGGTGACAGGCAAATTGAATATTACCAGTAAGACACTCATACCATATACCACACCACTCAACAGCCCCATTACACACACACACACACACACACACACCACAGCCTTACTGACAGACGCACTCTCACTCACGCTAACCTTCACCAGCATATTCACACCCACCGCGTCATCCTCACTCCATATCCTCGCACTTTTCTTTGCTTCTGCTCTTTGTTATTTTCACTTCCATCACTTTCCTTCGGCTTAGCCATCCCCGCCGCCACCTCCCGCTGGGAAAAGAAATTTGGAGTAAAGTTTAAGGTGAGAACGGTGACACCTGATAATTGGGTGTCTTCCTGTTATTTGATGTTACTTTCTTAACTGATCTGAAACTTTTTGCTAGATATCATTCGTAACGGGAAGAGGTTCATATATTTGTTTTCTGCCTGGCCTCAGCACTGGCAGTTCTATTTCATAATTCTCGACCCTGGTTTAGTAACTGGTTTCTCATGCAGTTTCCTCCTTTCCGTGGACTGTGGATAGTCATAAAAAAATGCGTAATGACAAAGTGATGTGGCGAGCCCACCGGCTGCCACTTATTTAATTAGTTTTGCATTTTTCCGTTGCGGGACATGGGAAACTGGATCGAGAAAGTTGCCCTATTCTTAATCAATATCCACAAATTATCTGGAGCCTACGATCCCTCTGAAATTGAGTCCGGCACCTATCCAACATCCTGTATTAACAGGCAGGCAGATGTGAATCTGTGGAATATAAGAGGACTTGAATGGTTGATGGAAGATTGAATGGTATTGTACAAATACAGTCATTAAACCCACAGTCACTACATTAGTGTCGCCAGGCCGGTAGGTAGAAAACAATTTAACAGAAAAAGTTACTGGGGAGAAGCGCTAATACAACAAAACACATGACGGGAAACTTATGACGTGGAGGTATGTGCTGGTGGCTGAGAGAGACAAAAAAGGTATGCAGCACGACTGACGCAGTGCTAAACTAGAATACACTCAGAGAGCGCATACCTCCGACAATGCCATTACCATTAAAATGGATTCGGATCCGGATCCGTGGAGATATTGTGTGGAATACATAGCATCCGGATCCGCCCCCGAATTTAATCAATTGTTTCTTGACTCCAGGCCCCACTCTTTCATACAATTTTATTGAAATTAATAGACTACTTTTGGAGATAATGTGCAGGATACATAAGATCCGGATTCGGATAAGCCCCGAAACTTAATTAATTCTTTCTTGGCCCATGGCCCACCCTTCCACAAAATTTCTTTGAAATTCATTGAGAACTTTTAGAGATTATGCGGACAAACAGACAAACATAGGTGAATACATAGCCACCTCCAACTTGGTTGGCGGAGGTAACTAATGGTGGGTCGAGGCAACGTCACTGGGGAAATTATATTAGCATGTCAATACGGTTGTAATCAACATCATGTGAATTTCTGTATTATATTAGTAGAGGAAAATTAATTAACGAAATTGTGTCCACTCCCAGTGGAAGAAGGTAGCATAAAAAATTGACATTCCCTTCCCCCGTCACACACACACACACATACACACACACACACACACACACACACACACACACACACACACACACACACACACACACACACACACACACACTCTCTCTCTCTCTCTCAGCAGGGATTTGGTACATCACGCCATTTGTTTATTAACGACTTTTTAACTCAAACAGACCGCCTTTTTTTTTTTTTTTTTTTTTTAATCATCCGAGGCAGTGCGGTCATCAGTCGCTGCTTAGTGTGCCTGTGTGCCATTCCCATACTGCCCAGCGTTGTACCTCACACTGACCAGTAACGATGGAGACTGAGAGGTAAGCCCGTGTAAACAAGCAGTCCACTGGTTGGTTCCCTGCTTCGTCACCATGCTTCGCCACTGAGCCAACGTGTGCTTCACCACCGTACTTGAAAAGTGATGGCGTGCATCTGTCTGATAATTTAGCACTTGCTTTATCATTTCTTGTAACGCACTGGGAATTTTGATCAAATTAGTAGTGTTTCCTACTAGTGGAGGACTTATTGAAGGCGGTAAAAATACCACCACATTCGAAAACAACCGTCTGGAAAATATATTTGTTGGGAGATACCGCGATGAAAGTTTAAAAAAATTGTTGTCAGGCTCAAGAGGTTAAGAAGAACACAGATAATGATGCGTTTGGGGTATCTGATACGCAGTGATTAATAAAAAATAAAGAGGTAATAAAGTGAGTGAGAAAACACAGTAATAGCTTATGGAAGATAAAGGAAGGGGAAACAGGTAATGTGATGAAGAAGGAACACATGGGGGAAGGCGGTGTTTAGTGTAGGTGATGTGTTGCAACGGCGAATATTCCTTGGAGTATTTATCATGGGGATTCCTAAACAATGTATTCCGAATGTTATAGTAACAGGCGAAACGGAACACTCTAACTTAAGAGAGGAAAAAGGAAATTTTGTAAATAAAAAAAATAAAGAACAGAATGATTAGTAGGGGTAGTGACTGAATGAGGAGATGAAAGAATTTAGGAAGAAGACCATGGGTATAGAAGTGTGTGTGAATGGTAAAGGAGTGGGATATAATGCAATATGTAAGTAATGCTGGGCCGGACTGCCAGAGTTAATGGAGGTCGTGAGATTTGTTCCTCCCAGCAACCAGTAATCACCATCATACTTTTAGGACTGTTTATATACTAATATATGCGGAATTTTATGAGTTAATAGACATATAAATGCAACTTTGCTTGACACCATAGCCAACACGTAACACGTACTTTTCAAAATAAGAAATAACTGAGGGACATGGGAAAGTGAAGGAAACATCAGAAGAGGGAGAGTGAAAATGCAGATGTTGCAGAAAGGAAAATACACAACAAAGGAGGGTGTGGTGATACCACTGGGAGGCAACCGGAATGCATACTAGAGAGGAGAGAGAGGCGACTGCGAGGACGGAAAAACGTACGGAGTAAAAAGAGAAGGGAAGACAGCCCAGGAGGATAGATGAGTGAAGGAAGAGAGTGAAAGATGAAAGTGGAGTAAAAAGAAAATCAAGGAGAGCATAACAACATAAGGAACAACTCATCATCGTCACCATATTAAGCCTGTTTCTTACTATCACAGCGGGTGGGCAGGGATCTGAGACAACGGGATGAAATGGTGGGAAAAAAAAATAAAACGTATGAGGTGGAACAGTGGTGGCTGAGAAGAACATTACGTGAGGAAGAAAACAGGGAGGGAGAAATGGGAGAGCGAAGGAAGGATATTCAAGAGGGAGAGGAAACTGGATGGGAAAGTGTGGCCGAAAAGAGAGAGAATGGATATGTACAAATTAAGGTAGGAAGACAGCGATGTGTAGGAGAAAATAAGAGTGACAAAGAAGTGAGAATACCTGAGCCAAACAAGAGAGAGAGAGAGAGAGAGAGAGAGAGAGAGAGAGAGAGAGAGCATTTACAAGGTCAATGCATTTGGAAAGAACATGGATGATCGTCAAAGTGAGAGAGTTAGTTAAAATATGTGAAAATAAACTTAAGGAAATGGGTAAGGGTATACGTGGGTGTGTCAGCGTGATGTTGAGAATGAGGTTGAGGGTGAATAGGGTAGAGGTAGGGGAAGCTGTCAGAGAGGGGAGAACTGGAGGAAGTGAGGGAGGAAAGACACTGGGTACGGGAGAGAAATGAAGCATAATGGAGGTAAGCAGAGATGGAGCATATAAGAGAGGGAAGAAAGTGACGAGTAATAGAGAAGAGGGAGGACAAGCATCGATAATTTTCTGAAAACTTATAATGGGACAGAAGGGACGAGTGGAAGGCAACACGGCTGAACGAGAAATGAAGGGTGTATGAGGGAAGGGTGGAGACAGCGAGAGACTCAGGGGAAAAGACAGGCTGAAAATAATAATAATAATAATAATAATATTATTATTATTATTATTTTGATGATGATGATGATGATGATGATGATGATCAACCATTTTCTTTCTGTAATGTTACCTCTGTTGGGTGGATCATTATCAGGTGTCACCCAGGCATCTCACATAACAGATCTCAGTCCATATACTTCACCACACCTATACATGACACACACTAAAAATTACTAACTTCCATGAATTTAGAGAAAGCGTATGACAGAATTGATAGGGAGGCTTTGTGGACTGGTTGAAGATTGTATGGACTTGATGGTAGGTTACTAAAGGGGGTGAAAAGTTTTCATGTAAATAGTACAGAGTCTGTAAGACTGGGAAATGCTGTGAGTGATTGGTTTCCCGTGAGAGTGGGGCTTCGACAGGGATGTGTGATGTCGCCTTGGTTGTTTAATATTTACATGGATGGTGTTGTAAGGGAGGTGAATGCAAGAGTTTTAGGTGGAGGTCTGAGTCTGGTGAATGTTGATGGTGGAGAGTGGAATCTGAAGCAGCTGCTGTTTGCAGATGATACTGCACTGGTGGCTGATTCAGAGGAGAGGTTGAGACAGTTGGTAGAGGAGTTTGGAAGGGTGTGTGACAGGAGGAAATTGAAAGTAAATGAGAATAAGAGTAAAGTGATGAAGTGTACGAGGTTGGTAGATGGTAGGGAGATGAATATAGTTTTCAATGGCGAGTTGCTTGAGGAGGTAGAGTGTTTTAAATATCTAGGGTCACATGTTGCTGTGGGTGGAAGAATAGATGCAGAAGTGAAGTTTAGAATAAATGAAGTAGGAAAGGTGCTGGGAGGAATGAAAAAAGTGTTTAGATGTCGTTCGCTTAGAATGGATGTAAAGAGAAGGCTGTATGAGGGTGTTGTAGTACCGACTGCATTATATGGGGCTGAAACATGGAATATGGGTGTAGCAGAGAGGAAAACTTTGAATGTAATGGAGATGAGATGTCTGAGGAGTATGTGTGGAGCGACACGTATGGATCGAGTGCGAAATGATGAAGTGTGAAGGAGAACTGGAGTTGTTCGGGAGATGGCCGGAAGAGTTGAGCAGAGGGTGTTGCGATGGTTTGGGCATATGGAGAGAATGGATAATGAGCGATTGGTGAAAAAGATAACTAGACCTGATGTGAGAGATGTAAGGCTGAGAGGAAGACCACGAATAGGATGGATGGACAGTGTGAAGAGAGCACTGGATGCAAGAGGGATGTCTGTTGAGCAAGGAAGAGTGGCTGTGCGTGACAGAAGTAAATGGAGAGAAATTGTGAATGAATAAATGATGACGCAGCCCTGAGGGGATATTCCCCCACATTTGGTCTGATCAGCTAGTCAGGTCAGGTGCGGGTAAGGGGATGGGTCTGTTATGATGTGGCAGGGGTAAACCAGCTCTGCTGTCGGGCCCTGCTGCGGATGTCATTGATTGCACTGCGCAGTTGACCCTTGTGCGGTGTGGTGCGGTGAGGATCTGTCCGTTCTCCCATCTGGGGCTAAGATGCGAATGAATGTGTTTGAATGGATGAGTAAATGGGGAATGTGTCGTCCTGTCTCGGCTACCTCCCTTTCCTTGGGGGAAGCAGCCTAGGTATGTAGTGTTACATAGCCTATGATTTCATCATCCTTTGTGTAATTCTAACGTACAGCATGCTGCATGTTTGATCACGAGCGTGTTCTACCTCACTCCCCCCCTCCTCCCTTATAGTAGAGTAAGTCGCTCTTTCTGTTGTTCTGAGCAGGATTGTCAACTCTTTGTCCCCATGGCTTCATTTGCGCGTCCTTCTTACAAGTTGTATCAAGCTCTGCCGGCCCCTATATAATGAGCTCAGTCTCTACATTATTGCCACTTAGATCTACTCCTCATTTTGTTCACATCTCTGTCCTCCCCTGTACAGTTATTATTGTGAGTGCTCCAACCATCTAGCAGCTGTGTAATTTGAGTATAAGTGTTATTGCATTTTGTTCTTGTTCTGTAGAGCATAAGTTGTTAATTTGTAGGCCTAGTGAGGTTTTTGTGATTCATGTAGGGTTCTTGTTGTTAGCCATTGTTCATAATAGTTTGTATCTGTAATAATCTATCTTGCATTAACTGAGCATTACCCAGTGTATTTTCATTGTATCAGGGCTGACTTAGATAAATTTACTCTTGCTAATTTCGTGTTAATAGAGGCTATTGCAGTTAACCATATATTTAACCTGTTTTTTGCCATTACATTATCCTTATGAGTCCTGAATGTTTTGTTGCTAGTTTGTGCATTAAACTTTAACTTGTAATTTTATCTAACTCTTTTCTTTTGAACCTGGAACTTTGCGGGACAGTTTTCTCTGTTCCGTAACATAAATTTGGCGACCTCTTATCAGGATATTCAGGATATTATCATAAGGATATTGCTTGATATTTTGTGACTGTGATTTATTCATGGTGTCTGCTATTACTACGCTTGATGAAGCCAAAGATTTTTTGTCAAATGTGCAAACAGTGTGTGATGTAGAAAACAGAACAAAGAATGAATTTAAGCTTGTTGCTCAACAATTGGGAATTGCAGTTCACTCTCATCATTCTAAAGATCAAATTGTTGGCATGATTAATAAGAGCTTGTTTAATGTAACTCCTCTAAATGAGCAAACGCAGATTGAAATAGCTAAGTTACAGCTAGACCTGCAGGAGGCTCGTGTTAAGGAGGCTGAATTTCAAGCAAATGCAAAGGAGGCTGAATCTCAGGCTCGGATTCATGAGGCACAGATACAGGCTCAGGCACAAATTGAACTAGCTAGGATTCAGGCAGACCATGAGTATCGCATGAAACAAGGTGGAACTGGATCATCTAGCTCTGATGATTTTAATGTGGCTAAAAATGTTAAACTTGTCCCTCCTTTTAATGAATCTGATTTAACAAAAGTATTTTCAGTTGTTTGAGAGGGTAGCTACAGGTTTTAATTGGCCCAAAGAGTATTGGCCAGTACTCCTTCAAACTGTTCTCACCGGTAAAGCTCAAGTAACTTAAGCATCTTTGCCTCAGGATCAATCTGATAATTATGATGTAGTTAAGAGCTTGATTTTTAAGGCCTATGAGCTTGTTCCTGAAGCCTATAGAGTAAAATTTAGGACAACTTACAAGCAAGATAAGCAATCCCATGTTGAGTATGCAAAAATCAAAGAAGATCTGTTAGAGCAGTGGTTAAATTCTAAGAATGTGGATTCTGATTTTGGTAAATTTAAGCAGATGATTTTGCTGGAGGACTTCACAAGGTGTATTTATAAAGATGTAAGCCTATATCTTGATGAGAAAAGAATAGATAATTTGTCTGATGCTGCAGTTTTAGCTGATGAATATTTTCTCACTCACAAGAGATATTATAGAGAAAAAAGGAAAGCTGAGAGTAAGTACGTTGCCTCTACTCAGAGTACAGGTAACAGGAAAGAGAATAAAGATGATGTTTCTCAGGAAGTAAATACCAGCTTCACCTCTAGATTTCAGAAAAGTAAATGTACTTATTGTAGAAAGCTTGGTCATACTACGGAGAAATGTTTCAGGAGACAGCGTGATGTGAACAAAAAGGAGTCTTTAAATGTTCAGTCAATTGGTCTAGTGTCCACCCTTGAGAGTTCCCAGAATTCTTTAACTGAGTTAACTGAACCTGCTTTGAGGGGTAACTTAAATTCTCATGATGGAGCTCCTCTTTTGAGCAGTAACGTGGGTGACACTCTCATGAGTTCATGTGCTAATTTCCTGTCTGATGGTTTTGTCAGTCCTCTGGACAGTAATGACAGGAAATCAGTTCAAATATATCGTGATACAGGTGCTTGCCAATCCCTTATGCTGACCAGTGTTCTAGGCTCTAATGTTAATTCCTCTGATGAAACTGTAATCTTACAAGGTGTAGGGAATAATTACTTCTCTGTCCCTCTGTGCAGAGTGAATTTAGAGTCTGGTTTTGTTAATGGTTCCGTTATGGTTGGGTTGGTTGAGACACTCCCAATGTCAGGTGTAACTTTCTTACTTGGAAATGATATTGGTGGAAGTCAAGTGTATCCAGCTCCTCAGTTGTCTAGTGAGCCACTGGCTGCGACCCAGGATTGCGATGTCCCTGATGTGTTCCCTGCATGTGCTGTCACTAGGGCTAAGTCTAAAGTTACTGGTGACTTAGAGGATAATGATGATGATGATGTTATCCTAGCTGACGCTTTTCTTGCTAATTTGGACCACTCACCAGATGAGGCAGTATCCCGTAGTGTTGATAATTTGTCTCGTCAAGAGTTGGTTGAGTTCCAGGTTGCTGACCCTGAGTTGAAAGGTCTAGCTAACTCTGCTTACAGTGAAGAAGAGTCAGCCGATGCCTCTACTTGTTATTATGTAAAGTCAGAAGTACTTATGAGGAAGTGGAGACCCCCAACAGCATCAGCCGACTGTGAATGGGAGGTTGTACATCAAGTTGTCATCCCTCGTGTTTGTTGGCAGGATATCATTAGAGTGGCTCATGATTCCAGTTTGGCAGGACACCTTGGAGTGAGGAAGACTGTGGCACGCATTTTGAAACACTTCTACTGGCCAGGTATCTTCAGGGATGTTTCCTGGTATTGTAAGTCTTGTCACACCTGTCAAGTTGTGGGGAAGTGTAATCAGACCGAAAAGGTTGCACCTCTAGTTCCCATTCCTCTTTTTGAGGCTCCATTCACCCGTGTTGGATATTGTGGGTCCTCTTCCTAAGACTTCTTCAGAATTTTCTTATGTGTTGACCCTGATTGATATGGCTACTCGTTATCCTGAAGCCATTCCACTTAGAAATATCTTGGCAAAGAATGTCGTTAAGGAAATGCTAGGGTTCTTCACAAAGTTTGGTCTGCCCAAGGAGGTACAGTCAGACCGGGGAAGTAATTTCATGTCAAATGTTTTCAAGCAGTCTCTGAAAGAGTTGGGCATCACCCAGATCACGTCTTCAGCTTACCATCCCCAGACCCAGGGAGCTTTGGAGAGATATCATCAAACACTCAAATCGATGCTCAAGAAATACCGTTTGAAACATCAGAAAGACTGGGATAAAGGTCTTCCATTTGTTGTATTTGCCGCAAGAGAATCTCCAAATGAATCACTGGGCTTCTCACCTTTTGAACTACTGTTTGGCCATGAAGTAAGAGGACCCCTTAAGTTACTCAAGGAATGCTGGCTATCAGAGGAAGATGACGTCAACCTGCTGGAGTATGTGATGAAGTTCAAAGAACGGCTGTCCACTGCTTTACAGCTGGCGAGAGAGAATTTAGGAGCTGCTCAGGAGAAGATGAAGACTTGGTATGATAAGAAGTCCAAGTTACGCCACTTTCAGCCAGGAGATCAGGTTTTGATTCTGCTACCAGTTCATGGGCAACCTCTTCAAGCCAAGTTTAGTGGTCCTTATTTCGTGGAGAAGAAACTCAGTGATGTCAACTATGTCATCGCCACACCAGATCGTAGAAAGAACAAGCAACTTTGTCACATCAACATGCTAAAGTTATATCACAGGCGGGACGAAAATAACCCAGTCTGCAATGTAGCTGTTCCTCCCGAGTCTGCAAGTGAAGTTCTCCCATGCAGCATGAGCCTGAGTGATAGTTTGGGGAAGAATCCTGATATCATGAATGATCTCCATACTAAGCTTTCTCATCTACCTCCCGAGGAAAGGCAGGAGTTTTCGGCATTACTGCAGGAGTACCCGCAAGTGTTCCGTGCCACTCCAGGAAGAACCACTGTGTTGATGCATGATGTCGATGTTGGAGACGCAAAGCCAATTAAATTGCCTCCTTACCGTGTGAACCCAGTGAAAGTTCCTCTCATCGAGAAGGAGCTTGGCTACCTGTTGGACCACAAGATGATTGAGCCCTGTCAGAGCGAGTGGAGTTCTCCTGTCACTCTGGTCCCTAAGCCGGGTGGGTCACAGCGGCTTTGCATCGACTACAGACGTGTTAATCAGATAACCAAAACAGACACTTACCCTCTCCCTCGCGTGGAAGATTGCATAGACAAGATCGGAAAGGCTAGGTACATAAGTAAGTTTGATTTGTTAAAGGGATACTGGCAAGTACCTATGACTGAATGTGCTAGGGAGATCTCATGTTTTGTAACACTAGGAAAGACTTTTGCATGTTCTGTAATGCCATATGGTATGAAGAATGCACCAGCCACATTTCAGAAGCTCATGAATGTTGTAACAGAGGGTTTGGCAGGGTGTGTTGTTTATATTGATGATGTATTAATCTTCAGTGACAACTGGAAAGATCACCTATGCCATGTCAGTAAATTTCTTGAGCATTTGGTTCAGGCTAATCTTGTAGCTAATTTATCAAAGTGTGAGTTTGGTCAAGCTAAAGTTCAGTACCTTGGGTACGTAATTGGTGATGGACATGTTGCACCACCAGCAGCTAAGGTTCAGGTTATAAGTGATCTTCCCAGACCTAAAAGTAGGAAAGAGCTTCAAAGATTTTTGGGAATGGTAGGTTATTACCGGAGATTTGTTCTTAACTTTTCAATTCTTATATCACCACTTACAGACCTACTGAAAAAGGGAGTTAAATTTGTCTGGACCGATAACTGTGAATCCTCTTTCAACAAACTTAGAGCTGTCCTATTAAGTCAGCCAGTGCTCGCTACTCCAAATTTTGCTAAGCCTTTTAAGATGGCTGTTGATGCAAGTGATACAGGAGCTGGGGCTGTTTTGCTGCAAGAGGATGATCAGGGTATTGAACACCCTGTATCTTATTACAGTAAGAAGTTCACTCCACCTCAAAAGAACTACTCAACTATTGAGAAAGAGCTTTTGGCCTTGATTTTGGGTTTACAACATTTTTCATTTTATTTGTGTTCTGGTTTTGACCCCATAGTCATTTATACCGATCATAACCCACTGAAATTCCTTAGTAAGTTTAAAGATAAAAATCAGAGATTGACAAGATGGAGTCTACTTCTTCAGGAGTATTCATTAGACATACAGCATGTCAAGGGGAAAGAAAATGTTATTGCAGACTGCTTGTCTAGACTTTAGACAGATTGTTTTAGAGTAATAAGAAATTTCCTTTGTAAATTTCTTTTTCTTTGTGGGGAGGTGTTACATAGCCTATGATTTCATCATCCTTTGTGTAACTCTAACGTACAGTATGCTGCATGTTTGATCACGAGCGTGTTCTACCTCACTCCCCCCCCCTCCTCCCTTATAGTAGAGTAAGTCGCTCTTTCTGTTGTTCTGAGCAGGATTGTCAACTCTTTGTCCAACCATCTAGCAGCTGTGTAATTTGAGTATAAGTGTTATTGCATATTGTTCTTGTTCTGTAGAGCATAAGTTGTTAATTTGTAGGCCTAGTGAGGTTTTTGTGATTCATGTAGGGTTCTTGTTGTTAGCAATTGATCATAATAGTTTGTATCTGTAATAATTTATCTTGCATTAACTGAGCATTACCCAGTGTATTTTCATTTTATCAGGGCTGACTTAGATAAATTTACTCTTGCTAATTTCGTGTTAATAGAGGCTATTGCAGTTAACCATATATTTAACCTGTTTTTTGCCATTACATTATCCTTATGAGTCCTGAATGTTTTGTTGTTAGTTTGTGCATTAAACTTTAACTTGTAATTTTATCTAACTCTTTTGTTTTGAACCTGGAACTTTGAGGGACAGTTTTCTCTGTTCCGTAACAGTAGATAGATAGATGAATTCTAAAACAATATTCCATTTTGTAATAACCACTCACTGTTGTCTCATGTTGTATCAACATGCTCAGTATTGGGCAGACGGTAATATTACTTAAACAATAAATATTATACTCACACACACCAACGGTGAATCCTTCAAAGGTATCCATTCAGTTTTTACCTCAAAATGAGAAAAATTCACTTCAATCAATTTACTCGCATTTATGAACAACGATGCTAAAACTATTTACAAAGGCAAGAAAACAACAAACGATGAAAGGCAAGTAGCCAATAAGAAGTCACCATCAGATAACATGTCTTGGCTATACCAAAAGATTTAAAGAATTCGATAAGTATGGTAGTAATTTGATTAGCAGCGTAATGCCTGATTAGCAGCATAATGCTAACAGTGTCTGAGAACATAATATTAATTACAATAAATGAGGGAAGAAAGGAGACACCTGAGTTGGAAGAACACCTAACTAAAAAGCTAATGGACGCTAAGAAGGCTTATGTTAAACTTGGACGCTATTACGTTGGAGAATAAGAATGGCTGACCCAAGGCGGCAGCAGGATATGGAGAGAATTTTGGATTCGTGTGTGCCAAAATAAATACCAAAGGACCCAAGAAAACACTTGATATGGACCACTGGGATAACACAAACACAGACCGAGGCTTGTGGCAACTGGCAGAGAAAATTTTCCTGAAAACAAAACATTTGAAGCCCTTACCACACTTGCAAACATGAGAGGGGGAAGAAAGAGGGAAGCAAACAGGAGTAAGGGAGAGACGTAGGGTGATCAGCTCATTCCGATGTCACTGTCCTAATGTTGTCACCATCAGATTAAGTTTAAATGTGGTGATCTGTATTGACACCACCATTTGTCCACTTTAGAACAGTCGGGCTTAATCGCAGTCCATACACGGCCTATGGAGATGCCTGGCCTGAGACGGTGTGCTGTTCCCCCTGTACTGTAGGCTACACAGGCACACATGTATTTCTTGGGGTTATCATAACACTACAGATATGGACCAATACCTTGGGATAAGGAACACTTTAAATATGTTTAGGTCTGTCTGGAACAAGTAACTCAAACCACTGCAATAACTACAAATGTTTTTAAGTTAAATATTCCCATTTCTTCTAAGTTCTTAATAAGAGATTGATAAGTTTTAGAGATATTAGATATGTTATGACAGATTTTTATTATGTTCATTAATGAAAACATTTACAGTATCGTTGCTCAAGAACACATCAGTTAGCAGACTGTTCGTATTAAAATTTTAATAATGATTTTTACATTCCATTTTATATATCCCTAGTCAATACATCGCTATAGAAAAGTGAAAACACAGCGATATATAAACCACTGTGTAGTTTGTAATACTCCAACGATGCAGTAATATTAGAACAGGACAGACAACAGTACAGAAGGAGCCAACAGACAGACTGACAGCTGGTGGAGTATCATAAACCCCATTAAATTAAGTACATTCGTCGTTGTCGATAATAACGGAAGCGACGCAATGTGAACATATTATTACTGTCTTCCTTCCTCTATCCTAATAACTGCAGGCACTTACACAAACATACATCCTAATAACTGCAGGCACTTACACAAACATACATCCTAATAACTGCAGGCACTTACATACATAAACATACATCCTAATAACTGCAGTCACATACACAAACATACATC
Organism: Coenobita brevimanus; assembly: GCF_032717465.1. Taxonomy (NCBI): domain Eukaryota; kingdom Metazoa; phylum Arthropoda; class Malacostraca; order Decapoda; family Coenobitidae; genus Coenobita; species Coenobita brevimanus. The sequence continues at coordinate 25,687,189 of NC_137026.1, forward strand.
CTAATAACTGCAGGCACTTACATGCATAAACATACATCTTAATTAGGCACTTACACAAAGATACATCCTAATAACTGCAGGTACTTACATGCATAAACATACATCCTAATAACTGCAGGTACGTACATGCACAAACATACATCCTAATAACTGCAGGCACTTACATACATAAACATACATCCTAATAACTGCAGGCACTTACATACATAAACATACATCCTAATAACTGCAGGCACTTACATACATAAACATACATCCTAATAACTGCAGGCACTTACATACATAAACATACATCCTAATAACTGCAGGCACTTACATACATAAACACTGTGGTGATCACAAAATGCCGCAACACAGATGTAATGGGTCGTATTACAGAGTGGCTTGCATTAAAACCGGGCATCATCACAAGGGCAGTATAGCACACACACATCACACACCAACACTCTGCCTCATTAGCCGAGTAATTAATACATCCTAAGACGATCTTAAGAACATTTACATACATCAGAGCTAACGTTATGACAATCATTGCCAGTATATTAGTTATAAGTGACTAAGTGCAAACAACAAGACATTCTTTAAAAATTTACAAAGCATACACTAGTATGGCGCCGAAGGAGAAGAATGGGGACAGTATAATCAAGTTGCTCATAATGAGAGGCAGAGGTACAAAATAAGCGGATCAGAACGGACTCCAGAACGGGTGATAAACGGAAGACAGAAAGTAAGACAAGAAACAGCCAAGAAAGGGTTTGGGGGATGCAAGAGTGTGATAGCAAACAGAGCTGGAGAAGAGGCAATCAATCCTCCAGTGTGACGGGGTCAGCCTGGCAGCTTTAGGCGCGGGAAATGTTTGGCAATAACTAAGTAAGAATCCCCATCACAGTCAATCTGAGGTGCTGCTGCAAACATCTGACGATGGAGAGTAACGTGTGTGAGTGTGTGTTTGTGTGTGGGGGGGGGGGCGAATGGGAGGGTGGGGGGAAAGGTAGAAAAACAGAAGGAAAATGGGGAAGCAAGTTGATGAGCTAATGATCTGGCTATATTTTTAGTGTCGTTGTGCTCTTTCTTACTGCCTAGTTCTCTCAATGCAATGTTAACTGATACTCCCATTCCTTAATGTACACAATAGGTCAGCTCAGGAACTGTCTTTCACTGTCTGCATTTCCCTCTCCCTATGGATTCCAGCCTTTTAGGTGCGATGTGTTTAGATATCTCGATGTGAGCTGATCTTACAATGTGCTCTCCTTTGTATAATTTTGCACGAAAACAACAAATGTTCTGCAGACTTTCATCTGTATTTCTTTCATCTTTGCAATAAAAAAAAAAAAAAAATGTGTGACTCTATAATCAGCAGATAGATATATAAAGCATGTCTCCTGAGAAGCAGACTTGGATTCTGCGTCTACTACAAAGTGTTATTTAGTAGCTACTTACCATAAACCCAAAGAGGTCCTACCATAAGTCTGTTATTCACAGTTGCAGGAAAAGCAGCGTCAATCAGTGTGGCTGTTATCACATCACACAGAGGGCCACGATACTGAGATGATGATGGTACTGAGGAGACTACAGACAGGTGGAGAAATTGAGGTGGCAGAGAGATATGTCTCCCAGGTGACATATACAGGGGAAGGCAATGGAAGATGAAGAGAGGAAAAAAAAGAGAGGTCAGGGAAGGAATGGCAGGAAGATAGGGTGTGTGGGGAGTGGAAGGAAGCAGAGAGTGTGAGGATGAAAGAACGTGAGGGTGGCAAGGGAAAATAATTTTTTAAAGGCAAAAAAATATATATTTTCTTTTGTCAGTCGCACGCCATTGCAGGGCCCAGTTCATGTACAGATAAAAGACAAATGATTATCGAAGAACGAATGCTAGTGGTACTGAAAATGTTTCCTACTCAGTACATGGGAAGGGAGCCTAAGGAGGCAATTACCGTGAGTAATAAGCTTTGTGATCATAATTTAGTACGAGTAGAAAGCTTCTTAGTTGGTGAAACGGTGGGTAAATAAGCAGGCCTGAAGAAAAGCTGGTGGCAAGGTAAAATTCCTTTGAGTGTGAAGTTCAGTATAAAAATTACTGATATAAGTTTAGCTACCCAATACTGATTTTAAGTCAGAACTACAGATCCACTCAAACGACAGGGGCGACGAGGGTGTGGGTGAGAGACAATAGTGGGTGGGAGAGATGACATGCATGGTGGTGTGGGAGGGATGACAGACAAGAGCGGTGGTGTGGGAGGGAAGGCAGACCAGAGTGATGGTGTGGGAGGGAAGGCAGAAAGAGTGGTGGTGTGGGTGGGAGGAAAGACAAGAGTGGTAGTGTTCGAGGGAGGACAGACAAGAGCGGTGGTGTGGGAGGGAAGGCAGACAAGAGTGGTGGTGTGGGAGGGAGGGCAGACAAGAGTGGTGGTGTGGGAGGGAAGGCAGACAAGAGTGGTGGTGTGGGAGGGAGGGCAGACAAGAGTGGTGGTGTGGTAGGGAGGGCAGACAAGACTGTGTGTGGGAAGGAAGACATATAAGAGTGGTGTTGTGGAAGGGAAGACAGACATGAGCTTGTGGGAGGGAAGGCAGACAAGAGTGGTGGTGTAGGAGGGAGGGCAGACAAGAGTGGTGGTGTAGGAGGGAGGGCAGACAAGAGTGGTGGTGTGGGAGGGAGGGCAGACAAGAGTTGTGATGTGGGAAGGAAGACAGACAAGAGTGGTGGTGTGGGAGGGAGGGCAGACATGAGTGGTGGTGTTGGAGGGAGGGCAGACAAGAGTGGTGGTGTGGGAGGGAGGGGAGACAAGAGTGGTGGTGTGGGAGGGAGGGCAGACAAGAGTGGTGGTGTGGGAGGGAGGGGAGACAAGAGTGGTGGTGTGGGAGGGAGGACAGACAAGAGTGGTGGTGTCGGAGGGAGGGGAGACAAGAGTGGTGGTGTGGTAGGGAGGGCAGACAAGACTGTGTGTGGGAAGGAAGGCATATAAGAGTGGTGTTGTGGAAGGAAAGACTGACAAGAGCGTGTGAGAGGGAAGGCAGATAAGAATGGTGGTGTGGCAGGGACCACATTGCTGCACATTATATAATTACTTGCGTTACAAAACAACCTAAATGGACTGTCAGTCAGTGCCAGATGAAATGTAAAATATATATCACTGTGAACCCCGACATAAAATATCCAGTGACGTTCGTCCAGCTGAATGAGTAGTTGGATTTTAACTAAAGAAATATAATTCCAAAGGAAGGCGGTAATGTTGATGCTACAGTTATCTACCTATATCCAGAAGACATAATCCCGTAAGAGGTGGCCGTTTGACTTTGAGTTAGCTGTTGTACGAAAAGAGACACTAACCCTCCACCAACCCACTTGCTGACACAGCAGGGAACAAGTATGTGTTGGTTGGTGTTGCAAATGGTTTCCTGGCTTACAGGAAACCGTTTGGCCCGTCACTCAATGTAAAGCAACTTGAAAAGGAAAGTGGAGTAAGATAAAGTGACAGGAACGATGGAAGAAATAGGAAGAAAAGAAGGTGGACTCCGAAAAAGAATGAGAAATGTGAAGGAAGAAGTAGGCGGCACTACATCGACTGAGTGAATGATGGTCGCCCCCATCTACCATGTTCTCCGTAATGACCAGTGACTTAGCTGAGTAGTTGTAACATACTCTAATAATTATGTTGCCAATGCACAATAGAAGATCAGACTGTATAACCCGCCTAACACTTAATACAGGTCGTATATCTTCCCAGTGCGATGATGTCTTATTGTTATTCTCTGCCAAACCATCAGAAGATCTTCACCTTGAGACAGACCTCTAAGACTCATAAGATTACTAATGATGCTCCTTGGTGACAACCCTGAGCATACAGAACTCACAGACCCACCAAGCCAAGTGAGTGAGGCTACCACACTCACGGATCCACCAAGATGAGTGAGTGAGGCTGCCACACTCACAGACCCACCAAGCCAAGTGAGTGGGGCTGCCACACTCACAGAACCACCAAGTTGAGTGAGTGAGGCTGCCACACTCACAGACAGCCATATCTTCACCACCGGTTAGGTTGGTTGACAAGTGTATATGTAGCACAAGTCCACAATAATCAACGTCTGTGGCCGCTGACGCAATGTCACACAGTATTTGGTGCATCCATCACAATATATCATGGCGGCCACACAGTAATTACGGCGGAAAACATCATCCGTCACTGTAAATCACTTCATATGGGACAATACTATGTTATCACGATATGCGGCATAATACTGGCTTGTTTACTGGTGCTGACGGCCAGATAATGAAAAGATGTCGAGGTCTTGTCCAAAAAAATATTTCACCTGCAGGAAGACAAATGAAATAAATGTCTATGTTTCCAGGTATACAGGAAAACTGATGGGAGGATGACTGAATACTGCCAACATGAAGTCCACATAACCATCAGGTCCATCCATATACAACACAAACCTTCATAATCCACGTTAGTAAAATACTAAACTGCATAACCATCAACACAAGTCACCAGCTGCGCTGAATAAGCAACAAATCGTAAGGAAAAATAAAAAAAGCAGATGAGACAGGTAAATTCGGACGAGAGGACGAGGACAGTCATCCAATTACCGGGGCAGTCAAGTCTTGACCCTTACAAAATACTGCTTTTCACATGACATGTATTGTTTATACTAGTATTAAACAATAATATACCCTGGTGATAACCTGTGGTCTGGTCACCAACAAGTGAGGGTCAAGGGTAACCTGTGGAGAGCGTGTGGTGATAAAGCACGTCACGTCGTCCTTGACTGCTGACGTGGCCCATGTCAAGTGGCTTTCATTCCACACTTACTGGAGCCAAGAGTGAATGAATTCTGAGTGGTGTGGAGTGGTGGTCATGATGGTGGTGTTGGGAATGAATGAATGTGTAGTGGTGTGAGGGTGGAGATGCATGTTGTGCTGGGGGGCTGAGTATACAGTAGCTGTGGTGCAATGGTACAGTACATGGTGTAGAGTCGTGCGATGAGTATGATGAGGGGTGTGTAGCTGAGGGTGTATGATGAAAGGCTGGATGGTGCAAATATGTGCAGAGGAGAGGTGAACAGAATAGGGTAGTTATAAAGAGGAGGAGAGTGTGGTGGAGGCGTGTGTGGCAGATGTTGGTGTGATATTTGTGTGAAAGACAGACGTGAGGTGATGACCTTTATGATGCAAGAGTAAGTAGTGGAGGGGTGTGTGGAGTGTTGTGGTAGAAATGTTGATGTGGTATTGTAAAGTAGTTTGTAGTATGGCGTGGTGTGTGAGGCATACTGTGGTGGAAGGATATGAGGTGTAGTGTAGTTGAGGAATGTGTGGTTTGGTGCGGTGGACTGGTGTGTGGTGTGGTGTGGTGGGCTGGTGCGTGGTGTGGTGTGGTGTGGTGTGGTGTGGTGGACTGGTGTGTGGATTAGTGTGGTGGATTAGTGTGGTGGATTGGTGTGTGGTGTGGGGGTGGGGTGTGATTTGGTGTAAGGGTGTGTGGTGTGGCGTGGTGGAGGGGTGTGTGGTGTAGTGCAGTGGAAGGATGTGTGGTGTGGAGTGGTGAATTGCTTTGTGGTGTGGTGTAGTAAAGGGTTCTGTGGTGTTGTGTAGTGCGATGAAGGGATGTGTGGTGTTGCATGGCGTGGAAGATAAGTGTGTGGTGTAGTGCAGTGTTGTGGAGTTGTGTGAGGTGTTGTGTGATGGAGGAGGAGGAGGCAGGAAAAATTTTTTGAAGAGGGATGATGGAGAGCTGAGATTAGAGAGAAGCATATAATAAGTGATCGGGAGAGCGCTTAGTGGAGAGGTAAAGGAGGGGGAGAAGAGATGCATGGTAGGGAGAAGGAGGGACTGGGAAGGAGCAGGTGTGGCTTGGAGAGTGGAGGGGCAGGGAGAGTGACGGAGCTGGAGTGGAATAGGAGGGGAGAGGGAGATGGAGGGAGAAGAGAATTATTCATCATCATCAATCATCAATCATCATCATCAATCATCAATCATCAATCATCATCATCATCATCATCATCGTCATCATCAATCATCATCATCATCATCATCATCGTCATCATCATCATCATCATTATCATCATCATCATCATCTACACCTCACCATCTCTGGGCAGAGGGCACAAAACATGACGTTCTTCTTACCCACACATGCTGTGCGGCTGAAGAATTCTAAGGAGTATCCGATGCTGCTGTTGCAAATCCAATCACGGTGATGTGGTGGGAAAATTGAGGAAGGCAGAGAATTCCCGGGTGAAACGGAAATGAGATCGAAGCATGGACAAGATGTAGGTAAACCATTCAAAGATTCAAGTACTGCTATTCATCTCTTCACCACCCGTCGAGAATTTACATCCGACTCTTCCCCCCAAAGGTGTTGGGAGAAAGGAAGTGGAAGGCAGCGTCATCCATGGAAGTAAAGTGACTGGTGCTGTGAACGACTTCAAATGGAATACAAGACTGAGTACAAAGGCTGGGAAAAAAAAGGCTTCAGGAAGGTATATTTGTGTTCATATTAACGGATGGGTCTCAAATTTCGGAATGTTATGAGTATCAAAAACAACGTGTGAAAGCAGTTGAAACGGAACTGTGAAGCACTGCATCCAATGTGGGTTGTTAGGTTAGATATGACTAAAAATACTTAACAGCGTACAAACACTAAACATTCATGGTGGATGAAAATGAAGGCAGGAAGAATACTAGAGAGGTGAAGGGAAAAAGAACAATGCAAAGATGACAAGAAGCGGTGCCAAGGCAAAGCAAACCCGTCCCCAGCAGTCATTTTAGTGCTGACGTATAAACACAACAGGATAACTAGTCAAAGATGTCACATTAAATTTGGAGCAAATAGGGTGAAAATTGACGAGTATATGCCCATTTGAAATTTTAGGTCAGACCCACCTGACACTGACCCCCCTATTGCTAACTAGGGGGTGACCCCCCTGATGTAATGAGGCATGTTATAGGATGCAGATTTGAAAGATGCACCTTTAGGATTTGGTTTCATGTCGATAAGACCAATATGAAAGGAGTTATGGCAACAAAAAAGAATTTTTTGTACTTTTTTACATTTTGGGGGGTCTACGGCCTGGACTTGACCCAATTTGGCCCTAAATTTAATCAGGTGATCAGAAGGTCATAGCCCATCGTCCATTTAATTTTAGTTAATTGCACCAGTGGTTCTCGCGTAAAGGCCCCCATAGACGGTCAGTCATGACTGTGCAAATATGGTGGTTGTGCAGGCATATCCGTCGTGTGTGGGTGTGATTGAAGGGTTGAGCAAATGATTGAAGAGTATCCAACACGGTCAGATATTTTCACGCCAATCATGATGTTTGCTTAATCATGATTGACGGTGTGTGGCAATGATTGCGCAAACAAAGTTCCTGTAGAAGTCTTTCATGTGTGAATTTTTGTCTTTTCTTATGCCACTCCTTCATCCAAAGCTTTCTTTTTCGTTTTGGATTGGCCTCCATGCTCTCTAGAGCAAGGATGATAGCTGCACACGCGACCTCCGTACCCATCTTGCTGCGCCAAGCTAACTGATGATTGAGCAGTCCTGTTCATAGTGTGTGGCCAAAACCAGTGATTGCACAATCACCGTGATTGACAATCATGACTGACCGTATATGGGGGCCTTTAAGTTGTTAACAGACAGACAGAAAAACCGAGTGAAAACAATACCCTTTCCCCAGCCCCTCCGGAGCGGGGACGGGGAATCAGCAGCAGAAGCTAACGCAGCAGGCAATGGTCCACTAAACCAAATTAACCCTTTGACTACGATATCCTCATTTCAAAATTTTATCCTGGATGACGGTAAGTCAACCCTAATCAAAGTGGAAGACTCCTGCAGCCAAGTGGTGAGTGGAAGAGAAAGGGGGAACAAGGGAGAGTAAACGAAAGAGAGAGGGTGGAATTAGGGTGAGAGTGAGGGAGGAGTATGAATGAGGGTGACTGCAGAGTAAGTGTGAAGATAGGGGAGAGTGTGAGGGTTTGGAGAGATTATGGGTGAATGTGAGTGCACAGTAAGTGTGAGGGTGAGGGCAATGTATGCAGGAGGGTAAGGGTACAGTTGTGAAGGAAGAATAAGTGTGAGGGCGAGAACAGTGTAAGTGTGAAGGTGAGGACAGTGTAAGTGTGAAAGTGTTGGCAATGTAAGTAGGAGGATGAAGGTACAGCAACTGTGAGGGAAGAGTAAGTCTGAGGGTAAGGACAGTGTATGTGTGAGGGTTAGGGCAATGTCAGAAGAAGAATGAGGGTAGAATAAAGGTGAAGGCAGAATACGTGAGGGTGCGGGACAGTATAGGGATGTGCGATGTGTGTAAGAGTGAAAGGATAGGCGAGTGTACAGTATGTGTGGGTCATTTGGCATGTATGAGAACGACGGTTCTACATCGCTACTGATTAATATATCTGACACTGCCTGTGCTACACTCCAGTGATGTGGCACGGGGATAGGAGTATAGAGGGAAGAAAGAAGGCAGGAAAAGAGAATGGGGAGGAATCCTTCACGAGGATAAATGAGGAAAGTAACAGATCGTAAGGTGAACAGTAAGGGTGGGGTAGGAACAGCTGGGTAGGGAGGGGAGGGGAACAGGGAGGGACGTAAGGAAGGAAAAAGGAATACATCTGAAGAGAATAAGGAACTTACATAATTAGGTTAAGGACAAAGGTGATAAAATATAGTGTGAACAGTGAAGGTAATGGAAAGGTAAGGGAGGGCACGGTGGTGTGGGGTGGGTTGGGAGCAGATGAGGAAGGAAAAGATGAAGGCCAGACTTGGTACGGATATATCTTTCATTCCGCTCCTCTGCTCGTTCTCATCATTCATCAGTAAGCCTGTTTTTTTATGCTTACGTCTGACTACGCTCGACTTGTACCACTTGTCACATTCTCGATATTTTAATTTTCTCCAGCACACCTCTGTTTCATACGAGATTAGAAAGAAATGACAGTGAGTCCATAAACTTTTATTAGCATGAAGAACTATCAAACTATGACTCACATTCCTTCAAAGTACTCCCCTCCAACCTCTATGCAGCGTTCCATTCTCTTTCTCCACTTCATGAAGCAAGCGTGGTACTCTGAAGACGGTATACTTCGGAGTTCTGAATTGACGGTCCGTGCCAAGTCTTGGATGCGATGAAATTGCTTCCCAGCGATGGCAGATTTAATTTTTGGAAACAACCAAAAGGCACAGGGAGCCAGGTCAGGGAAGTAGGGTGGGTGGGGGAGCAGAGTTATACCTTGTTGTTCCAGGTACTGCATAGTGAGGCGAGCTTTGTGGGGTGCAGCATTGTCGTGGTGCAGCAAAAGGCGAGACCGACGGCGGGTTGGTGCGGTGTTGGCCTTGTGTTCCAAGACTTGTGGAAGGACCTGGTCTGTGTAGTATTGGGCTGTGATAGTGGACTTTTCAGGCATCACATCCACGCATATTGGTCCTTGAGAATTGAAAAAGATGGTGAAAAGGCGCTTCCGGCTGCGAAATCCTTCCTTCAAAATCTGAGGTCGAGGGTCTTCATCGCCCAACCACACCATGTTTGACTGCTTGTCACGGGTTGTGAAGAATGAAATCCAACCCTCATCTCCAGTAGCAACATCTGAGAACCGTTTTGGACCATTTGGTTCAAATTCAGCAAGCCAGACACGACAAATCCTCACCCGTTCAGCCTTTTGCTTATCAGTCAACAAATGGGGTATCCATCGACAACACTTCTTCCTCAGGTGTAATTGTTCATGCACGATGTCATATGCACTCCCATAACTGATATCAAGCTCCAAGGCTAAGAACCTAAGAGTTACAGTTGGATCCTCGTCAATGATGGACCGTGCACGGACAGTTGTTGCTTCGGTCACGGATGTCCGGGGGCGTCCAGAGCGTTGTTCATCTTTCAATTCAGTTTTTCCTGCTATGAAAGCACGAATCCAGCGGGAAACAGTTTCCAGGGAAGGAGTAGTGTCTGGATAAACTTGTAATAATTCCCCTCGAATCTCTGTTGCTTTCTTTCCCAGTTTCCACCTCGTAAAAATGTAGAACCTGCAGCCTTCTTTCGAGTAATCCATGTTTCTGGCCAGAGAGCAAAAACAAGAGTGAAGCATTCACTCACAACAATAAAACAAGAAAAGTCAGGCATACGGCGACAAGTTCAAACTCGTAAGGACAGGCAACTCTGCACTCTCCTTGCTCCCCTACCTCCCATCATTCAAGGTTTTCATGTTATAGCACGAACTGTCATTACTTTCTGATCACCCTTCGTATATAGCCGGTACATCATATCTGTTTATGTACGTAAAGTTTTACAGTATCTTTCCTCCATCATTCTATAAAACCATATGTGCCAATAAGTTCTCACTGTGCCCAAGACAGGTGTGGGACATAGTTCACTGATCTCTCATATTTACTTTGGGAATTAGATTGGAGAAGAACCGAATTCCAAGGTCAGCTTCTCACCACCTGTAAGACTGATATTACAAGGGTAGTTGTGTTCCACAGGTGACTGATTGGCTCGTATCATCTCTGCGCCACAACACATAATTATATATGTGCTTTTATTTATAAAAACAAATAAAAGAAGAAAATACACTAACGATAAACAAAACTATGACGGTACCAAACTAAAATGCCAAAAGGTGCAGTGCCAATCTGTTATGATGAAGGATTTCAAGAGTTGGATAAAGAAAATTACGTAAAGGCAGGGAAGATGCCCAAATATCTCAAGGGAGATAGATGACTGGTGAAGAATGGAGGTAAGACGGAGAGATATGATACTAGGAGAGTGGTATAAAAGAGAGAAAATAACACGAAAAACTTGATGGAAAACTGACGTTGACGACTGATGCTGTGTCTGAGAGAGAGAGAGAGAGAGAGAGAGAGAGAGAGAGAGAGAGAGAGAGAGAGAGAGAGAGGGAAGAATACGGGGCGGGCGAAGGATCTGACAGAAAATGAATGACGAAAAAAATAATGCACGATAAGCAGACAGAACAATAGAGAACTGACAGAAAGGACAGGGCAGAAGCAATGGACAGGACAGGGAAAGATGAGAGAAATGAAATGGAACATGGAGTAAATGGAAGGGGAAGGCAGAAGGAAAAGAAAAAGAAAATGTGTGAATGAGGGAAGGGTCAGGGGGAGAAACGAGATAGAATATAATGGAGGAGAGGGGGCTGAGGAAGAGATAAGAGAGATAGGAATGGAGAAAAGGGAACAAACGGGATGGAGAAATAGGAACAGTGAGTTCAGAGGGTGAAACACTGGAGGGAAGAAAGGCAATGGGGAGGGGAAGGCAATCAATATATAGGGGTTGTAAAGGCGAGGAAGGGAAGGAGGGAGAGTAGGAACAGGTGGAAATCGATATGAAGGAGGGAACGAGAGAAAGGAATTGTGAGGTATGACCGTTTGGGAAGGTGTGGATGGTGGTGTGGGTGGACATGGGAGGGTATGGGTGCTGGTGTAAGAGGGTGTGGATGGTGGTGTGGGTAGACATGGAAGGGTATTAGTGCTGGTGTACGAGGGTGTGGATGTTGATGTGGTTAGACATGAAATGGTATGGGTGTAGGTGTGCGATGATATGGGTGTTTGTGAAAAAACCGTGGATGGTGGTGTGGGTGGACATGGAAGGGTATGGGTGTGGGTGGACATGGGAGGGTATGGGTGCTGGTGTACAAGGCTGTGGGTGCTGGTGTACATGGGTGTGGGTGCTGGTGTACATGGGTGTGGGTGCTGGTTATGGGCGGGAGGGAGGAGAAAAAAGAATAGGAAAAATGGACGGTGGAAGAAGAAACTCTAGAGAAGATGAGGACAAGGACAAGCACAGACCTGACGTTGATCCACACACACGTACTTGTAGACTGCACCCAGGCAATCCTAAAACTGATACATCTGACAATGAACTCGGATATTTATCCTAAGTTGCTACATGTCTCTCTCTCTCTCTCTCTCTCTCTCTCTCTCTCTCTCTCTCTCTCTCTCTCTCTCTCTTTCACGCCAGACCGTAAATTATTTCCAGAACACTATCTTCATTCCATCCTAATAAACTCTAGTCCCACGTTGTTCCAACATGCTCACTGCTGGACGGGAGCGACTGCACCGTAATGTTACATACACAGTAAATATCATACTCACACATACCAAGAGTGATGTTTTCACTGACATCCAGTCAGTTCAGTTCTTACCTGAAAGAGAAAAAAATAACGTTAAGCTGATACATGTCTAGCATGACTAAAACTGAATTTATTCTAAAAAGGAAGGGAAAACAAAACAAATGACAGAATTTAAAAGGCTGATAGACGCGATCAAGACCATTATTGTTAAACCTGTGGATGATTAAATGTGACAGTGAGAGAATGTCTGACCAAAGGCGGCAGCAAAATGTGAAGAGAAATCCTGCAGTCGTGTGTGTGTGTGTGTGTGTGTGTGTGTGTGTGTGTGTGTGTGTGTGTGTGTGTGTGTGTGTGTGTGTGTGTGTGTGTGTGTGTGTGTGTGTGTGTGTGTGTGTGTGTGTGTGTGTGTGTGTGTGTGTGTGTGTGTGTGTGTGTGTGTGTGTGTGTGTGTGTGTGTGTGTGTGTGTGTGTGTGTGTGTGTGTGTGTGTGTGTGTGTGTGTGTGTGTGTGTGTGTGTGTGTGTGTGTGTGTGTGTGTGTGTGTGTGTGTGTGTGTGTGTGTGTGTGTGTGTGTGTGTGTGTGTGTGTGTGTGTGTGTGTGTGTGTGTGTGTGTGTGTGTGTGTGTGTGTGTGTGTGTGTGTGTGTGTGTGTGTGTGTGTGTGTGTGTGTGTGTGTGTGTGTGTGTGTGTGTGTGTGTGTGTGTGTGTGTGTGTGTCAGAATTAATACCAACGGAACTCACTGGGGCGACCAGAGATAACACTTGAGATGCAGCACAAGGATACCTTTGATACAGACCGAGGCTTGTGACCAACAGAAACAGAAGTGTTTACGACAGAAAGGGGGTACAGGAAGGGAATAAAGAAGGACAAGAGAGAGAGGTAATGAGATCAGTTCATTACGCCCTAACTATCCTAACACCATCATCATCATCAACCAAGCTTTAATGAGGTGATTCCCTAATGACGTCATCATAAATTTACTTCAGCAAACTGGATGGCAGTCTGGCTAGATGTACTCGTGTCTCTCTGGGCAGGGTAGTTTCTGACTGGTGTGTGTCTGGTGGAGGTTCATGATGGATGCTACTTGGTTGGATGTTTTGATGGCTGTGGTAACTATGTGCTAATGAATGTGTTTTCAAGTGTGGTTGGATGGATGGAGTGTTGCCGCGATGCTCTATGTAGCGTAGAGCAGCTGTTCATTTTCATTTCTTTGTGGAGAAGGTTGATGTAACATTAAGTTACATGGGTGAGATGGGTCTTGAGCTGAAACAATTAACTAAGAGCCTCTCTTTCATATAATGATCTTTAATTAAAAGGTTATGCCTTTGAGACCACTTGCCTACCTCCCTCCCTCCCTCCCTTCCTGCACCCATTTCACATTCTCCCGTCAGCACAAAGCCTGCGCATTTTCTCGAAGACATTATTCACTTTCATCCTGTAACAGTTTCTGACCATACGAGATAATCCCTCCCTAAGTATTATTTTGTTCTGATTACATATCAAATGCTAGAGTTCATCCCGTCCTTAGGTGTGTACTCTGATCCTCATCATGCCTCATGTACCCTGGCAGTATGAGTACGGCGGTGGTGGCGGCTGCTGGTGGCATTAGGGGACCAGTGAGGATGAATGATATTCCATTACTTGTAAGAGATTAGAGAAAGAAAAAGGAGAGCATAAATTAGGCATAGGGAATGGACAGACTTTCTCATACCGGTACCAATCATATCAATACAGAACTCGAAAAAGTCCGCTGCCACCGCCATTACGCTTTAGTTTCCAGCAGCAGTGTACCGCCTGACTGATGATGCCTTTGACCCCACACTCACTTCACACAACAGGCACACTGAGGGAGAAAGATACAAAAACTGAAGGATATAGGTCTCTTAGGAACGTCCATTGTCCTGTTCTTTTGCAGTGCTGGCACCCTAAGACCACACCACACCACACCACACTTCAACACTGCACACCACACCACAGCATACATAGCACATCACACCACAACACAGCCCCAGCACAGTGATACCATACCAAAACACAATACACCACACCACAGCCTCATCACTCCCATACCACAGTACACACCACCACACCACACCAGTGTCGTCACAATCACACCAGACTACTCGTAGGTACAGTTGCGGACATATCAAACAGAAACATCCCATCAGCCAGCGAGGTGGAGTGATGCTCTCGGCATCTGGTAACACTGTTAGGTATGGAACTTCACCAGGTTTCGTTCAGTCGCTAGGACGAATCGAACGCGGTGATCACTGCCGCTGAGCGCAGTTATTGGTGGTATATAAACGATGTCCTGCCTAACAATATACTGAAAATAAAATCGTTTTGTGAATATGGTAATAAAATTATTTCACACCATACATATTCCTATTATATTCAGATGAAATACACAGGTTTCGTAAGTGTGACTTCCGACAAACATCATGATCATACAGCATTTACCTAAGGCCAACATATAAGCCATTATAAAATTATCTGCATTCTCGCACCTATCATAATAATCACAAAATTACCGTGACCCGCCTCCCCCATAACCGGGAACCTAAAACTGGTAAACCTCTTTAATCGACGCAATCGCATAAGAGGTGGCGTTACAAGAGGAGGCAGGGTGGGACACCTTGAAGAGAGGAGGGAGGTGGGTGAGGCAGGAGCAATAGTGGTCTGGCTAGTGGGAGGGGGGGGGGCGGGCTCTATAGGAGACGAGTGATGGGATATGGGAGGGTGGACTGTGGCAGGAAGCTAGGATGGGATGGATAAATGATGCGCTGGTGACATGGTGCTAATTCAGCTGTAGTTTAACGTTGATTACTGTATGGAATTTGAGTCAGTCCTTTATAAGTTACTCATACTTTGGCACGTTATGTAGCCTACAGCCATGTTTTGTTATATCGTCTATAGGACGACATACTCCCCACGGGGTGGCACATGACACAAACCGTGTATTATTATTATATGGTGACGACTATGTCATCACATGGTGATACATAAAACATTCCTAGATTGTTTGATCTCACACCTGTTGTCATGGCGACTGGGAGCTATTCTTGTTACGTTTACGTAGGAGCATCGTTGATGACGACTGTGATATCGATAGCAGAGGAGGGGGAGGAAGGAATTTTCTCTTGCCTCAGTAAATAATAGTTAACCGTAGTCATTGTGCCTGTGGTTCTCGTTAATATATGTATAACACCGATGTAAACGATAACGTGATTTACTGTGGGGGTGGGGAATGGAGTGGGTCCCAGAACATAGGCGGCGAATCCGTGGTAGGCTCATAGGTGGGTAGAGAGATGACATCAGTTTTATATCAGTTATGATCTTTATCTCGGATTACTCACAACCTCAGTATCGAGTTCACTGTCCGGCCTTCCCTCAACCCGACAAATACGTGCACTCATTGATGCATAATGACTGGGAGGGGGGATGACCGTAATGACTGCTACACTATGAACAGCCGGCCACATGTTTATACATCAACGACAGTCGTTCACCACCTGCCTTGTTTAATGGATTGCAATATACACCGTCACTCAGCCGGGGCAACAGCTTCATGTTCGGACACTACTGAGATGTGTGGCTCAGTATTTGCTCTCCGTGAACAGGGCATATATATATATATATATATATATATATATATATATATATATATATATATATATATATATATATATATATATATATATATATATATATACATATACATATATACATACATATATATATATATACATATATATATATACATATACATATATACATACATATATATATATATATATATATATATACATACATATATACATACATATATATATATATATATATATATATATATATATATATATAAATACAGAGATATATATAGATATATATATATATATATATATATATATATACATATATATATATATATATATATATATATATATATATATATATATATATATATATATAATATATATATTGTTACATAGCCTATGATTTCATCATCCTTTGTGTAATTTTAACGCACAGTATGCTGCATGTTTGATCACGAGCGTGTTCTGCCTCAGTCCCCCCTTCTACCGCTATAGTAGAGTAAGTCGTCCTTTCTGTTGTTCAGAGCAGGATTGTCAGCTCTTTGTCCCCTATGGCTTCATTTGCGCGTCCTTCTTACAAGTTGTATCAAGCTCTGCTGCCCCCTATATAATGAGCTCAGTCTCTGCATTATTGCCACTTAGATCTACTCCTCATTTTGCTCACATCTCTGTCCTCCCCTGTACAGTTATTATTATTGTGAGTGCTCAGGAAGTCTCCAGCCATCTAGCAGCTGTGTGTAATTTGAGTATAACTGTTGTTGCAATTTTTCTTGTACTGTGTAGCATAAGGCTAATTCTTAGGCCTAGTAAGGTTTTTGTAATTTATGTAGGGTTCTTGTTGTCAGCCATCATTAATAATATTTTGTATCTGTAATAATATATCTGGCATTCACTGAGTATTATCTGGTATCTCATTTTAACAGGGCTGACTTAGATAAATTTACTCATGCTAATTTCGTGTTAATAGAGGCTATTGCAGTTAACCATATATTTGACCTGTTTTTGCCATTACATTATCCTTATGAGTCCTGAATGTTTTGTTGTTAGTTTGAGCATTAAACTTTAACTTGTAATTTTACCTAACTCTTTTATTTTGAACCTGGACCTTTACGGTACAGTAGTGATTGTTAGTATTCTCACTTAAAGTGTACATTATCTTTCTCTGTTCCGTAACAATATATATATATATATATATATATATAAAGAGAGAGAGAGAGAGAGAGATGTATCTCTCTCTCCCCCTCTCTCTCTCACTATATATATATATATATATATATATATATATACATATATATATATATATATATATATATATATATATATATATCATCCAATCCTATGTTGCCCCATTAGGAGCGTAGGAGCCCGGGGCTAGGCAAGTTGGTCCTAAACTTTAAAATGAAAGTGACCAGCCTCACTCATCCCTGAGTGGGAATACGCGTACCAATAAACCCCACTCACTCGATGTAGTGCTGCTCTCGGGTGTCTGCCCTTTCCTCTCCTCCATCCTTCTTTCCTTCCATCGTCTTCTGTCTTTCTTTACTTAACTCTTTCCTCTTCCTTCTACCTGTGGGTGACTCTACACTGAGTGACAATCCAAATGGTTTTCTGTGCACCAGGAAACCATTTACTACGCTGAGTGGTAACCGTATAACCAAATTTTGGCGCCTGGTGGTTTAGTGGGTAAATACGGAGCTCCAATCGGATTGAGCCGGTGAAGGTTTATATATATATATATATATATATATATATATATATATATATATATATATATATATATATATATATATATATATATATATATATATAGTGTGTGTGTGTGTGTGTGTTTTGGTATGCATTTTTATAGGGGTTGGCAGTGCTACACAAGTCAGAAATTTATGGGGAAAGCATGCCTACGGTTGCCCTTGTCTGCTGCCGCATGCATGTTGCAGTGCCTCGGTTTCCATAAACATGACGTATTTTATTTCCGATATTGGATTAATTGCACTGAAATCTTTTTCAGGTTCCGCGTGATGCCCGTCAGTAGCCTATACACCCTTCACCTGAGACCGTCTGACGTGGACGCCTATACAGCTGTCTTGGCTCCAGGGCCGTTGTTAGGGGTGGACTTTCGGGGCTTTAACCCTGAAACTTTTTTATGTAGCCCACAAAGTGTGTGTGTGTGTGTGTGTGTGTGTGTGTGTGTGTGTGTGTGTGTGTGTGTGTGTGTGTGTGTGTGTGTGTGTGTGTGTGTGTGTGTGTGTGCGTATGTGTGTGCGCGCGCGCGCGTGCGTGCGTGTTGATCAGGAAATAAAATTGTATAAAAATTAAGCTGTACTCTATTTAATTCCATCCATAATTACCGTAATGTCTGTACGATTTTATACGACACCGGACACTTGTTAGCCTACTACCTCCAATACTGTTCACACCAATACACATCCAAAGAAATGTTTAAAAATCAGATTGATAAAACAAAATGCAGCACTGTATTTCAGACTGGTTTCTTCGTTCAACTGCTCTCAGATGGCAGGAAATACTGTCAGTGATAGTCTGAATAAAAAAAGAAAAAATCTGGGGGAGCATACCCCCAGGCCCACCTAGAACTCGTGCCTTCGTCGCTTGTGATTCTACAGAACTCTGAGCTAAGCCTCCTATGTCCTGAATGTCTAGCAACGGCCCTGCTTGACTCCAGTCCTCGTATATATGCTTATCCTGAACATTCATACAGTGTGAACACTACTTGGTTATTTTGTTTAACAAAACACTGCAGATAAATTGTGCTTGTGTTTAATACACGCGATTTCTGTAACTAATGGCATTGTTGATGTAATATGCACGTGCTCAGACAGGAAAACTGCAGACATTACAACCTTGTTCCACCATTATTGGTTCCAGGATTTGTGAAGGAATGGTTGGGCCATACAACAATTGCTCAGTATGAACCTAAATTTTAGTAATAACCACTGACAATGTGTAAAATCAACAGCTAAACAAGGCATACGGAAAACGGTAACATAAACCTGTGTCAAGTATATCCACCTTTACATCGGTGCCATACAGATATTAATGAAACACACAGAGACCATCATTACTCTCAGACTGTCCATATTTATTGGTGATAAAGGAAAAACTACATAGGCCTATCCCTACTCTGTTTACGGTATCAGTCGTCATCCATGATGATACTACGTAAATCCCTGTCCACACTAGCGGACAGTGACTGGCGATCGCGAGGGAGAGGTCTGTATCAATTCGTGGTAAGTTTGACAGGCAAACCAGCGGGCAGTCCATGCCCACTGTTGAGTGAAATAACCAGACACTGCCTTTTTTTTTTTTTTAGTCCAGCAATTATTGTTCAATACAATGCTATTTATCGCACACAAACTGTGTTGTCCATTCTCATACCGCACTCAGGCGCTGTCGATTACCTACTTGCCGGCCACCTACTCCTCACAGTTTGGACAACATCGCAGTCGTGCCCGACAGACTCTGTCAGGTGTGGACACAGTCCTCCGGTCACTGCCAGTTAGTGTGAATGGGAATTTAGGCTACAGGAATAATTTCCAATCACTATAAAAACAGCTGCATCTGACAAACTGTCAAGACGTGTCATATATTTGCACAGTAACAAATAGTCACCATACACATAATACAGGGCACTGAGCCACCCAGTGGAAAGTGTCGTGAATTGTTGCAAAATATGACAGTCAGTTACAACACGTGGCAACGTCAATATAACGTTTCATGGTCTGACTGAAAAATGCCTTATTCTCCATAAAACAATGAGGTGGCCAAGTTATCACCTTGTAAATTATCCATCCAATTGTAGCTCCTGTCGTCACCGAAGTCCATGCCCCCTGCTTCATCACCCCTCTCCTCTAGCTCTCATTTCGACCACTATTGTCCCCTTCCCCATGCTCCTTCCTCCTCCGTCTCCCAGGTCCCCAACCCACACCCTGCCGCCTTTTGTGGACCTAGTGCATCCTCCTGTATGTAGTGAAATTACTTTGATATCAGACGTCTACCATTACCAATGTTATGTCCTGGTTGTAAGGATGGGCGTCATGATGATTTTCTGTTCATTGATAGTTGTGGGGACCCTGACAACTATGACTTATATAAGGAACTGTTAACTGTTGCATGGTTCATGACTCGAAACTAAACCAATCATGAAATCCATGTCATTCCTGATACCTGCCATTATGTAGAGGGTGTATTGTGTGACAGTTTTAAAAAATAACCATAATAATGACATGCTATTATCCGCATATTTTCTGGCGGAACACTGCATACATATTCTACTGCCACCAATAACTGCACACAGCGGGAGTGATCACTACGTTCGATTCGTCCTAGCGACTGAACGAAACCTGGTGAAGTTCCATACCTAACAATGTTACCAGATGCCGAGAGCATCACACCACCTCACTGGCGGATGAGGTGTTTCTGTTTGGTATGTCCGCAACTGTACATCACATAACAGTCGCTTCACCCCTAGACCACGGCTCACCACACTGCTGCCTTTGGTTTAGTCCTCACCGATCCCGTTCAACCCCGCCTTCAATAATGACAACATAAAGGGAGAGGGGCGCGACTTTTATGG
Organism: Coenobita brevimanus; assembly: GCF_032717465.1. Taxonomy (NCBI): domain Eukaryota; kingdom Metazoa; phylum Arthropoda; class Malacostraca; order Decapoda; family Coenobitidae; genus Coenobita; species Coenobita brevimanus. Next base: position 25,707,452 of record NC_137026.1, read on the forward strand.
AAACAAGTAAGGAAAATATAAATGGTGATGGGAATAACGCAATGCAGGGCATTAAAAATACTGGCTGAAAAAAGAGGAAGAGAACACTCCTAAAAAAGGAAAAATAAAAAGTATTGGGGAACCGGCCGGGTGAAAGCTGTCAGGGGTCGATGAGTGAAGTAGCAGTATAAAAGAATGCAAAAGAGGATGAGAGGGAGGGAGAGAGGAAATACTGACTTTATCATTAATAATTCAATGGCTATCCCAGGAGTAACCAATAGCCATCTCAGCTGTTACTCCTGTCTCTCTGGCCCCTCACGTGACACTCATTCCTTGCTGTCAACACCATCTGGTCAACGCAGGTGAAGTGACGCGCCTGCACACTTGACACAATATCACGGAAATTCTATAATGCATTACTCTTAAACATCTTTAGACTTTGGAGGCCAAACAGAGCAGGCAGAGGTTGTGTCAGTAACTGTAAACTCACTGTAGCCGCCTGGTTACAGTGTGGTCTGCAGGGCGATCGCAACAACTTAACTAACTGTACAGCTGGTACTACTACAGTTTTAGGTTTAATTCTTGTAACATTAACCTAATCCTGTCCAAGGTGTTAAATGCAGTTTGGCTCACCAGGGACAACAATGTGCACACGAGGACCTACAGTTAAACAAAGACTTCTTGACCAAGGTGCCACTCACAAACAAAAGGCTTCACTGTGGAAAACAATACACCCCAGAACAATACCAAACGTGACCTGACTTCTCTACTCCGTCACAGCACCACATCTCCTTCCACAAACACTGCGATCACGTCTTAGGGAGTACAATTTTGCTAACGCAAGTCGACATTACTTCAGCTTAGGGGAGCCTGTCTTTGCCATCGGATTAAAAGCCATCTGCATTAACACCTTAATACGGTTACTTTCTTATTCTTACCACCGCAAGGTAAATTAATACGTTCAGGAGGGACCTCAGTGACCGAGATAAAAGTTGTCTCCATTTATATATAAAAATCGGCTCAAAAGAACTGCTATCGTTACTTGGAAGGTTGGCAGTCTACAGTACAGGCAGTTCCGTAGTCTCGCTTTATGTAAGACAAATTACACAGGCTCTGGATATTCCTTTTTAATACAGTATTGTAAGGGTGATTAAAGTTATTCCTCACCTCACACCATTAACATGATTTGTGGAATCTCTTACTGGCTGTCTGTCTGTCACCAAGCACCACACCCACATCCAACCTCACCCTCACCGCCTATACCCAGCCATAATCTCACCACCCACACCCACATCTAGCCTCTCACCCATCACCTACACTCAGCCACTCCCCACTATCTGCACCCAGCAGTTTCTCCACCCATACCCACACAGCCTCTCCCCCACCAGCCACACTCTGCCGCCCCACACACGTGTCAAACTCTGTGTTATTGCAGCCCATCACAGCCCTGCCTGGCCGAGCCAGTTCTCTACCCTGATAAAATATTGACACCCGGAAGAAGAGTTGCCAAAGACGTATAACCAAGATGGTGGGAGTAACAAGGTGACATAACGTATGATGTTGGCCACTCGGTTCCAAATATGCTGCCTTGAGAAAACAGAGGAACCTCTTGCCATTACACTGTGATAAATTTTGGGAGGTCTGAGTGGCCGTGTGTCACCGATTAGGCTAAAATGAAATGTACACAGTTCCGTTGGTGAATTGACTCCGATCCTATCAGTCTTACTTTCTGCGAGTATTACTGGGATTAATTCTCTGAGGTACATAGGTTCAATAAATCACTCACATACCGCCAACTGCTACAACACAAACATCGGTTGCACAAAAAATACAACATTCAATAATTAAGCACATCCGGGTCAAAATCATTCTCACTTGCAGTCGAAAAATAAAGTATTCTGCTGTGCTTAGCCCTTATGTAAGTTTCGTAACTACTATTTTTAAAAGAACCAACTGTGAACATGACACTCAGAATAACACCATTGAAAATCATTCTTTCTAGGGCATTCTATACATAGCGTACACACACACACACACACACACACACACACACACACACACACACGGCGGTCATATACCTCATTCTTTTCGTCCTCCACTCATGTCATACACCCCTTCACACTCCCTCCACTCATGCTTTACTCTCTCTCTCTCTCTCTCTCCTGCCTTACGTCTCCTCTCACTCCTTCCACTCTTGCCTTACATCCCCTCTCTCTCCCCCCATTCTTGCCTTACGTCCCCTCTCATCTCTGCTCTTGCCTTACACTCACTCTCACTCACTCCTCTCTTGCATTACACCCTGTCTCATTCCCTCCACTCTTCCCTTACACTCCGTCTCACGCCATCCACTCTTGCCTTACACCCTCTCTCACTGCCTTCACTCTTACCTTCCATCCCCTCTCACTCCCTCCATTCTTGCCTTACACTACAGCAGATTCTCTCAACTCTTGTTCATGTCACAGAGCAAACACTCTTACTGTGAGTTACAAACATGGAGGGGAAACGGCGATGAAGATAAGTTTCCTTATGGTTAAGTATGCCTTAATATAGACGGACGAACAATAAACATGACCAGATTTTTCATACTGCTTTCCCTTTCGATGTAATAAAATACAAACCTTATGGCATTAACTCAATTGTATGTTTGTGAACAAAACTGTGACATTTCCCTGGGGCTGGCCCAGCCAGCTCCTGGGAAAAATAGAAAGCCCAAAACTGAACCACTATTCCTCTAGTGTGGCGGGTTCTTTCTGGCCACTTTAGGGACAGGGCTGTAAACTTCAGAATGGTCAGTGTGAGGCCTTTGTGCCATAACCAGAATGGAGTTGCTGACGATTTTCTAATATTTATGCTTTTGTTTCCTTGGTATGATTATACCTCATATTAATTAGATGGTGCGGATTTTATGTGGGTGGAGAAAGTAAGGAGAGAGAAGGAATAAGAAAAACAAATGAAAAGAGTGGTAATGAAAGTCTGTGCAGTCATAAACCCACCCAGGGCTGGGCCAGGAAGGAGAAAACAAGGCCACAAAAATAAGTTATTGGGGAGAAACATCAACACAACAAAGCAATGAGACTTGGAGAGGAAGATGATGAGGTGGTGGAGGGAGAGACAGATAGATACATAGCTAGAGAGAGAGAGAGAGAGAAGGGGGGGGGAGTCCTGCTGACGATGGTCACAACCAACCATATCCGCTGACATGAACTCATATATATATATATATATATATATATGCCAGACGCCATGTATCCCAAACGGACATGGGCTTAGAGTTAATTGTTTTACAGGGAGGGGCACTAATCCTCCACCAACCCCACTTGACACGTAGGAAGAACGTTATGCCAACAGCATCTGGTGTTCCCAGGCGGTCACCCATCCAAGTACTAACCAGACCCAACGTTGCTTAACTTCGCTGATCGGACGGGAAGCGGTGTACTCAACGTGGCATGGCCGTTAACCAGCGCTTGCAACTGCGTGAGTACAGCAGCTTACCAAGCGAGCCATTTAGGCACCCCACTCACATGAACTCATATGAGTGTTATATAAGAGAATGAGGATGGCCCGAGACGGTGGCTGGCGGAGGCTATGGCTAAGGCTAAGACTGGAGTCCAGTACTGTTGGACTGTCAGGTTCTGAGGGCTGTCTTGCCAGGCATACACGGCATTTACTGCGTAATGGAATTCGGAGTTGAACAAACACAGGAAACGCATGGATGTATACAGTACCGTTACGATGCCCAATTTTGATTGGAAAGAATACCTTATTTCATAATGCATTGGTTACTTTCCACATACTTGTACAAATTCCATAAAAAGAAATATGTCTGCCAATGATAGCAGGATACGATGGTCAAGTGCTGACATTGGGTACCAGACACCTGGATGAATGGTTATGTTAATGGAGGCAATATAATGCAAACAGAAAAGTACGATACGTTTGTACATCTGCTTTCAAGATTAGAAAATTAGTATAATACGAAGATGAGAGGAGAGTTACATTATACGGTGCCATAGTGAGGATGATGGACGTACTGGGGTCAGGTTACACACAAGGCAAGGCCGAAACAAGCATGATGTGTTGGAAGGCGTTAGCAGAAGTACCTTTATATGGACTGGCCATGTGGAGGGAATGGAGAATCCGAGATTGACTAGGAGTGTATATGTGAGTGAGGTGAAGGAGGAGAGAGGTGGGAGAAAGAGGTGGGGGAGACTGAGGATGAGCTGGAGGGATGGAGTGAGGGTGGTTTCAGTTGGAGAGGGCAGCCTGATGGCGGAGGACAAAGTTACATGGAGGTGATTCGCTTGTGGCAAGCCCTTGGAGGACTAAGGCGTCTGGCAACAGACACAAAGGACTTCACAATTCTATATTTCATTTCGAGATATTCCTAAGTCCTATGCAAGTAAGCCAGAATATCATCACACACGTCCCCATCGTACTGATATGATTTATGGCGATTATTTAAACATCACACACGTCCCCACCGTACTGATATGATTTATGGCGATTATTTAAACATCACACACGTCCCTACCGTACTGATATGATTTATGGCGATTATTTAAACATCACTCACGTCCCCACCGTACTGATATGATTTATGGCTATTATTTAAACATCACACACGTCCCTACCGTACTGATATGATTTATGGCGATTATTTAAACATCACACACGTCCCCACCGTACTGATATGATTTATGGCTATTATTTAAACATCACACACGTCCCCATCGTACTGATATGATTTATGGCGATTATTTAAACATCACACACGTCCCCACCGTACTGATATGATTTATGGCAATTATTCAACTGCTTCAGTAAAGTTGAATAATATCGGTTGGAGGTACCAAGATTAAACAAACAAATGACGTCATCATACTGAAAAGTCTTGTGGAGAATGTTTGATCCCTTCAGTACGAGGCCTTTCCAAAATAAAATAGGCAGGAGGGAGCAAGAATAAACTTTCCTCGGCTGATCATCGCACTGTGAAGGTTAGTAATGGATGCTTAGGTGTCTGCTGAAGTGTGACACGAGAGAAAAGGGAAGCAAGAACTGAGCTGACACATTTTAGATCTGCAGATATGATGATATTATAAGAGTGTGATGTGTGAGTTGGAGGATGACATGTTACATATGTAGATATGATGCTATATAAGAGGGTGAAGTGTGAGTTGGAGGATGACAATTGTATTTGCAGATATGATGCTATATAAGAGGGTGATGTGTTAGATGGAGGATGACATGTTGTATATAAATGATGCATTGGACGGGTATGAAAATTATGACAAGGAAGATATGTTGTGCTTGTATGATACGGTGTATGAACTCATATGTATTACAGCGGTCGGCTTGCGTATGCCTGATATGGGCGGGAATCTCTATTGATAATCAATAAGTCATGTCTGCCCTGCAGCTCAAGCGAGCTACTGTATTATATATCTTGTCCTTGCTCCCACCTGACGATTTTATTCAGCAACTGTATCAGCTTCTTTACACACACACACACACACACACACACACACACACACACACATTCATTTTATTGGCAGGTATATTACCATCTTTAACACTCACAGACACATTAATTATACCGCCTCACATTCAAATCAAGTTTTATACAATATATGTAGTATTTCACTGGGTATAAAAAAATTTTACCATCACATTATCTGGTTCCCAGTTCTAATGGCGCCATGAAAGAGAAGCGCGGTTGAAGTGTGAAGGCAGAGGTCCAGCGTACAGATAGGGATTCAAGCAGGTAGGCGGGGGAGGAGAGAACGACTGTGAGTTAGGGGAATGGGAAATGCTGCTGAGGTAATGGGGGGGGGAGGATAATTGAGAAGCAAAATGTCTGAGGTGCAGCACGGATAGCTGAGAGATCCATTACGTCAGGAGGTAAAGAGGGAAGGAGAACTAGAAAGTCAGGAGCAAAAGGGGAAAACAAAGGATGGGAAGGAATGTGAAAGAAAAATGAAGAGGAGAAATACAGAAATTTGGATGACCGATGTATATGAGAAAATGGAAGTGAGGAAAGACTGTGATTTCTGGGATCAGATGAGAGAAAGAGAGAGAGAGAAAGAGAGAGAGAGAGAGAGAGAGAGAGAATAGGGGATAGGAAAACGAAGAAAGATATTTTTATAAAGACCACGAGCTTCATTATCTGAGGAATATTTAAATTGATGTGGGGAGAAAGCCAAGAATGTGACAATGGGTAAAGGTAGTGGTGTGGTACTGGAGGAGTAAGTGAAGGTGGTGGTGTGGTAGTGATGAAGTGGCGGTATGGTAGTGAATGAAGGTAGTGATGTGGTCCTCGTAAGCTAATGGTGAGGTCATGATACGGTATCTGTGTGGCTGTGGGTGAATGACTGCCTACCACACTGTTTTCTTCTTGCCTTGTCGTCCTAATCCCAACCAGCGACATAAAGACAATAAACTGTCAGCGATGAACAGCAGGCAATAAATGATGCAACTTTTGTAGGCCGCAAAATAATCGGCAAACTTACGCTAGAATGAACCACTACACACGACAGGCTGGGAAACCAAGTGTGAGTGAAGTAGATCGGCTTCTTTCTCCTTTCTGGGGGCACCACATGGCTGGAGTATATAACATCAAAATATATACATTATAATGTGAACATTGCTGTCTGTGTACTATAACCTGTGACGACAAGTACAAAACATTATCATTGTCTTAAAATCTGATAAGTTCCAAAGGTGAAGCCTTGAATCCGACAGCAAACTTCGACATAGCTTCTCTTAAAATGGTTTCAACAAAAGCAAACAATTTCTTGACTGATATGATACAGTGTACGGCAGGGGATGTTAAACATCTCTTTTCGATGAAAGGCACTGGTTGAATACTTTTAATACATATTTAGATTTTCAAGCCTGACACATCAGCACATCACAAGCTAACTTGATTTGCATGGTAATACCAACACAAAGACTAGAGGCACCAAGAGCCACCTGGTGAAGATCTAGTTTACATTAAAGTGGCGGAATGTACACTTTTAAGTTGCAATGTTTATTAAAGTCGACTCACTTCCAGCACAATATTCATCAATCTCGTCCTAATGAAATTTCTGATTTCTTAAAAGTGGCCTTCAATTCCCAGTCCCCTTCCCCGCCCACACATCCAACCCCTCTCCTTCCTTCCTCAACCGCACACCCAGTCTCTCCCCTAACCTACCTACAAAACTAACTCTCTCCCCTCCCACACCCCCCCACACCATCCAATCCCCTTCATCACCCGCACACCCAGTCTCTCCCCTATCCTACTTACAAAATTAGACCTCTTACCTCCCACACACCCAACCCATCCCCTCACTCCTATCCACAATATTGGTCCCCTCTCCTCCGCCACCCACTCATTCTGCCCTTCCCACCTCCTTACTCTCACACCCAGCCGTTCCCCTCCCCAAATCACACGCACAGTTTCTCCCCTCCATGGCTCTCACTCACACCCACTCCCTCACCTCCCCAGCTCACATTAACATCCACCTCCCCATCTCTCACGTACACCCATTCCTTCATCTCTCATCTCTCACTCACATCCACCCTCTCACCTCCCCTCTTCCACCCACTCCCTCACTTTCCCTCTTAATTCCACCCCTCCCCTCCCCTTACCCAGTCAACAACACAGTATAGTACCCGCTGGCTATGGCACTGAAAAAAAAACACGTTCACAGTTCTGGTACAATGTTGACACTAGTTACGGTAAAATCTACACCGTCACATCTTTGGGATAACAAGTTCTTCAGTTACGTAAGGCAGTTTTCTCGTCGGCTAAAGAGGCTTCCGATATTTCTTCCTCAGAGATTTATTTTTCATACTTCACTACCATTTCGTTTACTGATAATAACATGGTATTTACCTATTTAAACTGGTTAGGAAGAAACCTTAGGCAGCTTCATCGTCGAACAAGAACACAAGCTAAGAGCAAGGTATAGAGACAGAGTCTGTCACCACACTACCACCCTCCCTTTCCTGTCTCACTCACCCCACCATACCAACGTGTCTTCCTGCATCACCCTGGCTTACACATACCACAACCTATTTCTGCCTCATCCTACACATACCACTGCATTTTCCAACCTCACATTACACATACCACTGATTCTTCCGGGTAGGCCTACCTAAGAATTCCGAATCGGAGCGAGAATCCCGAATCGGTACGAGAATTCCGAATCGGGGAGATATTTCCGAATCGGAACTTGAGATTTCCGAATCGGAGCTACTATATAGTACCATTTGTTGTCTGTTTTTTGATATGAAATACCAATCAGATATCCTCCTTATCATGTAATGATTTTAACTGGTTGGATTTTAGTCATTTCTTCGCATGTTTGGTCTTTTATTTTCAATCACGGAGTCTGGGATATATGTCAGTTTGAAATTTGGAGTTTTTCATCAGTGAGCATTGATCAATGAAATTTGAAGATATATATACAACACGCATTTCAACTGCACCCCATTCGATCCGTTGCTGCTGAACTTATTCTTCGGTTGTGATAATCCGTCGCAGATCTGTTCACTGTCCGTAGCTGCATATAAAAATCTCGGGCTCCAGCTATCAAAGTTGACGTTGTGAAACTTCTCAAAGATGGAGTGTTTGACGTCGCTCGCAACTGCCAAATTGTTGCATTATCTTGGACAGATAACAACTGTGAAAGTGTTAATCATGTTTTAAAAGAACTCGTAAACTGGCAACCCAGCTTGCCCATATTTTGGTCAAAACATTGATCACGCATATCAAGACAGTATAAAGACCTTGAAAGAGCCATGGTGGGAGTAGGTAAATACAGACTGGCTCCAGAATATGAACATTATCGTTTGAAGACGACTGTCTATGCCACCAAGACTACAGAAGATCGCCAGAAGTTATTTACAAAATTTATGCGCAGCACTGGCCGAACGAATGCGAGCCAAGTGACATACAGCGATGGACTTCTCACCATACCCAAAACTCCGTCGGCTGGGAAGAAACCCCATCAGGCTGAAAGAAAACGTACAGAGCGCACAACGACGACTTCAAAGCAACTGAAATTATAGAATGAACAATTTACTGTTTGTGCAATATATATATATATTTCATATGCAACGGAGAAATGTATTTCATTTGTTGAATGAACACAGAGCATGACAATAAATAACGGGAAATGAATCCCACTGCAAACACGTACACACATACACATGTTAAATAACACACAGGACCTAAATACATGTAGTTATAGCCCCACCCGTTTCAAAGTTCAGCTCCGATTCGGAAATCTCAAGATCCGATTCGGAAATCTCGCTCCATTTCGGTAATCTCGCTCCGATTCGAAATTCTTACGAACCGGATTCTTCCTGCATCACCAAACACATACAACTGCCCTCTTCATGCCTCACCCTACCCACACCACTGCCTCTTCCTGTCTTACCCTTCTCTCATAGGCCTGTTCGGGTGACAGAGAGGGAAGAAAAAGTAAATCTGTGAGGGAAAACTTTACCAAGATTTTGGAAATTACGATGGGAATGCTAAAGGATGGCAGGTGAACTAGAACAAGGAGGGGGAACAGTTAAGAGAAATACGACGAAGGCTAAATGTATAGATGGAGAGAATGAATGAAAATATTTATCACGTTCAGAGTCTGGGTTACATGACCACTTTCAGTTCAGCACAACTGTGCCAGCAGCCAGACTGAACCCCATCAGACAGCAATTAGGCAGGTTTTACGGTCGTTTGGCAGGTAGGGAAAAATGAGGTCAGAGGATTAAGCAGTGACGAGAAATTCCAGATCGGGTGTTGAGTCCTGCCTGTTGTAGCCTACGTATTTGGCTTGTGAACCTGAATTTCAACATCAACGTTACAGCCTGGCATCTGCAGACTATGTATTTGTATCTTCTGCATATCAGTTTAGATAGATAGATAAATACAGAGAGAGAGAGAGAGAGAGAGAGAGAGAGAGAGAGAGTGAGAGATTACGTCCACTGCAGATTATACACATCCAGCAATAAATGTGTCATTGCTCTGGACGCCATACAGTCCACAGTGTCACCATAAATTCATCCTTGATAACATCTAGCAAAGCAAGGGTCAAAATATTGGTATGTATCAAACTTATCACACCAGACAGTTGCCATCAGTGACCAAGCAGTGAAGCTGATGGGCAAGTGTTAAACCCTTTCTTCGAATGAATGGCATTTTTTTATTTATTTAGAAAATTAAATACATGGCATAACACCACAGCCAGGAAAAGAAGCAGATGGACACCGAAGTGAAGGAAAGAAAATGCGGTAACATTTGGTTATAGCTGGAGCAAACTGATTAAATTCTATATAATGGTGAAACATTGTATCTTATTCTGGCTGCCTACACACACAGTCTAAGCCTAACCCATTCAGTACGAGGTCTTTATTTCTTCATCATTCCCGCTACTACCAGGCGATTTTAAGTAAAGCCACCTACAAAGTGGTGGCTTAATAACGACTAAACTCTTTCTGTATGAAAGGTCCCTCCTAAGCCATACAAAACCCCCCAGATTACAAACAATAAAAAGACAATAAAACAACATTCTTGACATGGAAGAGTTAGGCGAGGTCCATTGTGCTGTATGGATATATGGCAGTGTATAGTTAAAGAAAATGAAAGTGAATGTAAACGTACGTGTGTGTGTGTGTGTGTGTGTGTGTGTGTGTGTGTGTGTGTGTGTGTGTGTGTGTGTGTGTGTGTGTGTGTGTGTGTGTGTGTGTGTGTGTGTGTGTGTGTGTGTGTGTGTGTGTGTGTGTGTGTGTGTGTGTGTGTGTGTGTGTGTGTGTGTGTGTGTGTGTGTGTGTGTGTGTGTGTGTGTGTGTGTGTGTGTGTGTGTGTGTGTGTGTGTGTGTGTGTGTGTGTGTGTGTGTGTGTGTGTGCCATTTCACGAGCCAATATGAAGGCTGCGGATGTCTACAGGAGGGTGTAACATGTTTTTAGAAAATATAAGTGAGAAGAAAAATCCAAACAATGGTGTGTGCAAGGGAGCTCGTTGAAGAGGCTGGACGTGGTGGTGGAGGGAGACAATAGAAGAAGAGGCAGGACTGAGGCAGAAATGGAAAGTCTGTTGCCACTGCCTTCACCTCCCTCCCTGTAGGCTGATTACACTCACCCTCATCACTAAATAACATCACCACCAACACCAGATGGTAGGTGCCTGGGACTGTTATCCAAACATTTGATGTAATGCTGCCTATTTCTTCCTTCACTTACGTTATTCTTTTCCCGTACCTGTCTTTCGCTCTTCCTATTTTTCCTATCGTTCTTGTCTCTTCTTATTACTCACCCCAATCCATGAGGCTCTACACTGAATGAGAAACCTAATGTTTTCCTGTAACCCAGCAAACTATTTACACCGCAGGGTGGTAACCTTACAACCAAAAAACGAGGTAATGTGGAATTTACTAGGGTACCTTTGTTAACTGGGTGGAGAGACACAAATAAGCTGTCCATCCGAGAACCGAACCTCAAAATTCTCCCCCTCACCTCGTTATGGCCGGATGCTGTCTACCACACTGGAATATTGGTTTACTGCACGGGACGACCCTGCATGAGCAGTCCCTTGCCTGCGGTTTATGGGTCTCCTCCGCCAGATGGACCAAAGCAGCTCAACATCATCATCATCACACACTACAAAACCCAGGCCACAGCCTTCACCTTCCTCCTTCCTGATTGGTTATACTTACCATCATCACTAAACATCATAATCACCCACTACATCACCCAGGCCACCGCCTTCACCTCCCTCCCTTCCTTAAGTCTGCATACATTCACTTTCACCCTCATCATACAGCACAACTATACTTCTCTTTGGAAATGTCCCACTCTCTTGGGATGGGCAGGGTGACATCAGTGTTTGGCCCACGCCGTGATTGGCTGTACTGTTCTTAGGAGGGACACCGCTCCTGAGCCACTTAGGGAAGAAGCCAGCGTAACGGAGACATGTAGGGAGGCAATAAAGACCGGAAGACTTCCTCTGGGGGAATGGCAAAATGGAGGTCAGGTTAAATGGGCTGCAGTGGGGTAGGGTGGACTGGATGTGGGGTAGACTGAAGAAAAGAGAGTGTGACATGTGCTGGATGTTTTGGAAATTATGAAGATGTAGAAAGAACGCAGGGGGGAAAGGCGATGGAAGAAAGGAAGCTGAGAAACAGGAGGAAGTAAAATGTTACACGAAGAAGCAAAGAATGCTGCATGGTGAAGGATAATGGAAGAGAAGAATAAAAAAGAAATCTAACCGATTCAGTAGGATGAATGCAATCAAAACAATACTCATGTTAGCAACACACCTTCCCTTCCAGTGTACATCCGCAAGACAATAAAATTATATGATGGAAGCAGGAATGAAGTGGAGAGAGACATAATTGTATTGAAAAGTGTAAAAAATTATAACAAGGGACACCTATGATGGACATAGCCATCCCTGCAGTTTTTTAAAGGGATAGGAACATTTATTTACATAGATCTGTCTCACAGGCCGTCTCATTCACAACTTCATCACCCCGCCATCAGCTTTTGGTCACCAGACTCAGAGGGTGTAAAGGGAAAACAAGAATGTAAACTCATACCGAGGCCTCGGTATAGACGTGGATTCGGTATCGAGAAGGAATGAAACTTCAGATGAAGGTGATCGAAAAGGATAGGCTGCAAAAAAAATCACCTTTGCGGAAATCAACTGTAGTAAGAGTGTCAGCGTGGGTGTGAAAGATGGCGATAAACTGGTCGTGTGGGTGAGGGAGCATAACAGAGTGAAACATGAGTGAGCTATTGTGAGGTTGTGAACGTCGGTATAAAAGGTGGAAGTGAAGGTGGTTGTGTGGGTGAAGACGGCAGACTGGTTGTGCGTTGCGGGGGAGACTATCAACATTTACTGGGTGTGAGAGGCATTAATAGTAACTGGCAGTTGGGGCATCATAAGGAAATATGAGCACGTGTGGTGAAGGATGGTGAGATAAGCTGGTGACGAACAAAGAGGGAAAGGAGTGGAACCGTAGGGAAAGGGAAAGAGAGGGAAAGGGAAATGCACAGTGGTATACTGCATCTCCTACATAAAACAGTACTGGTAATGGTATACGTTAAACTATTTTCATAAGCAGCAACGGAAGTGATGCACACATTGCACTGTCATTGATCTCCTCTACCCTTTACCTCAACTGTTAATGGGTCACACTTTGAGCATCATCAACTAGAAAAGTATGGGGACATTTCCAGTTGTTGTCGTACACAGTAAACTCAAAGTCATAAATAACAAACAACTTTTTGGGCAGGATATAATATAACAAAGACGAGCTGATGAACTGCAGTGAGAGACGTGACATGCCTGGTGTATAATGTAGGGAGGCAGGAGGGGTGACATGCATGGTGTATAATGTAGGGGGGCAGGAGGAGTGACATGCCTGGTGTATAATGTAGGGAGGCAGGAGGGGTGACATGCCTGGTGTATAATGTAGGGAGGCAGGAGGGGTGACATGCCTGGTGCATAATGTAGGGAGGCAGGAGGGGTGACATGCCTGGTGCATAATGTAGGAAGGCAGGAGGCGTGACATGCCTGGTGTCTAATGTAGGGAGGCAGGAGGGGTGACATGCATGGTGTCTAATGTAGGGAGGCAGGAGGGGTGACATGCGTGATGTATAATGTAGGGAGGCAGGAGGGGTGACATGCCTGGTGTATAATGTATGGAGGCAGGAGGAGTGACATGCCTGGTGTATAATGTAGGGAGGCAGGAGGGGTGACATGCCTGGTGTATAATGTAGGGAGGCAGGAGGGGTGACATGCCTGGTGCATAATGTAGGGAGGCAGGAGGGGTGACATGCCTGGTGTATAATGTAGGAGGGCAGGAGGGGTTACAGGCCTGGTGTATAATGTAGGGAGGCAGGAGGGGTGACATGCCTGGTGTATAATGTAGGGAGGCAGGAGGGGTGACATGCCTGGTGTATAATGTAGGGAGGCAGGAGGGGTGACATGCCTGGTGTATAATGTAGGGAGGCAGGAGGGGTGACAGGCCTGGTGTATAATATAGGGAGGCAGGAGGGGTGACATGCCTGGTGGATGGTGCAGGGAGGCAGAAGGGGTGAGGAGTAACATACATCATCACTAATTAGTGAGAGAAGGATGGCCAGGGAGAAAGTGGGAATGGCTGGAGGACGAGAGTGAAGACGAACCCATATAATGGAAGACTTCTGTCTTATTCCGCCAGATTTCACTACAAATTCTTTGGGGCTGTCTGTGTGCTTGTACGGAGTACATTTGTTCCTCAGTTTTGATCGGAGCAGTACTACAAACTTCTGTACAAAATGTAAGTTATCTCACATAGTTATACTGAAGTAGAAGACAGGAATTAACACAAATGAACTATAATTATTACAATTATTAATGTTTTGCCTGAACAAAAACTATTGGTGTGGTTGTGCTGGAGAACATTAGGAAACCTTGAGATGACTTGGGTATGTGTAGAGAAAGGAGAATGACAATGAGAGATTGACTAGGAGTGTGTGTGTGTGTGTGTGTGTGTGTGTGTGTGTGTGTGTGTGTGTGTGTGTGTGTGTGTGTGTGTGTGTGTGTGTGTGTGTGTGTGTGTGTGTGTGTGTGTGTGTGTGTGTGTGTGTGTGTGTGTGTGTGTGTGTGTGTGTGTGTGTGTGTGTGTGTGTGTGTGTGTGGTGGGATGAGGAAGAGCAAGGGTGAGACCAAAAATGACATGAGGGAATGAGGTGGAGAGATGTATAAGTGGTGTGTAAGATGGAGGCAGCAGCCTTATGTTGCATATATTTACATGCAGGCGAATGGTTGTGAGAACCTTTCCGGGACTAAGGCTGCTGGCTGTACACAGAGGTTGAAGTTTAATGCTACGAATTTATGCTTGCTAATTTTGATTTTCATGTGCATAATATGATATGATGTCCAAGATTATATTTATTTGCATGACAGAGACGGTAATCTCATTTTTTTGTTCATATAAATTTTGATATCAGGAAAAATTATCTCTGAAAGTAAACACATATTATGCTTCCCTCGATCCCGTTCATTCGATGCAAAGCTGTGTTGTCTCTACCTGTCCACACATCTAGTGTGGCAGTAACCTTATCCCATGGAAAGTCCTGTGCCAGCCTTCGTTATAGCAGAAACAGCAAGCAAAATCAGGGACGGCAACAGCTTACACGGAACAAATACAATCACTCATATTCTTCAGGATATGCTAAGCTGAATTTCAAAGAACCCGCACCACACTGCCACAGCCAGACTACTGGCTCTCCTCTCAAGGACAACATGTATTAAATATGCAAGTTCAGTAAGGCTGATGTTGAGGTGGAGGGACAGAAAGGCACTTGTCCGGTTTTTACCTCCGCCTAACAAGTTGAGCGGAGGTTATGTGATCACCCGTCTCTGTCTGTCTGTCTGTTTATCAAATATCTAAAAAAGTTAGAGTCGAATTTCGAGGAAGTTTTCTGGAGGGGTAGCCCATTGGCCAAGAAAAGGTTGATTAGAATTTGAGGCGGAATCGGATCTACAGTAGATGCGGATCTAGGAATTTTTTTGTCTGTTTCTTTGACTGTCTACAAGAAATCTCAAAAAGTAATTGATGGATTTCAATTATATTTTGTGGATATACAGGTTCTGGGCCAAGTAAGAGTTTACGAAATTTTGGTGGTGATCTGATTTGTATGGTCTAGGCGTTGGTGGAGGTATGCGCTCTCAGAGTACTGTCTACTTCTTTACCAGTAAAATATTGTATACATAAAATAAAAAGGATGAAAAACATCAAACACTGTCGGTAGAGATAGAAAGACAGGCAGATATGAGCCGGGCAGACAGAAAAACAGGGCTGAGGAAGACAGTGGAATGCTGGATGTACGGACAGGAAGAAGGAAAGGGAAGCAGGAAGACGTATGTGTATCGTGGGGATACAGTAGATACAGATACACTACACTACAGAGGCAGGGGAACTAAGAGGGGATGTAATATCAAGTAATTATGGTCAAATTTTACACGTTGCCCTCATCTGATTTTCGACTTTTCGTTAACATTTTCTAGTAGAATTGGTCATTCTAAGAATCTTTTCTTCTATGACATTTCTCTCGCAAATTGATAATAAACGAGTTAAACGCGATTTACTTCCGCCAATCACAATCACAGATAGGTGGTATTTTTTTGTACTTACACCCAACTCACTGACAACAAAAGTGGCTAACTCACCTTATTCTTTACGCAATTCTAAGCATTTTTTCTTCTATGACACTTCTGTCTTAAATCAACCGTTGATGAGTTGTGCAATTTATTACACTTATTATTTTCTATGGGAGAGAAATTTTCCCTGCCGTGGTCGGACAGTTGTGTGTGTTCGTTGGTGCGTGTTATGTGTGTGGGTGGATAAAGCGCATGCGTGGCACATGAATCAGCCAGTTTCAAAGTAGAATTTCAAATGCCCCACGCTAGGGGCAAGATTTGACAGTCAGTTCGTCTCCAACCATGGACTGGGAAGCCTGCAAAATTTATTACTTCACTGCTATTTCACAGTTCTACCAGCAAGAAGATAAAACTGTAGCCTTTGTGCGATTGCATGGTGTTTTACCTTCAACAGAAACAAAGTACCCAAATCAAGGCAAAAGTCTCATTTTACGTGAGGATCAGAAAGTGTTGCCCTGTCGCCCGCCACCAGTTGCCGTTTACAGCTACAGACGACTCTTCAGATGCAGACGAGGAACTGTAAACTGCTAGGTAAATGCATTATTTCTTATTTACACCCGGTTAGGTTAGGTTAGATGAGGTTTGGTTAATGTCATGCGGGGTCTGGGGGGCGAAGCCCCCCAGTTAGGAAGCACGGCCAGGGTTGGGGGGGCTGGGGGGCGAAGCCCCTCAGTTAGGAAACACGAAATCCCTAAGAAGCTTAAAATTATTTTCTTCCGAAGGATTTTAGTGTTTTTCGTTTGATTTTGATAACAGTTCCAGTAGGAAATCACTCGCTTTTGCGTTTTTCCCCCACCCAACACCCCGGTTTCCCACAGGTCCCCCAGTATTCTTGGGGGAAGGGGGAAAAACTGCAAAAAAAAAAATTACGTTTCATGTGATAACAGGCATCCAACCTGAGTGTTTTCTGTTGTTTTTGGTATGATTTTTGTTGATTTGGACCGGTCTTTTCCACCGGAAGTCGCTAGTGGCGTTCAACAAAAACTAGCGACTTGCGATAGACACGAAGGTCAAAATCGATCGAATCACACCAAAAACAACAGGAAACACTAAGGTTGGATGAAAAAATCGGATGAGGGCAACGCGTAAAAATGAGGAGTCCGTGTAAAGTTTGGTCTTCCGGGACAAACTTTCAAATGTGAGCGGGTGAGCGGACAGAGCGCGCGCTCGTCTGTGATTGTGATTGGTGGAAGTAAATCGCGTGTAACTCGTTTATTATCAATTTGCGAGAGAAATGTCATAGAAGAAAAGATTCTTAGAATGACCAGTTCTACTAGAAAATGTTAACGAAAAGTCGAAAATCGGATGAGGGCAACGTGTAAAAATTGACCGTAATTATTTGTTAGGTCGACACAGGATGAAGGTGATGTAACAAGAAGGATAGGTGAGGTGAATGCGTGAAGGAAGAGGGGAATTAGTAACGTAGAAGAGCTAATTAAGGAGGAAAGGGCGATGTAACGGGAATGAAGCTGAAAAGAATGGGGAGGTGAGGGAGGAAGGGAAGGGTGAGAGTGGAAAACTGAGGAAGGAAGGGGCGGGCTATCTGACAGTGAGGAATATTCACTTCAGCTGAGATCGCCATCTTAAGTTTGCCTCCCCCACCCTTTCCTTCTCTCAATGTCTCCCTCATCCTTCCCTCACTTTCTCACTCTCCCTCCCTCACCCTACCCTTCCTTCCCCTTTCTCTCTCTCTCCCTCACTCCTCATTCTCTTCCTCGCTCTGCCTCCCCCACCCTTCCAATCCTGTCGCACCCTTCTCATCCTCCCACACACTTCCCCTCTCCTCACACCTTTCCCATCTTCACCTGCTTCGCCTCCCACACCCTTCCTTTCATGACTTTCCCACCACTCCTTCCTTACTTCACCCTTCCCTTTCTCCCTCACTCTGCCCCGTCATCTTTCCTTTTCTCCCTCATCCTTCCCTTCTTCCCTCATCCTTCCCTTCTTCCCTCACCCTTCCCTTCCTCCCTGATCCTTCCCCTCTTCCCATCCTCACACTTCCTTTCCCGTCTCCCTGCCTCACTCTGCGTGTGTGATGTGGTAGTTGTGAAGGTTTGTAAGGTGACACTATTACAAAACTCTGATGGCCTCAAGACACCACCAGAGGGAAAACTGGCTCTTTTATCAGGTGTCAACACAAGAACAATTTTTGACAATGGTGTGTGGTGGAGGGGTGTGTTGTGGAGTGGTGAGTGGTGTGTGGTGAAGAGGTATGTACTGGAGGAGTGTACTGTATAGTGAAGCTTGGTGTGTGGTATATGGCAGAGAATTAGTTTGTGGAGGAGGAGGGATGTTTTTTTTTCAGGTAATAACAGAAGCAGCCTCTGCGTTTTTTTTTGTTTTCTTTTATGCGAGGAAGAAGGAACCAAAGGCAGCTTCAGTATTCAAGCAGTGTTGAATATAATCTTATATATGTGAGGAGAAAGGGGAAATTGTCGTGGGACTCATTATATGAGGCTCATTTTACACAGGGTTGTTCACTTTTAGCTCCCCTCCTCTCGCTAATGTTTCTCTCTCTCTCTCTCTCTCTCTCTCTCTGCTCATCGGAACCATGCTTCCATCCGTATTACAAAACGGCGGCAACGTCTGCCTACCAACACACTTTCGCCTCTTTACTGTTCAACTCCCTAACGCAAGAGTTGATCGGTTTCCTCGGGTCTTCATGTACACACGCAACTTTCCAGCCCTAAATCCCTTTTTCTGTCTGTTTTCCCCTTGACTATGACCTCCAGTCTCCGCAATGCAGCAAGGAATCTAGAAAAGAACGGATCTTGATAAGGAAGGAAAAATCTTTTGCGGCTCCCAGCCTTAGGATCTTTCTTTTATTCCTGAAAACGGCATTGTCTGGGCGGCGGACTGGCGGACGCACGCTAATGGGACTGAGAGAGGAGGAGAAGAAGGCGAGAGGAAGGACCACCATCACATCATCACATCCTGAAAAGAAGCCACTGCAACATTTTTTGTTCATCACCACTCTTCACACTTCAACACCGGATTCCACAATTTTCTCTACGACAATTTAATCACTACCATAATAACATGGTCATCCCTACCACATCACTATTACTCATAACCGTACAACAATTACCATCATAATACCACACCACAACCACCATTCATAATGAAGTCACTACACCATAGCTGATGGAAACATCAATAAGTGATTTTATTTCCTTCCCACAAACATCAGCTGTGTGACGATAGGAGGCTGAAAGGAAGCGTGTGTAGAGGCAATAATGGTGTTGGTGGGACGGAGAAGGAAGAGGGGAGTGAGAGGAGTAGGAGGAGGAGGAAGAGGAAACAGAGTGAAGAGGAGTGGAGGGAAAGTAAAAAAAAAAAAAAAAAAAACAGTAATGGGAGTACAAAGGAAAGCAAACAACAACAAACTTGTTTAACTATGAGTTAAAGACAAGGAAAGAAAGCAGAAGGAAGAGAATTGGGTCGACGGGAAGAGAATAGGGAAGAAAGGAAGAGAATGAAGAAGGGAAGAGTGGGAGAAGATAGTGCAGATGGAAGAGTGGATGAAGATAGTGAAGAACGGTGGAGTGGAAGAAGACAGGGAAGCTGGGAGTAGCCGGAGAAGAGTGTGTAGAGGAGTGTCTAATGGTAAATTTGGGGAACGGGATGGCAAAGCAGACATACTCGTAAACAGGAGAGACCCCAAAGTGTCCACCTCAGATATTACCGCGCCACAGACTCCAACCTAAACCCTTTTCACATGAGACAGACGCAATAAACTACATGTTCCAGTAAAATTACTTGCTGAATATCGTATGTTCGACAAAGCAAGGCTGCATCAGGTGTGAATGAACTGCAGTTTGAAGTATAACCCTTACAGTGATATAAGTAGCCTGCAGGACCCGAGACTACGCTATCACAATCCAGAACTTATACGAGTTGGTGACTGGTTAATGAGTGACGAATATTAAGTGATATAAAATCAAGAATTCATGTCACGACAAAAAAAAAAAAAAAAAAAAAAAAATCGGTATCGTTAGTATTTACTGTAAGAGATGAAGGTTCATAAGGAAGAGAAAGAGAGGAAGAAAGGGGAGGGGGGGTTATGAGGGAGGTGAGGGGAGGTTGTGGGAAATGAAAAAGAAGGATGGGAGGCAAAAACTGGTGACTGGACTCTGAATATTCTAGGGTGGTATCTTGGATTTATACAGAAATGAAATGTGTCGTGATGTGACGCTTCTGGTGGTTCCTCATAGCACAGGACAAACACCTGTCCTACTGACAACTCCATTTAGCTTTATATTATGCAGGGTTCATCCCAACACATACTGTTACTTGACATTCACTACAACACGGACCTCCTAGGCTACCTACAATTATCTGGAAATATATAGAATAAAATAAAAAAGATGAACCGCGCTCAGAGGATTAAAACTATTGATATTTTAACGATATATGTTAAAAGTGTGATAGTATAAACGGGAAACGCTTGGACAATAAAACGCTTAAAGTCTGGACACATTGGCAGCTGTCTGGCATGACCGTTGGTGTGGATAACAATCACATGGCAAGTGTTGCCGCAGTATCTGGTGGTACTTACGTCCCAGGCTTGGTATAATTGAACCTTTGAATTAGACGAACTCATGTAAGTCAACACCCTAAGTCTGGGCAGGCTGTTCTGTCGCTGTTAAAGGATAGCGCGTAAAACACAAGCAAGAGGGAGGTAAATGGAAATCCATGTGGGAAGGGATGTGGAGATAAGAGAAGAGGCAATCACAGTCGAGGAGAGCGCGGAGGCAGGAGAGTGATGGGGGAATAACAGCAAACATCAGAGTGACACAACCATTGGGAGGCAATGGGAAGACAAGGGCGAAAAGCTGGGCAGTGAAGGAACGACAACTGAAATACATAACAGAAGGCAAATATGGCGCAACACAGGTACACAGACACGAAATCAAGTATGTACAACATGGTGGACAAAAATATTTTTGAGAGTGTAAGTCCCATGACTATTTCAGGCCAAGGCAGCTGTGCCAGCAGCCAGACCTCGCACCATGAGGCACCAGGTACACGTCATTTACGACAAATTGCCAATGGAAAAATGAGGTCAAAGGGTGTATTAATTAAGGGAGGCTCAGAGTCAGGAATTAAGTCCAGCCAGTTGCAGGATATTAAGTTTAGAATTGGAGTTCAACGATGATGCTAAGTTAGAACTGCTGTTGAGTTCATAGTAAGTTGTTGATAACATGTTTATCCCAATTTTAATGTTTAAAAAGTCCATTTTTAGCAGACTGCATTAGCGCTGGATCGGATTATTGAACCTTTCCCCACATCAACACAAAAATGCCAACCCACACCAGACCGTTGGTACTGGTGCCCAAGGAAGTGTGTTGGTGTACGTGTACACCTCTGGATTAAGCAAACGAGCTTTCTAGAGTAAAAAGATACAAGATGGAAAACAAAAGTATGAGGACATCGATAAAGTTAGAAAATGTGGGAATATCTGTCAATGAAAGGAGCACAATGGAAGTAAATGAGGATAATATAAGCAAGAGGAAATGAATAAGTGAGCTCGGTGAGGAGTGTATGACGTGAGGGGAAGAGGAAGAGGAGGTTCGAAAGGCTGGCTACGGAGAATGAAAGCCACCGAAGTAATGTAGGACAGACAGTACTGAAAGGAAGAAATTACTAAGGAAAGTTAGTGAGTGGAAAGAAAAATGGACGAAAATTAATAACAGTCAAACGGAGGAGCAGGAAGACAAAATATGGAAAACGAACATAACAAGTGGCGGGAGATGAGAGAAGGCAATTGCTCCTTTAGGAACCATCACTGACTGGCCTCTTTAGAGTGACCAGACAGCCACTTAACAATCACAGCCGACGGCCTCCTAACAGACTCATACCACAGCCTCTTAACAGACTCACACCACAGCCTCTCAACACACTCACACCACAGCCTGTTAACACTCACACCACAGCCTGACTTAGACAAGACCTGTAATATTGTCACACGAGCTCAAAAGCGTTAACTAAACCCTGTACTTGCATTTCAGAAGGATAACGTCAGAATGTGTGTAGAGGACATAGCGGCGTACAACTGCCATCACTTCATCTTGAATGCTTAGTTACAGCACGAGTTTAACACTTGAACATGGTGCTAGTTATGAGGTGGCATGAAAAGGATGCAAAGCCATTTTACTGCAGCATTCTGTAACTGAGGTATGGGAAAAAATATGTACGTGAACAAAAAACCTCAACCAAGTTAACGTGAATGGATTACAGTTAATATGAGACAATTTCATATTGTTGGAGGCAGGTGCAGCTTTACCACCTCTTAGGTGACGAAACGAATGTTAACAGTTTCAGCGAATTCCATGATATACGTTGTGAGTCACCACTACCTGACCATGTTATTCAGCTTAGGAGAGCAGCCCGGTTGTAAAAGAAGTTAATGAAGATTGTATCTGACCCATACAGACTGATCACAGTCGATAAACTTCAGAAAGAACGATCGTAATAGGTCATTTCAGCTAAGGGTAGCTGATTTTGATAATTCATGTCATCACCTTGGGGGAAAGGAATGGCTTAATTTTCATTTCTAAAGGTGGTGTGGTATTACAACCAGAAATAATGAAAGCAATCAGCAGCCATGGATTTTATTCTCAAGCTACGAACTAACAACTGTGAACAGTATTTCAAATAACGCCTGAGAATTTTCTTAGGCTCAAGAGAAAACTAAGCCAAGAAGCATGTAAAAACTATCACAAAGATATTTCTTAAAACTAAGAATAAATAACTTGGCATATTTTCTTATCATTTGGCAAGGGACGAATGCATTCAGCACATCGAAGGCAATGCAACCAGAGAACTAAATACTGTACAGACAGAAAAATGAATGTCAATCACTGGTAGAGAGAGTTGCTGGAGGGATTTGTAAGGAGGAAGAAATTACAATGAATCTGACAAATAAAAAAGCTTGAAGAAGGGAAAGGTGGAGAAGACAATTGTATAAGAAGGAAAAACGTTTGGAAAAGCGAGGAGGAGGAGACTCAAGGGAGGAAGAAAGTCCAAAAAATTCACCCCGCAAAAATGCAGGAGGAAAAAAGAGGAGGACGAACGATCATCAACATCGAGGAGAAGGAGGAAGACGAAGAGGGAAAATGGGCTGCACAAGAAACAACCTCTCAACCATCGATTTCCAATCTTACCGACACCAAGAAGAAAAGGCTCTGGATCGGCGGGAAAACAAAGAATGGAAAGAAGAGAAGGCTGGAGGATATAAACGCAATGTGTTAAGACAAAAGTCAGAGGCTGAAAGAAGTAGGGAAGGGAGGGGAGGGGAAGGGAGGAGAGAAGTGGGAAGGGAGAGAAAGGCAATGTATACAACTTCATCAAAAGTGTCCAGAAAGCACATCATTGCCATGCCCGAGCTTTGAACTTCAGCCAACAGTAGTCTCACTTGTCTTTTTCTTGCCAAGTTTTTCATTTAAGTTTCCCATCACAGACACATGAGTTTTCCGCATGGGTAACGATTATAAAACAGAAGGAGGGGAGCTTGGGTTAGCAACAAGAGGAAGAGAAAAGCAAAGACATGGGCGAACAGAGTTTTGAGGCTATTAGTTGGAGAGATGGAGGGGGAGAGAAGGGGGGGGGAAATAAAATTAATCTCATACAGCCCCGCAAGACAACATCCCCAGCCCCAATGTAATTAAAAGTAAATCCTCCCCCTTAGACCCTACAGAAATTGGGATACGGGATTAAAGTGGAGAAAGAAAGAAAATCAGAACACCAGAGAAGAATAAAAGCAAAAGGAAGGTGTTTGGGTGGAAAATGAACAAAACATTCAGCATGCTCAAGTCATATGTAATTTTCTACCAGTGATTAATTATCAGACCCTGTAGGAGTACTTGCTTATATTAATCTGACTCTACAAAACATCATCAACACTATTATTTAAAAAACCGTGTAACAGGTTGCTATTACACGACTGCTTGCTTCTGAACTGCTCTGCAACACTACTTTTTTCCTTTTTTTTTATGAGGAACAAGGAACCAAAGGCCATGAGCCCGCAGTAACAGTTCCCTCCAAGAGAAAAACAAAATACAATAGACAGCCAAATTCAAGATCCGATCATTTTGAGATGACTGGACACACTGCGTTTGAAAGACTGGAGATCATAGGCAGCAGGAAATACAGACAGAGGGAGACAGTTCCAGAGCTGACCTGTTGCATAAATGAAAGACTGGGAGTAACGGTTAACTCTTGCATTAGAGAGTTGGACAGAAAAGGGATGAGAGTTTGCTGCCAGACGGGTGCTACGCGCCCGTCGTAGAGGTGGAGGAATGCAAGCAGACAGTTCAGAGGAGCAGTGACCATTAAAGTAGCGATAGAAAAGAGATAAAGATGCAACAGTGCGGCGAAGAGACAGAGGTTGAAGGGAGTCAGTAACAGGAGGAGGGTTAATGAGACGAAAAGCCTTTGACTCCACCCTATTGAGAAGGGCTGTATGTGGGGAGTCTCCCCACACATGAGAGTTGTACTCCACACAGGGGCGGATAAAACCCCTGTATAGAGTCAACAATTGTGCGGGGGTAAAGAAAGAGCGGAGTCGGCTTAGCATACCCAATCTCTTGGAAGCAGATTTTACAAGAGATATAATATGATCTTTCCAAGATAAGTCCCGAATAAATGAAACCCCAAGCATGTTAAAGGATGATGCAGGACTAAGCTGAATATTATTAAATATTAGTGGGTATACCTGTGGAAGATATTGTCGGGTTGATAGGTGTAAGAACTGAGTCTTAGATGCATTAAAAACAACCATATTATTTTTACCCCAGTCAGAGATACGAGCCAAGTCAGACATTAGGTGTGCCATAGCTTCATCCCTTGTTTGTTGAAGTAACTGTTGAGATGGGCGTTGTGGGAACCGAATGGAAAGGTGAAGGGTGGAGTCATCAGCGTATGAGTGGATAGGGTTAGATGTACAGCTTAGAAGATCATTGATGAATAAAAGGAAGAGAGTTGGTAATAGGACAGAGCCCTGAGGAACACCACTGTTGATAGATCTAGGAGAAGAACGATGGCCGTCTACAACGGCGGCTATAGAACGACCAGAAAGGAAGCAAGCGATGAAGGCACAGATAGAAGGATAGAAACCGTAGGAGGGCAGTTTGGAAATTAAAGATTTATGCCAGAGTCGATCGAAAGCCTTTGAGATATCAAGTGCAATGGCAAAGCTTTCGCCAAAGTCCCGAAAGGAGGATGACCAGGAGTCTGAAAGGTAGGTGAGAAGATCGCCAGGGGAGCGTCCCTGACGGAACCCATACTGACGATCGGAAAGAAGGTTGTGATAGGAAAGATGCCTTAAAATTTTTCTATTGAGAATTGACTCGAAAACTTTTGAAGTACAGGACGTTAAAGCAATTGGACGATAGTTGGAGGGTTGGGAGTGGTCACCCTTCTTTGGGACTGGCTGAATGAGAGCAAACTTCCAGCAAGAAGGAAAGGTACAAGTTGACAGACAAAGGCGAAAAAGTTTGCCTAGGCAGGGTGTAAGCACAGAAGCACAGTTCTTGAGAACAACAGGAGGGACTCCATCAGGCCCATATGCCTTGTTAGTACTGAGGCCAGTGATGGCAGAAAATACATCAACTGAAGAAATTTTAATGTCAGCCACGAGGAAGTCAGAGGGGGGAAGTGATGGAGGAACAGCACCGGAATCGTCTAAGGTGGAATTGGAGGAGAAAGTCTGTGCGAAGAGATCTGCTTTATCAGTAGAAGAAATAGCTACAGAACCATCAGAGTAGAAAAGAGGAGGGAAGGATGAAGAGGTAAAGTTGTTAGAAAGATTTTTGGCAAGGTGCCAGAAGGAGCGGGAAGAATTCGAGTTGGAGAGTTGGGAGCATTTAGTATGGATAAAATTATTTTTAGTAGAGCGAAGAACAGACTTAGCACGATTCCGGGCAGAAACGTAAAGATGATGTGATTCAGGAGTGGGTTGGCTCCGGTACCTTTTGTAAGCCCTCTCCTTGTTGCGGACAGCATTAGAACAAGCGTGATTAAACCAAGGCTTTCTTGCGTTAGTCAAAGGATATGAGAAAGGAATGTATGCTTCCATGACCGAGAGAATAACCTTCGTAATGCGCAAGGCACACTCAGATGGCTCCCGGCCATGGAAGCAATAATCATTCCAGGGAAAATCAAAGAAGTACTGCATTAGGGCCTCCCAGTCCGCGGCTCCAAAATGCCACAGACGACGTTTCCCTGGAGGGTCCACAGGCCGTACTGGAGTGATAGGACAGGTTAAGGTAATAAGGTTGTGATCGGAGGAGCCCAACGGAGAGATATGATTAACAGTCAGCAGAAGGATTAGTTGTGAGGAGGAGGTCAAGTATGTTGGAGCTCTCTCCAAGGCGGTCAGGGATTCGGGTAGGGTGCCGTACAAGCTGCTCTAGGTCATTAAGGATAGAAAAGATGTAGGCTTGTTCACCAGGTGGATCCATGAAAGGAAAGGAGAGCCAAAGGTGGTGGTGAACATTGAAATCTCCTAGAATGGAGATTTCAGAGAAAGGAGAAATGGATAGAATGTGCTCCATCGCAGAAGTAAGATAGTCGAAGAATTTTTGATAGTCAGTAGAATTAGGGGATAAGTAAACAGCACAGATATATTTAGTCAGAGAATGACAGGAAAGCAGACGCCAGAGTGTAGAGAATTCAGAAGAATCGAGTTCAGGAACACGAGAGCAAGATAAGTCGTTGCGTATATATACACAACAGCCTCATTTTCATTTGCATTAGCAGTGTTATGGATAATTACTTCTGACTTCACACCATCAACTTTAGGGTAAGGCATCAACACAAAGTTCACCTTAAAATCTTTTTAATTTTTATGTAGCAACAACGATATGGTTGTAGCTAACCACTTAAGATACCATGGAAAACAGTTAGGAGGCGGCTTAACATACAAACGAAGAAACCGTTGGATATCTGAAACTAATTCTAACACCGTGAAGGATAACTGTTAAATCTAATCAAAATGTTGACGGTACGTCAAGATGTCTGTTGGTCCAACCATGCTTCAGTTTGTGTCACTCTGGCCATAGACAGCGAAGCGAATGTTGTACATCCGCCTTGGAGCTGCTGTGGATATCAACTGGACTGGGAGACCATTATTATCGACAATCCATGCACTTGAAATTAGGAAAGAGTGTGTGCTATAACGGGCTGGATCTGGAAAGATTTGGGATTGCATTACCAGACAGGACCCCGCCCAACATACGATACACAGCGATGGACAGTGTGGGGTACGATAGTGTTGGATACGACAGTGTGGGGTACGACAGAGTAGGGTACGACAGAGTGGGAGTAGGGTACGACATAGTAGCGTACGACAGAGTGGGGTATGACAGAGTGGGGTACGACAGAGTGGGGTACGACAGAGTAGGGCACAAGAGAGTAAGGTACAAAAGAGTGGGGTACAAATGAGCGGGGTAAGACGTTATAATGCACACCACCATCAGATATACTACACAAAAACAGGGTCATAGTGAAGTCTGGAATTAGTCACAATCCAGTTGGAAAAATCTGTTGGAAGGAAACGACAGTAAAATGATACGGAAACCGATCAACTAGAAAGGGAAATTAGTATCTAGTAATACTGAACAGCTCTAATGAACAGTTTCAGGAACATTTTGAAGAGCTTCTGAATTTACTGAAAGATCAATGTCTTCATAATAGAAATAATAACAATGATGACACAGAACATTTGCCTTATATACCAGTGTTAGACGAATGACTTTCAATGAAAGAATTCGACCAGGCGATGAATGACCTTAACATGAACAAATGTTACAGTGATTTCTGCCCAGGTATAATTAATGTATCACCGATATCATGGCCATTATTTCTGTTGAATGTATGCAATATGGTATTTAAAGGTATGCGTTATCCAGTGATATGGTGCTATAGCAATTAACAGTTTCATATACGTTTTATACGGTGGGTCGATTGCATTAAATAACGCAGGAGGTGAAGGCAAGACTGCAATGAGGGGCAAGGAGGGTAAGAAGCCAGTGTGACCGTGGTGATGACAACATAACTTATGGGAAATTTTATAACAAACACTGTGCGGTATTCATCTGAAGATTTTATAATGACTTCTTACGATTTGCTGCATCATAACAAATTATGGTGTTTGATGTGGAAAATTAGGAGGAAAAGAGTCTCCTTCTTCACCATCCTTGTCTTACTCATTTTGTAATCGTGAGTTTTGACAGAAGCTGCCTTGTATGTGCCAAACATCCTAAATCAGTTGGCCCCTTTCCTTATCCCTTATTTTCTAAATCTGAGAAGAGGCTGAAACAAAAATGTTTCATTATCTTGTCACAATCATCCAACTACAGAGATTTCCCGCAAAATTTGGGAAGCTACAATAAT
The DNA here is from genome assembly GCF_032717465.1 of Coenobita brevimanus. Lineage (NCBI taxonomy): Eukaryota > Metazoa > Arthropoda > Malacostraca > Decapoda > Coenobitidae > Coenobita > Coenobita brevimanus. The sequence goes on from NC_137026.1 coordinate 25,736,026, forward strand.
CAATCATTATCCAAAAGCGTTCAGTTATCTGTTGCCACCGCTCTTACTTTCTGGCGAATTAAATTTCTGACCTTCAACTTTTCTCCTGGCACTCCTCTCCTACCCACCCACCCACCAGTGGAGGTGTCGACCGTGGTGGCAGACGACAGGAACACTATAGGAGAGGACATGGTGGCGGCCATGGTGGTGAATAATTTTGGCAACAGATCACTTTTTTTTATTATCCGGTGTCCGTACAAGCAGGCAGGCAAGTGGTTAAAGTTACATTTAAGACTGACGCAGCACACCATAAGGCAAAATGTTACAAACAGTTTAGTTAGTACTGGTTATATTCTTGTACTACACATCATCTCAGTCCAAACATAACACACATACTGCACCAAGTTTTACTTGTAAGATAAACCCAGTCCCGAATATATGAACACTAGGAATCACCAGGTAAAGATCTGGACTCCACTGTATTGATGGAACTTGCCACTTTAAGTGTGACTGTTTACTATAATCACCACACATTGTCGCAATACTCACCTACCTTGTTGTAGCCTAATTCGTTATGTGGACCCCTTCTCCTCCACTTTACTCCCCATGCTCCTCATGGGGCAATGTAGGATTGGATGATGGATGGATGGATGGTAGTAATGAAGATGGTGACAACGGTGGCAGCTTGTGTGGTGATGTGGATGATGGTGAGTGATGGAAGAGTGTCTGTGGTGATGGTTCATACTTAGAAGAATTGTGGTGATAAAGTTAATGGTGATATAAAGGAAGAATGTTGATCGTGAGAGCGGAGATGGTGGTGCTGAAAGTGAAGGAGATATAAGGAGAACTTTGGTAGGGGTATGTGGAAGTGGAGACAAGAGTGTAGTGGTAGTGAGTGATAGTGGTAACAGAAGGCAGCAATGATGGTGAGTGGCAGTGGTAACAGAAGAGGGTAGTGGGGGTGAACGGCAATAGTAACAGAAGAAGGTGGTGGTGATAAGTGGAACTGGAAACAGAACAGGGTACTGGTGGTGCGTGATAGTGTTAACAGAAGAGGGTAGTGGTGGTGAGTTGTAGTGGTGAGAGAAGAGGGTACTGGTGGTGAGTGGTAGTGGCGAGAGAAGAGGGGAGTGGTGGTGAGTGGTAGTGGTGAGAGAAGAGGGTAGTGGTGAGGGAAGGAGATAGTGGTGGTGAGTGGTAATGGTGAGAGAAGAGGGTAGTGGTGGAAGAGAAGTTGGTAAGTCTCCAGCCAAAAACACTGGCATCATCTTGCAACAAATGCGGCAGCAAAAACTGTAAACAAGAATTATGTTTCTTAAAACCCTGCTACCCACCTGCACAAAAATAGTATACTTATTATAACTGAAAAATGTGTGAGAAACACCTAAAAGAGCAAGAGATTTCATTACAGACGCTTCGAAACCCTTCCCTTCTAACCTATAATTTCATTACAACTTCAACACAGCCTCCAGTCTAACTCATCCTAATTTCCTTCACAACTTCAACAAGGGTCTCCTCTTTTCTCAATCAATACGCATTCTCAGTTCCACTACAGCCTCATTCCTCATCATGTGACATGTGTGCGCCGATGTCTATCGCAGTTTCATTAGCTATCTATTGTTTGTATTAACCCGTTGACTGGCCTCCTGCGCCGTATTTTTTTTTCTACCAGAGAATTTATTCGCCTTTTCAAAGACCTTTGGTAATCAAGTTCTTAACATCACTGCACCCCAAGTGTGGCCATTACTGACACCACACTGATGCCTGGCCAACACTGCAGGTACAATTAAATGGCCAACATAATGATAAAACACGGATGCGAGGAAAGAGTGAATAATAAAGGTAGTGTAAATGTATACAAACAGGAGGAAAGTAATCAAGACAAGGAAGTGGACTGGTACTCAGATGAGAGGAAAGAGTGATCAAGAGGAAGGGGAGTAAGGGTACACAGATGAGAGGAAAGAGTGATAAAGAGGAGGAGGAGCGAGGGTACACAGATGAGAGGAAAGAATGATCAAGAGGAGGAGGAGTAAGTGTACACAGATGAGAGGAAAGAATGATCAAGAGAAGGACGAGTAAGGATACACGGTTGAGAGGAAAGAATGATCAAGAGGAGGAGGAGTAAGGGTTCACGGTTGAGAGGAAAGAGTAAGAGAAGGAAGTAAAAGAGTACACAGTTAAGAGGAAAGAGCGATCAAGAAGAGGAGGAGTAAGGGTACACGGAGGAGAGGAAAGAGTGAGTAAGAGAAGGAAGTGAAATGATACACAGATGAGAGGAATGAGTGAATACGAGGAGGAGGAGGAGTAAGGGTACAGAGATGAGAGTAAACAGTTATCAGGAGGGGGAGGAGGAGGAGTGCACGGAAGAGAGGAAGAGAAGAAAGAGGAAGCAGCAGTAAAACAACGGCATTTACTTACTGTAGAGGACTATGGCTACCTTTCTGTTTACCTACCTACCTACCTATCTATGTATGTATCTACAACTATATATCTATATCTATATATATCTATCTATCTATCTATCTATATATATATATATATATATATATATATATATATATATATATATATATATATATATATATATATATATAATATATATATAACCCTAATGAGCTAGGACACTAAACCCCCTCAACGTAGGCCCCTTCTTACTTGACACACGTAACCCAGCGTTCCTTCCACGGCCTGATTAATTTCTCAGAGCCTGTTTTCGGTGTCTCCTGCAGGTGCTTCGTCGCATTCATGATCTCTTCTCTCGGGCGAACGTTGCTCATGACCTGTTGGCGTGTGCAAATCGCAATCCAGACTTTCTGGAGACTGTTATCATTGGAGATGAGACATGGGTGTACGGGTACGACCCAGAAACCAAATCACAGCCGTCCCAGTGGAAGCACGAAGGGTCGCCTCGGCCAAAAAACGTACGACAGTTACCAAATTTTGCCCATTTTCAAGTAAAATGACCTTCAAAAATTACCCTTGACCTTGAAAATAATTTTAAAGGAAAATTTTCATCTAAAATAGATTCCCTGCGTCTAAAAAATTGAAATTTATATATCATACAATTATTTAGTTCAAATGGAGTTGAGATATGACATTCATTTTTTTCGGTTGGCCATATTGGATTTTGGGCAAGCAGGTCACCAAAGGTAGACCCCCAACTTGCTTGTGATGTTTTTTTCGAATCCTGATGCTCATACCTAACAGCATGCCAAATTGCAAAAATTGGCACGAAGTGCACAACTGTTCACAATTATGGCATATTCCCTCCCCACTATTATGTGCCTTTATCAACATTTTTAGCCAAGTGGAGGAAAGGAATTACACTTCAAATTTCTTCCACTCAGTACCGCTCATTTACTGGAGGTCCTGCAAACACGAGTAGGCTAAGAATATTCAGAAACGATATATGTATCGACGGAAGTTAAGAAAGGACTGAGGCAGGTCAGGGGCTGAGGAACGGGTCACCGACTCTATATCAAGTGTGGCAATTTCAGCTCAAGTTATGCAATTGTGATCCACTTATAGTTAGTTATCCCGTAATTCCTCCCTCCTCCTGCCCTGCCTCAGCGGAGAACAGGAGGACTGGGGGGTGTACAGGGGAAGGACGTGGAATAGGAGTGAAAGTTATAATAAGAGAATTTACAGAATGGCGGATACTAACGGACCTGAAGGCGCAAAGGAAAGTTTCCTGTCTACAGACATTAAAAAAAAATAAATAAATGGGTTACACGACCAGAAAAATACGGATAGCTCACAGTCCTCTGTATCAATCTCCCTGACATGTCACTACTTCGGTGCTAATATCCACTGTCAAAGGATTACAAGGACAGGCATACACCAACATACCGATTGGTCCTTTCAAAGCCGTTTGTTTTAGGGAAGGTTGTAATTGATGTAATTATTCAAACAGTCAAAGATAAGTATAGGATACGAGAGTTAATGAACCCCTCCCCTCTCCTCGCAAACCTACCAACCTTCCCTTCCTTGCCCCAGCACCCATCAAAAATAAGTCACACATCCATCCACTTACCTTTCAAGCATCATAAATTCTTGGTTCCATCAAACAGTTCAAACGACCCCATACAAGACTGAGCTTCCTAATACCAATGTGATAAAGGAATTGTTGAGACTGCTTGGATAATACCTTCAGTCCAACGACGTACATTGAGTTTTGTTCCTCTTGCTGCCAGCTGAGCATATCAAGCATTAGAATAGATGGTTCGAAACACCTGCATTATTACAGGTCCTTTCTAACTTCAGTAAGAACGTCTGGTGATTGCCTGAGTAGAATAATAGAAATATATACGTCATATTACTGAAGAGGTTAAAAGGAGGGTGGATCCTTAGTCATGTGAATCTCTGGATATAATTCATCCATTCGTTTTTATTCATCGTTATTTCCTTTTTCTTCATCCACTTCTTTATCTCTCTTACTCTTACAAATTACCTTACATTCCCGACCTTCCTTGCTTCTTGACCTCCCTGGCCCCACAGGAGGACGAGACTGGAAAGTTCGCTCACGACACACTCACCTGGAACAAAGAAAGGACAAGTTATAACACACTGACAGACTGAGAATGAGATGTGTGAAACGTAAGCAGTAACAGACAGCGAGTTATATGTGTGGGATGAAAAAGGCGCTGACAGAGAGCAAGTTTATTGTGTGGGAATAAAGAAAGCAATGATAGGGAGCAAGCAAATTATACGAGATGAAATAAAGCAGTGCCGAAGTGAGAAACGACAATGTGTGATAAATTAAAGTACTTCTAGAGAACGAAGGAAATATGTGAGATGTAATAAAGCACTGTAAGAAAGGAAAACGAAAATGTGATGTAAGTACCTTCAGAGAGCATGAGAAATACGTGAAATGCAGGAAAACACTGATTAAGAACAAAGGAAATAAATGAGATAGAATAAAACATTAATAAAAAGCATGGGAAATACTGGAGATGAAATATAGCACTGCTAGAGAGAAAGAAAAATGTGAGGTGATATAAAGCACTGCTAGAGAGAAAGAAAAATGTGAGGTGATATAAAGCACTGCTAGAGAGAAAGAAAAATGTGAGGTGATATAAAGCACTGCTAGAGAGAAAGAAAAATGTGAGGTGATATAAAGCACTTCTAGATAGGAAGGGAAATATGTGAGATGCAATAATGAACCGCCAGAAAGCAAAGGTAAAAAGTCTATTTATTTATCCATCTACTGTATTGACAGATGTCTTAATTTCATATGGGGTGGTCACAAACAAATCGCCTCCATGTCGCTCTGTCCTCTGACATTTGGCTGCTCTCCCTCCAACTCAACCCCCTCCCTCATATATCTCTTCATTCCATCCCTCCATCTCATTTTTTGTCTCTCCCTTCTCCTCCCGCCCTTTACACATTCCACTAACAAAAGGCGAGGGAAATCTCTGAGATGGAATGAAGCATCGATAGAATGCAAAGACAAAAAAGATGAAACAAAACTGTAATAGAGTAGATGTAGGGTTAATACAGTATGAGATCAAACAGACCCTTGACAGAAAGCAAGGGAAAGATGTGAGATGTATTAGTAGCCTGTCCCAGGTATTAGTGGGAAAGAGGGTTGGGACGACGGCGGCGATATGCGTGTGTGTGTGTGTGTGTGTGTGTGTGTGTGTGTGTGTGTGTGTGTGTGTAAAATCTACATACTGTACTGAACTATATAAAATTACCATCATCGGTCACTTTATAAACACTGTTTTTGTTCTCCTCCAGACCCTCACGATGATACGTTAATATTTCTGTTAACTGCAAGTATACGGCCAAACACTTAACTTTTCTTTAACATTAACACTTAAGAAATGAATGTTACTGTGTGCAGCAGCCACTGACAGCGGATGAGGAGTGGCGCCTCATGCAGTGCGGCTGACAAAGTGCCAATGCTGCTGCTGCTGCTGCTACTCATATGGTCTGCGAGACATAGTCTATGGAACCTGTCACCCACGTTTAGCTTTTCATTCATTACGAGTGGAGAGAGATGTGCCAGAGAGTGTGAAGGGTCATGAGATCCAAGCTTTGTAAAGGTGTGTCCAGTACTTCCCATGTGATTGTGCCCCTACTTTGGCGGATTACCTGCTCTCTCTCTCTCTCTCTCTCTCTCTCTCTCTCTCTCTCTCCTGAAACGAGGAAAAAAAAGGAAAGCATGGAGTAAATGGATGAGGAGGAACGTGCGATGAAAAGCGAGGAAAGGAAAAGAACGAAAGTGGCTGAAATGAAGGGCAATGCGGCTGCATGACATATGAAAGGGATAAGAGGGAGGGAAGGTACAAAGTGTGAAAAAAGGAAGGAGCTAAGTTTGGTGATATAAATACTGGAAGGGACAGGAGTGCGCGAATGAATAGAGGAAAAGCCACAAGGAGGGAGAATAGTAATCCCTTTGGTATACTGACATCCTTGCTATACCCTGAATCTACCTGATGGTCTAATTCAGGATATGATGGCACCCCTCGTAAGAAAAAAGTTGGAATCAGCTTGTAAAACCCTGTAATAAATAAGAGGTTTTCTGTGTTTTATCTTTGTTGTTGTCGGATCTTATTTACTGGCAGCTTAGAGCAGAGGAGTCTTATAATTAGCTGTAAACAATAATATAAGGATAAAGAAGAACTCCATGGGAGAAGAGGCTGAAGAGAAGTGGGTACAGAAGAAGGGAGAAAGTAAAGCAAAGCAGGAAAGCACATGCGATAAAATGATAAAAAGAAGAGGGAATGAATATAAAAGGATATGTGAGCCAAGATGGGAGTCAATATGATGAACGGTGGGGAATCATGGAAGTAAAAAAAAAAAATGGAGAGAAAATATTTTTATGCACGATACAATGATGGGAGAGAAGAGAGAGAATACAAGTAATGAAATAGTTTTAAATAAACTGCAGATGACGAAATCAGAATGGAATTGAAGAGAGAAGAGGAAAATCAAGGATAAAACAGGATATAGGGACTAAAGAAAGGAGGAAGAAATAGGTATAAATGGATAAAGAGGTATTAAAATGCAGAAAAGAAATATGACGAACTACGATCACCAACAAGGCCAGGCCAGGACACAGAGGGAGGTGAAGGGATGGTCTGGATCAGGTGGAAATCAGCGTGATCTGAAAACGTCCTGTCATCAGTGAAGGGAGGAACAAACCGATTGATTGAAGAGAGACGGGTAAACAAGGGACAAAGGTGTGTGTGTGTGTGTGTGTGTGTGTGGGGGGGAGAGAGAGAGAGAGAGAGAGAGAGAGAGAGAGAGAGAGAGAGAGAGAGAGAGAGAGAGAGAGAGAGAGACAGACAGACAGAATAAAAAAATGAAAGAGGCAAGAGAAAGAGGAGAACAATTCAGCCAAAGAATGGTTGGGGACGTGATCGGAGGAGATTCACTATCAGAAAATTTATAACAGTGGCATTTTCACTAATTCCTTACTCACTCTCCGTCTGCGTGCCCATCTGTATGTTCCGTGCACACACACACACACACACACACACACACACACACACACACACACACACACACACACAGTGCCCAGTCTGAGAGTGAAGGTTTCATCATCATGCTAACACACTCTTATCAGCAAATTTAATGAGAAGGATCCATCAGTAAGAACATAAAGACAGAAAAGTAGAAACCTAGGGGTGGGTTAGCAATTAACAGCGGCTACAGAACGACCAGAAGGGAAGCTAGAGATGAAGGCACAGATAGAAGGATAGAAACCGTAAGAGGGCAGTTTGGAAATTAAAGATTTATGCCAGACTCGATCGAAAACCTTTGAGAAGTCAAGTGCAATGGCAAAGCTTTCGCCAAAGTCCCAAAAGGAGGACGACCAAGAGTCTGAAAGGTAGGTGTGAATCGCCAGTGGAGCGTCCCTGACGGAACCCATACTGACGATCAGAAAGAAGGTTGTAATAGGAAAGATGCTTTAACATTTTTCTATTAAGAATTGACTAGAAAACTTTTGAGATACAGGATGTTAAAACAATTGGACGATAGTTAGAGGGTTGGGAATGGTCACCCTTCTTTGAGACTGGCTGAATGAGAGTAAACTTCCAGCAAAAAAAAAAGATACAAGTTGATAGACAAAGGCAAAAGAGTTTGCCTAGGCAGTGTGTAGGCACAGAAGCATAGTGCTTGAGAACAACAGGAGGGACTCCATCAAGCCCATATGCCTTGTTAGTACTGAGGCCAGTGATGGCAGAATATACATCAGCTGAAGAAATCATAATGTCAGCCATGAGGAAGTCTGAGGAGGGAAGTGATGGAGGAACAGAACCGGAATCGTCTAAGGTGGAATTGAAGGAGAAAGTCTGTGCGAAGAGTTCTGCTATATCAGTAGAAGAAATAATTACAGAGCCATCAGAGTAGAAAAGAGGAGGGAAGGATGATGAGGTAAAGTTGTTAGAAAGGCTTTTGGCAAGGTGCTAGAAGGAGCGGGAAGAATTCGAGTTGGAGAGTTGAGAGCATTTAGCATGGATGAAATTATTTTTAGCAGAGCGAAGGACAGACATAGCACGATTCCGGGCAGAAACGTATAAAATATGTGATTCAAGGGTGGGTTGGCTCTGGTACTTTTTATAGGCCCTCTCTTTGTTGCGGACAGCATTAGAACAAGTGTGATTAAACCAAGGCTTTCTTGCATTAGTCAAAGGATATGAGAAAGGAATGTATGCTTCCATGCCCGAGAGAATGACCTCCGTAATGCGCAGGGCACACTCAGATGGCTCCCGGCCATGAAAGCAATAATCATTCCAGGGAAAATCAAAGAAGTACTGCCTGAGGGCCTCCCAATCTGCAGCCCCAAAATGCCACAGACGACGTTTCTTCGGAGGGTCCACAGGCCGTACCGGAGCGATAGGACAGGTTAAGGTGATAAGGTTGTGATCGGAGGAGCACAAAGGAGAGAAAAGATTAACAGTGTAAGCAGAAGGATTAGTTGTAAGGAAGAGGTAAATTATGTTGGAGCTCTCTCCAAGGTGCTCAGTTAAAAGGTGCAGCATGAGGTGATCGTTAATTCTGCTGGACTATAGTCCGCTGTGCTCGATGTGTATCACTGATGTGTGATGAAGTATTCCTAGTTTAATAACAGAAAAATATTCCTAGCTAAGTGCTGTTCCGTGTTGTCCTCTTTTACGACATGGCATCTCGTTTTCATGTAGGTTACAGGAATAACAGACACGTAAATATCCGCTTGTGTCTTCTCTAGTCTTCTATACAAACATATGTATGGGCTTCATGTGCACGTATGTGTGGTTGTGTATATTTGATACCGTATGTATATATACCTGAATATGTATGTGCGTGTGGGTGAGTGTGACCCAAAGACTCAGTCAGGTAACTGATGGATAATTCAGCAAAAATAAGTGAGATTAGCAAAATGTAAAGTTGTGAGGTACTGTACATGTATGATGAGGAATTGTATCATATGTATACATTAATACACATATACATATATACAAGTTCATGAATGTGTACATATTCAGTTTGGAGACAATATACTGAGGTACACACACACACACACACAAGACGGCCAGAACATTTTCATTAAGCAAGAGTGAGGATGTAGGCGACGGTCTCCAGTTTCAAACAAATACGAGTATTACGGTACTTCCAATTTCCAACTTGAAGATAAAAAAATCTTTTTTTTTTTTTTTTTTTTTTGCGGCGTTTTTGAAGTTTCCATAAAACATCCGTAATCCGATTCATTAAACCACTCATGGCGGCGACGGTGTGGGTGAAATGTAAAAGCGAGATGAACTGAGTAGCAGAGAGGGCAGACTAGGTGAGGGAAGGAGGGCAGACAAGAGTGGTGGTGTGGGATGGAGGGCAGACACCAGTGGTGGTGAGGGAAGGAGGACAAACAAGAGTGGTGGTGTGGGATGGAGGGCAGACACGAGTGGTGGTGAGGGAAGGATGGCAGACAAGAGTGGTGGTGCGGGAGGGAGGGCAGACAAGAGTGGTGGTGAGGGAAGGAGGGCAGACAAGAGTGGTGGTGTGGGAGGGAGGGCAGACAATAGTGGTGGTGAGGGAAGGAGGGCAGACAAGAGTGGTGGTGTGGGAGTGAGGGCGGACAAGATTGGTATTGGGACTGCGGACAGACACTGTCTCACCACCACCATGCTACCTCACCCACACCACACTGCCTCACCCACACCACACTGCCTCACTTACTCCACATTACCTTACCCACAACACACTGCAATATCAATCCTAGTGTGCATCAATTTCCAGTTTCCAAGCATAAGATATATCTCTGACATACCCTAACAGTCTCTATCTTATCCACAAAGTATTCACAGATCTCACACGATGGCAACAACAGAGGGGGTGCAATGACAAACTTCAAACATTGTCTTCGCAGCCAACCTTCTCCTCCCCTGCCAGGCCCACACATCGCGTCAGCCCCTCCTGTCCACCACCATCAGTCTGTAGGCTACCCAGTATCCTAGCAATATACACACACAACTCTCTCCCCCACACATCCAGTAACGATCCTTCCCTTCCCCACCACACTCACTTCCCTCTTCACTAGCCACAGCTCATCTTTCCAGTTATCTTCACACTTCTCTACTCTCATTCATTCCCTCCCCTCCCTCGTCCAGAACACATGCAGATCTCACTCCTCCCTCACCCATCAACACAGTACCCTCTGTCCAAAGCACTGTGTGATAATATGGGGTTCAGAGTTATGGCAAAGCATTTACACTGTTGTAACGATACACAGCCAACACGTGTTTGGGTCAACATGTCCTTCACTGACTGGGAATCAATTACACAGACACAAGGCAGTATTTTGCTGGGCTTATGGGGCTTTCTAACATCTTACTGATTACTGTTGCATGCTATATCTCTGTACTACTTTTCGCCTTTTTTAACCGTATTAATAATTTGCCCGCATACAGACGAAAAAAGATTACAAGTGTACACTCCAAATTGTTGACGGTCATTTATGGAACGCATGAGGTTACTGCGTATGGAAATAGAGAGAGAGAGAGAGAGAGAGAGAGAGGGAGGGGGGGGGGTAATAAAAGACTGTAAAGTCAAGGAAAACGTGTGACAGAAAACAGAGAAGGGAGACAAGGAGTGAAGGAGGAAAGAGGAGGCAGAAGTCAACAAAGAAACAAGATGCTGAAAACATGCGAAGGAAGCACGAAGGAATATCAAACCAAGGATACTGATACTCGCGGAGAAAGAACAAATTAATCTAAAGATAAAGATGCGAAATAAAAAAGTGATACATGTAAGATTGTGCAAAGCCAATGACGCTGGTTACATTCAGCAATGATATGTTGACTATGAGAATGAAAAAACAAACAATGAGGAAGAGGAGACAGTTTCTTTTAGTCCTCTGTGTACTTTGTGATGGCAGTACGAGACTGAGCTTATGGTATCTGGGTCATAATGATGTAAATACCAACTCATAATCGTACCTCTCACACCACAATGAATTTCCCATACTTCCTCACCAATATAACCCTGGCAGCAATTGTTGTGGCAGCCAGAACACGTCACTGAATTATAATAATCACAATTAACAATTTCTGTACGAGCTACCTCCATGCTTGGTCACGCCTTTTTCAAGCTGCTGGGGTCAAATACAGACTTCGTTAATGCTTTCACTACAAAGAATTCTCTCCTGCAATAAATTTGTCTGAATGCAGCAAGAAAGAAAAACTGAAGAAGTCAAAGACCTAAGGGCAAAGCAGGGATCCCGAGGCCACAGTCTTTGTACCGTATCTTGCTGCAGCATGATGGCCATTTTAGCGGACAATACAAAACAGGACCTAAGGTGTAACTCAGGGGGATGTGGTGTGTGAGACAGGAGCATAGGATGTATGAGGCAGAAGAGTGTGGCGTGTGAAAAAAGGGGGTGAGGGGTGTGAGGAAGGGGGTGTGGGTTATGGGGCGTGAGACAGGGGTGTGTGGGGTGTGAGGCAGGGTGTGTGTGAAGTGTGAGGCTGGAGGGTGTGAGGTGTGAGGCATACTAAGTAGGATTTGTATCGGAGGGCAGGTATCAGTTCCCAGGGGATAACAAGATGAAACACGAAAGGGCAGAAGCAGGTGTGGGCTGAGCTGCGAGTAGGTGGGCTGGGAGAATGGTGGGTGAGGGTGGCCTGAGTGGAAGGAGGGAGTGGATGAGCTGAGGGGACCATGGAAATGGATGGAGTGGGAAGATGATGGGAATGGTTGAGCAGTGGAAGTGGTGGCAGTGGGTGGGTTGTGTGGAAAGTGGGAGAGGGAGTGTTGTGTGAAGAGTATGAAGTGGGTGGAAGGTGACTGGGTGGAGAGAGGGAGTGGGTGGCTAGATGGAAGGTGTGCATGTATAGGTTAGGTGGAAACTGAGAGGGGGTGGACTAGGCAGATAGTGAGAGTTAGTGGGGTAGGTGGAGGGTGGGAATGGGTGGGTTTGGAGGAGGGTGGGTGTGGTTGGGCTTGGTGGATGGTGAGTGTGTGGGCTGTGTAGAAGATGGGGGAGGGTGGGTTGGGTGGCAATTTGGTATTGGGTGAACTAGGAACAGGATCTGATCGAGTAAACTACAAGCGGACGGCAGTGATGAAGGTGGGACGGGACTCAGGAACAGAGCCTAACGGAAGATGTGTGAAAGTGTGGTGAGTGGAAAGAAAACTGCGATAAATCTTGGACAAAAAGAACGATGCAGAAAGAATGGAGAGAAGGACGCGAGTCGTGATGGAGGGGAAAGAGAGAGAATAAATTACAAGACACCGTATCATTAAGACAGGATGGAAGGTACTGAAGCATAAGGAAATCTACAAGGCTCTGACAGACATTATTTGTAGGATTCAGCAAAACAAAGGGAGTGAGAGAGAGAAATGAGTTTAGGCAACGCTGTGAGCTACTTACAAACATATGTATAATACCAAAATACATGGATAAACTCTGAGAACATTTTCACTTTGCAAAACTGAGGCTGGAGGTGGCATGCCTTCACACTGACAGCCATTCTAGACACTGATCACGCAGTGACAGTGGTGTTGGAAGTATCCTGGCGACGCCGCTGGCAAGCTGAGTGAGTAAGGCTGACACATATCCCTCCATAACATCCCTCACCTTGCCTTCTCTTATTCTGCTTACACCCTCCCCCACCCACACATCTCTCCTTCACGGCCCACAGCTTATCCTGTCCTACATTCCTCAAGACCTTCCCCACCTACACATCCCTCCTTCACCGCCGTTACCTTCTATTTTATCCTACATTCCTCAAACTCTTCCCCACCTACACATCCCTCCTTCACCGCCGCTATCCTCTATTCTGCCCTGCTCATACCCTCCCCCTCCCACGCATCCCTCCTTCACCGCCTTCACCCTCTATCCTGCCCTGCTAACATCCTCCTTCACGCACTCATCCCTTCTTCACAGCCCTCGCCCTCTGTCCTGCCCTGCTCACACCAGAAAGCAAAGAGGGATGTGGTTCTGAAACAATTAAGCTGCAGGAGGGTATTCTTAACAATGGTTGGAAGGAGAATCATTAGCGGATTAAGGATAATTGAGATGCTGCGGCTGGACACAGTGCAAGACTGCAGTAAGATGACAAGAGAGAGAGAGAGAGAGAGAGAGAGAGAGAGAGAGTGTGTGAATGGGCGTGTATGTGGAGAATGGAAAGGAAAGGAAAGGAAGAGCTAATGACATGAGGTTGGAGAGAGGATAGGATCTGTATAAAGGTGAGGGGAAAGGGGGAAGGAAGACCAGAACAGGAGTGCAGGGGATGGATGTGTATGGAGATGAGAGGATAAAATACAGAAGAGGAGGGGTAGAGAAGAGACAAGCAGGGAAGTGGGATGGCAACCTATGTGCGGTGAGGAGGGTAAGGTGGCGATGAGTGGCAATAGTAAGAGAAGAGGGTAGTGGTTGTGATGAAACACCAGGTACGAGGTTGAGTTGTTTTTGGAACTCCGTGCTCATGTCACTGTGAACCCAGTGAACTGCAGGAAACTGACGACTTCAACTGGTCGCTGACGGAGGTTATTTGTTGTGCTGAAGGACTCTCTGGGTTGTGATACTGAGGAGGGTGTGGTGAGTAAGTGTGATGTGGTGAGGGTGCACTAGAATGTGGGCAAAATAGATTGTTTGTAAACTGCATTTGGTGCTGGTATTGTAGTGGGGAAGGGTGATGGCAGCATCGTAGTCTGGTTAGGTGTTCTCGTGTCTCTCTAGATAGGGAAGTTTGAGAGGCATATGTATGGTGGTGGTTTTTGAAAGATACTGTTTAGCTGAAGATGTTGGATGGCTGTGGGGGGCTGGGTGTTTATATAATAGACGAGTTGTCGAGTCTGGGTAAACATGGTCAGTGCACTCTGCCATGTACTTCAAAACTTACGGTATATGTATCTTTTAATTTAATTTATCATTTGCACTGAACAAGACGTGATAACTTTAATTCTTTGCGGCTGGAGGGAAGGAGCCACCATGTTGGCGATGACGTCAGCATTCACACTGCAGACGACGTTCCAATCCATCACACAATACTTTACTAGTAATAGAGATGATAGTTGTACCTACATGGCCACCGTAGATCCAAACTACACCCTTCAGGTATGTTGTGAAGGAATATTTTTCATGGTGTAAATGGGTCGTACCTGTTAGGTAAATTGTGGTGAAATCGACCAGAAGTAGCTCACAGCTACACCATTCCCGAGCGGTGCTTGTACCTCATGAGGTGGGAAGTGCTAAATGTATGCCGTACAGTATCAGTTGTGAGTTTATGATGGTATTATGCTCATATTTAATATTTGACCTCTTCATTATTAGTTTTCTGAAGAAAAAAAAAAACGGTTTCAGTGACTCAACTACAGTACTTCAGGGGAGTGTGACGAAACACCGAATCGGCGGTCATTTACCGAATCAACACCGAATTGGCACTTTTTAATTTACCTGGTAAGTGTTATAGATTTTATCACCATAGAGGTTCATACTCACCTAATTATTCGAAATCTGGTCAAATTTTTGTATTTAATTTTGCCTTTTAAAAAATCCGGATTCACAGCGATAACGGGCTAAAATTAGCGGAAGTGTTTCTCCTTTATCTCAACAGCTTGCCTTGGCAGACTTCTGCTTGTATAAATATTAATTTAACATACAAATGCATTTATTTGCACTTTAAATCAGTATCTGTGCAAAACAGAAGTCTGTCAAGGCATGTTGGCGATCTAAAGTAGAAATGCCCGCTAACCTTAGCACGTTTTCGCTCCGACTCCTAATATTCTATTAATAATTACATAAAGCATAGTTTTTTTTACTGAATTTCAGATAATTAGGTGTATATGAACATATATGGTGATGAATATAATATTTTCACAACAGTAAAGACTGCATTCCAGTACTGGGAACTTCCGACGAGCAGCCAGCCACCACTGCTTTCGTTTATTGTTATTGGCTAGTATACAAAGGAATAATTTCCCTACTGTGCTTTTGACAGTGCACTTACACATTGGAACGAAACATTAGCAATTATTCCTCTTGTCACTGGTCATTCTTAGAGGTCAGAAATAAGCACAGTGTATCCTGGCTAAACGTTAACAAAGCAGACTACAGTATGCTGCCTCAGTGTGAGTAGTGACGTCACGACCAATCACAGGCCGTTTCAGTGTCACGTGATTTTTCGGCTGTTTTATCTATTATTTTTTCATGTTTCTGCACATTTTTATTGGAAATAATGGTTGACATAGTTATTTTCTGAGTATCTTTTACCCATACAAGCAGCTAACTTCAAAAAAATTTTGACCGGAAACTCGTCTATTATGTACTTAAGAACTATAGAGTAGACGAGGGTGCATGCTGTTGAAATAATCTGTATAGTGATTTTTTTTTTCTTTCTGGATGTGGCTGATCCAATATTAAGCTACACAGGTGGGATGAGGGTTGACATGAAAGACAGTGCCTCTCATATTCATGACATGTTCGATTGGAATTTTTTTTCTTGATGTAAATGATATACTGTTGTGATTTGGGTGCATCCTATTATTATTCTGAAGACCCTGCTTTGTGTTTCTTGAAGCCTATCCGTGTTTGTGCTGGTTTGTGTGTATGCTGGGGCCAAGCATGGGTTAGTATAGTTTATGGCTGTTCTAAATAATTATTCAAGGATTCTTTCTCCATAAGTAGTGCTTGTGAATACCTTCAAGGCATCGAGTTCAGCAAAGCAAACAGTAATACTAAGGAAAGTAAACAGCAGTAGACCTAATGGTCCTTTCTGGGCTGTAAACCCAATGGTCCTTTTGGGGTATTCATCATCTATCTATCTATCTACAGCGAGACGCCATAATTCCATAAGGGGTGGCCGTTGGTCTTTGAGTTAGTTGTTTTACGAGGAGGGGCACTAACCCTCCACCAACCCACTTGCTCACACGTAGGTATTCATCGTAGTTTACATAGTTACACACAAACTGTCCCGTGACCAGCAAATGGGACAGTGACCGAGCCCTACAGAGAAATTAGGTTAAAGACGACCTGTTCAACACTACTGCACTAGCAGGCACATCTACTATCCTGCAGTACCACGTCTCTTCTCTTCCTACTGCTTATTTTTATTCAACTTTGAAGCGTATGAGAAGCACACACAAACAAATCATTAGCAACAACCGTTTAACTGATTTCCTATGTTTACACTGCACAGGGTGGTGAGATCTTGAGTTACTTTCTCTGACAGCTGGGGAAAGGAATTAAAGGGAAAAGAAAGTTTCGGGTACGAGTGAGTGTTCGCAATACAACTGTTGTTGCGCCATGGAGCCACAACACTTTTCCTCCAATATATAGACCTTGGGTCTGAAAGCCACGCTCCTAACCAGTACGTGTATATACGACTTTACGAAACACAGAGGAAATGTGGATATTGTTCTTCCTCCCTCTTCACAAACAGAAAATGGAGAAAAAAAAAAGACGGTAAATTAGCCACAGCATAATGGACAGCTACAAGCTGGGAGTGGGGCTAGATTACAGTGAAAGTGACTGTGGTAGTGGTGGAGGAGGTTGTGCGGTGTTGCTTGTGGTGCCGAGTAGCCCATCTGTTGAGGTGCTGACCAATAATGTACAGTAGGTTTAGGCCTGACTCTATTATGAAATTAGTAATGGTGGGGCGGTACAAAGACCAGAGCAGCAGTGACATTGATGGAGGTGAAAGGGGGAAAGAGAGAGACTGACAGTGACGGCGGAGAAGGTAGGGAAAGAGGAGGCAGATGATGGTTGTTATGGTTCTAATATGAAGGATTTAATATGTATGTGGTGGTGAGGATGGTTTCTACTTTGGAGGAGGAGGTGATGTAGATTGGTGACAGTAGTCTTACCCACTTCATTACAATGAAATGGGGAAGCAGGGGTGAGGTGGTGAGGCAGGGATGAGTCTAGGAGGCAGGGATGAGGTGGAGGGGAAGGGGTGAGGTGAGGAGGCAGGAAGCTTGGGTTTCTGTAGTAAGAGGGACTGTACCAGAAGACTAGGGGGACAATATAGAGAAAACAGTTGTGGAAAGATTACAACATAAAAAAGTAGAGGGAGGGAAGGGCGCCACAAGACACAGAGGACAACAGAGAAAAAAACAGCTCTTCAAAGATAACAGTACGAATCATATGAGATTATGAATGAAAGGGTTCCCCAGTCCTTGATTTCCAAGACTTTTGTTACAAGAAAAATATTAAAGAGCGGAGAGGGAGATAAAAGAAATTGGGGAAAAGGAGTGAGAAGCTGGTCTGACTGCAGGAAACAAGAGAAAGGATATGTATCAAGACGATGATAATGGAGGAAAAGGGTGAATGAGGACTGAAGGAAAAAGAACGTAAGACAGTAAGGCAGCAGGAAGAAAATTAGGTGACTAACAAGGTAAATGGCAGAAGAAAATGAGGAAGAACGTGGGACAACCAATTCCATGAGACAGACAGAATGAATTAAAAAGGGCAAATAGCCAAAAGGAGATGGTGCGGTAGTTAACAGAAGGACGGGAGAGACCACTACTGAAAGAAGACACTGATCACGACGGATAAGGAATGCAACAGCGGAGGCTGAGGGGAGGTACTGACGGGACGAAGAGGAGACTCACACAACAACAAAGGGAGGGTCTATAAGGTCAATATAATCCAATAAATGGAGAATTTGTATCCATAACCAACACCGTGAAATCATGTGTCTAATTTGCAAGACTTGAGGGCTGGGGTGAGGTAGGGAGGCAGTCTGATGTAACGTGACGAAGTAGCCTAGATGTACGAGTAATATGGGAAGGCAGGGTACGGCGATAGGGAAGGCAGGGGACGGTGATAGGGAAGACGAGGTGAACTGGAAAGACAGGGGAGAAAACGGGAAGGCAGAGGTAAACTGGTAAGGCAGGGGAAGAAACAGGGAGGCAAACTGGGAAGGCAGGGGAGGAAACAGGGAGGCAAACTGGGAAGGCATGGGAAGATACAGGAAGACAGAGGTAAACTGATAAGGTAGGGAATGATACGGGGAAGCAGAAGTAAACTCTGAAGAAAGAGAAGGAGAGGCAGAGTCAAACTGAGAAATGAGGGGGGGGGGGGCAACAAAAAATGAGAGAGAGAGAGAGAGAGAGAGAGAGAGGGGGGGGGGCAGTGGAATTACTATGTAAAGACATCTTTGCTTCGTCCCCATCTCATTTTCCTCTTCGTTCTCTACCACAGCCTGCCAACCACACTGCTTCACAGGCTGTGATATTATTCCTTTAACACTTTTAATGTGCGAAGTCCTTTCTGTGCTTAATAAATTCGTCTGGTGGTGGAAGAAAATAATTTAGAAAAATGCTCATACTGTGTAAGGGCTGAAGGTTTTTAATGCCCTGAATCACAGAGTTTTTTTTAAAAGATTTAAATATAAATCATGTCATCGTGTTGAAGGGGTAAAGGGTAAAGTTCTCATTGTCGATTTTTAATGGAGCAACATATGATAGACAAAAAAATAAAACATTATTAACTAGGGTTGTGGTTAACAGGAAGAGATATTACCCGAGAGAAGATTACTTACACCATTTGCCTTGCTTGCTTTTCAGCATGCAGATGCATCCTACCCACAAAAACCCAGTTTGATGAGGGATTAGGTGGAGAGACTGAAGGGCGGCATGTTTGGTAACGACTGAGGGAGGGAGGCGGCAGGGGTATTATATGGCAACATTAATTAGGCGGAGGGAGGGTGGACGGGATATGGGAGCACTAGTTACACAGAGGAATGATGGATGGGACGCAAGAGGAATAAGGGGTATGATATGACAGCTGAAATGGAAACCTTTATTTAAATCCACCAGATGCCACTGTCTGTAGTTTGGGTCCTTCTGTATTCTTGTCTGAAGCCACAAGATCAGTGGTATCGGGGTCGATTCCCTTTCTGTGATACCCCGGGCCTGGGTTCGACATCTACAGTACAGGCAGTGATCTGCTTGTAGACATCACTTCCCTATGTGTATTTGTACAACATGGGGAAGGGTTAATTCTGGCTGATCACTGTCCCTCGTTTGAGACAGTCTGGTCCTGCAGTGGACCATATACCGGTATGGACTGAGAAAGACAGTAACCTTGTCCAACAGTATTCCATGATTTTGATCCCGGCAGAGATAAGGAGTCAGAAGGCGAACTGGGGTATGTGGGATCTGGGATTCGATTAGAACTATTACTGGGAATATTTTAATTTCATATGACTGTGTTCGAGACACTTCCATAGGAGACAATCACCATGTCATAAAAAGTCCATTAATAATATAATAGTGTGCCAGTTGTGATTATGACATTCCTGGCATATCACAACATTGCCGGTCGGTATTTTGGGGTATCAGTATTGGAGGCTGTGGTCATGTGGCAGAGAAGTGGTCTGCTGACAATGAGGTCTTCATATAAACCAGAGCTGGGACAGGTGACAACTTGCAAACTAAATTTAGTTAAACTTCCTTAACTGGTGCTCTGTAAGAACATTTTTTTTTTCATAAAACACTAGGTCTAGAACTATAACATTAATTCTAAATAAGAGAACAAAGAAGAAAGCGTGGATGAGAGAGATGATGCGGATGAGAGGGAGATACAGTAACGGTAAGCTGGTGATACGAAAGGATGAAGTGGATACGAAAAAGGATGCTGTGGATGATACAGGATGCTATAGACGAGAGAGAGGATGCTGTAGACGAGAGAATGTTGTAGATGAGATTGAGGATGCTGTAGACGAGAGAGAGGATGTCGTAGATGAGATATAGGATGCTGTAGACGAGTGAGAGGATGTTGTAAATGAGAAAGAGGATGATGCAGACGAGTGAGAGGATGTTGTAAATGATAGAGAGAATGCTGTAGACGAGAGAGAGGATGTTGTAGATGAGAGAGAGGATGTTGTAGACGAGAGAGAGGATGTTGTAGATGAGTGAGGATGTTGTAGATGAGAGTGAGGATGTTGTACATGAGTGAGGATGTTGTAGACGAGAGAGAGGATGTTGTAGATGAGTGAGGATGGTGTAGATGAGAGTGAGGATATTGTAGATGAGAGAGGATGTTGTAGATGAGAGAGAGGATGCTGTGGATGAGAGAGGATGCTCTGGATGAAAAAGGATGCTTTGAATGAAAGAGGATGCTGTGGATGAGAGAGAGGATGATGTGGATGACAGGGGATGGTGTGAATGAGAAAGGATGCTTTGAATGAGCCTGAGAATTCTGTGAATGACAAAGGGTATGCTGTGAATGAGAGAAAAGGTGCTGTGGATGAGATGGGGGATGCTGTGGATAAGAGAGAAAATGTTGTAAATGAGATAAATAATGCTGAAAAGGGTGAGAGAGAGAGAGAGAGAGAGAGAGAGAGAGAGAGAGAGAGAGAGAGAGAGGGGGGGGGGGAGAGGGAGAGAGAGAGAGAGAGAGGACACTGTGGATGAAAGGCTCCTGTGGATGAGAGAGAGGATGTAGTGGAATTAGCAACATACAGTGATGCGCCGGGAGCATCGGTGAAATCATGCAGTGAATTACTTCAAGTTAGACGGAAGGAATTGTCTTGAAGTTGTAATGAGGCTTTTCAGAGAGGATGAAGGGGTGAACAGTTAGAGTGGAGACTATCATGAAGTTTGTACCAGTAATGATGTTATCAGTTAGAAAGTTGGGCGCTGAGGAGTCTGTGAAGAAACCGGCACAGAATTAAGAAGATAATAATGGGACACCTGAGTTTATACTGACTTTGGGCCACTTTGGAGTAGATAATGTGCTCCTACCTGCTTTGGACAATATAGTGCTGCAGGCTGAAAGCGCCCCGGAACCCATAAGTCTAACCCCTCCCCTTCCCACCGGGGATGACGATTGGTACTTATAAGGGATTGAAAAGTTTATGAAAGAACCTCTGAAGGTGAAATACAGTGGATAAATAAGTCAAGTGACACGATGTGGTTGGGAGACGATTCCAGACGATTAGATGGTACAATATAAGAAAACAATTTGAAGAAACTGGAATGTTATGGGTATTCGACGATGGGTACGACAGCAGATGGAATTTAATAATAAGTTTACTCTCGGGATCCTACGCCCTCCTTCACACCCCTCATACTTCCCCTCTCACCTCTCAAAGCTCCTCGGTTTGGTGACGGGGTGGATAGTAATGACAGTAATGATAAGGGAATGATTGATGTGATGGTCATATTTATTTTCTATTATTGCTTTATTAAATCGATCAGTCCCATAAACGGTAAAGACGGCGTTGTTTTTCTTGATACATTGCACATGCCACAACTGCAACTATAGCTTCCTCCTAACTATGCGACACTACACTGACAAATAAAATCATGTTTTTTGATGATCACAGTAATTCCTGAAAGTTGTTGGCAGTTGTTATCAAGACTGTTAGGGACAGTGTCCAGCAATGTTACTGTTTTCCCTTGTCTGTTTCAGGATCCTACCCATCCTATTTTTAATAGAGCAAAACAGGGTCATCATGATAAAGATAAATTATTATGAACTTTTCCGACTGCAACATTACCTAAGTTTGGTCAAGGCTTCCAAATTGTACTTCTTCACATCATCAACAAGTTAATGGACAGAAATTAATGCGTCCACTACGTTCAGGAATTGACGAGAAAAATATAGTGTGTCTAGTTTAAAAGGTCGGCAAATTGACAGCGAACTTAAGGCCATCGTTTTTGTTAACTTCATTGTGTGTAACGATAATAAAATGTTGGATAATTACCACCATATGTGATATAACCTTAACTTATGCTTTATAATACAGTGGCATATAATATTTATGAGCACGAATTACAGTAATTACTTTCAACTCATCCTTTTATGAGAAAAGAGGTCAGGATGACGCTCCAGTAGCTCCTTATATTTATAATTCTGATATAAAAAGACGGTCTCAGAACAAGAAGTCCAAAAGTGGCTAAAGCATGGTCAGACTACGACTCATCGGTGAAGTCAAATTCAACATCTGATACACAAAAACAATCAACCGGATACTAAACACATGTATGTCCAGCGATACATACAACACTATGTATAACTAACAATACTGTAACTACACACCTGACGAAGTACAGTATACTCACACACCGGCATTCCCTGAATGCATCCGTCACTGTGGGAGGGAGGGCAGACAAGAGTGATAGTGTGGGAGGGAGGGCAGACAAGAGTGGTGGTGCGGGAGCCAGGGCAGACAAGAGTGGTGGTGTGGGAGGGAGGGCAGACAAGAGTGATGGTGTGGGAGCCAGGGCAGACAAGAGTGATGGTGTGGGAGGGAAGGCAGACAAGAGTGGTGGTGTGGGAGGGAGGGCAGACAAGAGTTGTGGTTTGGGGGGGAGGGCAGACAAGAGCTATGGTGTGGGAGGGAGGGCAGCCAAGAGTGGTGGTGTGGGAGGGAGGGCAGACAAGAGTAGTGGTGTGGGAGGGAGGGCAGACAAGAGTGGTGGTGTGGGAGGGAGGGCAGACAAGAGTGGTGGTGTGGGAGGGAGGGCAGACAAGAGTGGTGGTTTGGGAGGGAGGGCAGACAAGAGTGGTGATGTTGGAGGGAGGGCAGACGAAAGTGGTGGTGTGGGAGGGAGGGCAGACAACAGTGGTGGTGTGGGAGGGACGGCAGACAAGAGTGGTGATGTGGGAGGAGAGGCAGACAAGAGTGGTGATGTGGGAGGAGAGGCAGACAACAGTGGTGATGTGGGAGGAGAGGCAGACAGCAGTGGTGGTGTGGGAGGGAGGGCAGACAAGAGTGGTGATGTGGGAGGAGAGGCAGACAGCAGTGGTGGAGTGAGAGGGGAGCAAGGAAGGAGGTGGTGATTATAGTAAGTTTCTGTAGTAAATGGGCAGCGTTATTAGGTATTTTTATGACAAGTTGGAGCTATGGTGTGTGTGTGTGTGTGTGTGTGTGTGTGTGTGTGTAGGGAAGTGTGTGCGTGCGTGCTTATATGTATTTACAATTGAATGTGTGTGTGTGTGTGTGTGTGTGTGAGAGAGAGAGAGAGAGAGAGAGAGAGAGAGAGAGAGAAAACAACTTGGATAAGAGAATGAATGTATGGGAGATGAAGTGGTAGGCAAAAGGAGCGAATAGAGATTTTGGAAAATAACTGTAAGTTTATGAAAATGAGGTTGAATTGTGGTGTGGCAAGACGAAACAGGACGTAGACTGGAAGGAGGAAAAAAAAGAGAGTAATTAGGGGGAGGGAAGGAGGCGGCTGCCACCTCTTTACTAAGGTGAAAAGCTTTGTGCCATGAAATATTCAGTCAACAGCTGTAAGTTTTGATGACAACACAGATATTCCATTGCCATATACTTACATCCGGTATACAGACAAGTGGTGCACCAGTACATGCTTACCCTGCTGTATTTTTTTTTTTTCATATTCACACCCTTGTTCAACCTCTCCTCGATAATATGTACAAACTCGTGTAATCGCAGTCACTGCCACTCTAACGAGAAGTGTATCATCATACACATGTATTATACCCTCTGCAATCCAGAAACTTTCCCACCCAACTTCATGTACCCAGAAGTGATGGCCGCCTGTTCCATAACAGTATACCGCGAATAAGCATATTCACCAGATTGTAAGATATTACTTACCTATTTTGAATTCCAGAAGAAGGATTTACCCTGTAATAATGTGACGTGTTCACTGAGACGACCAATATATGTGCTGTATACTACTTCTGTATCTTTGCCAAATACTGAAGTTGGATCTGAAGGAGCCTTTGCCAATGAAGTATTGATGAACATGATTGTAACGTGTTCACAAGAAACTACGGCATACAACAAAGGGAGGCTGTCAAACACTGGTGAATACACCGCGTATCCCTGAAGCCAAACAAGAAGTCCCGTCAGTGCAGGCAGACAGTCTCGTTTTTGGTGATACCTTTGCGGGTGAAGCGGCACAACGTTTGGCACAGACTCATAAACGAGTCATTTAGTCAAAACAGGCTATGTATATGTAGTATGCATTATTTGAAGCTAATACACCACACATACTACATCAGGTATGGCTTGCGCTATAACTTCAACAGCATACGTGTAACCATAGTGTGAAGGCTTTAGTTAATTAAACCATCTTGACGGAACCTGACACTTTTAAGTTTCAATGTTACATACATCACTTCACCTTTGCCGTACCGCTGCAACACTCATCGATCTTATTGCAACCTAAATGATATTGCACACCCTACCGTCTCCACCCCACCACCCACATATCTACCTTTCTTCTTCCCACCCTCACATAAAGTATCCCATTCACTCAGCCACCCACCCTTCATACACACACTCTTATACCCCTTACACGTTCCGCAAAAAAAAGTATGTCAGCCAAGAACAGCAGGATACGATCGTCAAGTGCTGATAAGAGGTAAAAGACACACGGATTAATGGTTATGTGGGAGGAGACGAAGTAAAACAAACAAATGTACCGTACAGTGCCAACATATTCACTACTGGACATGAATAATTATATCTCTGCAATGTTACATAAGCAATAAATAATATATTCAAACATACCTAGAGTTGGCCCCTCACTGGCATCCATTCAGTTCTTACCTGCTATGGAGAATGATCTATCTATCTATCTATCTATAGCCCGACGCCCTAATCCCGCAAAGGGTGGCCGCAGACAAAACGCCTCCAAGTCACTCTGTCACCCACCATTTGACTCCCCTCCCCCAACTCACCCCCTCCCTCATATACCTCTCAACTCCATCCCTCCACCTCATCCTCGGTCTACCCCTCCCTCTCCCTCCCTCCACCTCACCTACATACACCCTCTTAGTCAGTCTTTCATTCTCCATCCTCTCCACATGTCCAAACCACCTCAGTGTATTTCTCCTAATCTTTTCAACCACATCCACATCTACCCCACAACGTTCCTTCACTTCTTCATTCGTCAACCTGTCCCTCCATGTCACTCCACATGCTCCTCTCAAGTAACTCATTTCCACTGCTCTCACTCTTGACTTGTTCCCCTCTTGCAAGGTCCACGCCTCGCTTCCAGACGTCAGGGTAGGGATTACAATACCATCACGCAGTGACTTCTTAACTTCCATACTCACCTCCCTATTTCTCATCACTGCTTTCAGTGTGCCAACAACCTTCCTTCCCTGCTGTACCCTTTCACGTACTTCATCCCCCAAAGTTCCATCCTTACTCATCACACTACCCAAGTACTTGAATGCACTCACATTCTCCATATCCTCACCATCCAACCTCACTGCACACTCTGTGACTTCATTCCTCTCAAACACCATAACTTTACTTTTGTTTACATTAACTTTCAGCTTCCTCCTCCTACACACTGTCCCAAATTCATTCACCAAACCTTGCAACTCCCATTCATCTTCACTCAACAATACTGTATCATCAGCAAACAGCAACACCGGAAGCTTCCAAATCTCACCCTCATTCATTAGGGCCACCCCCACATCCACTGCCCTACCTTGTACCTCCTTTACGACCCCATCCATATATATATTAAACAGCCATGGAGACATTACACACCCCTGTTTCAGTCCCACACTGAGATCAAAGAACTCACTCAACTCACCATCCATTCGCACCGTAGCCCTAGCTCCCTCGTACATACTCTTCACAGCACTCAACAATTTCCCCTCCACTCCATATATTCTTAATACCTTCCACATACCTTTCCTATCTATTCTGTCATAAGCTTCCTCCAAGTCCATGAAGGCAGCGTACACTTTCCTTCCCTTCTCTAGATACTTCTCCACTAAACATCTTAGAACAAATATCTGATCTACACACCCTTTTCCCTTCCTAAATCCCCCTTGTTCTTCTCCAACTAGCTCCTCTGTCATATGCCTAACCCTATCAATGAGTATTCTACCATATATTTTACCAGTCACACTAAGAAGGCAAATACCCCTATGGTTACCACATACTTCTCTCTCCCCTTTTCCTTTGTACAGAGGAACAATTATACCTGATACATTCTTTATAACATATACGTTTTTATGACATGGTTAAAGTATATTTTAAATCGAAGAGAAGCAACGGAGAAGACAAACAGCAAATAAGAGAGCACTATTAGACAACAGAGGTGCAGTTGTGGGGCGAGGTGGGGCAGTGGTGGGAGAGGTGAGCCAGTGAAGGCAGAGGTGGGGCAGTGGTGGGAGAGGTGAGCCAGTGAAGGCAGAGGTGAGGCAGTGGGGGTAGAGGTGAGACAGTGGGGGGAGCGGTGGGGCGGTTGGGGGAGATGTGGGGCAGTGGGGGGAATGTGGGGCGGTTGGGAGAGAGGTGGGGCAGTGGGGGGAGAGGTGGGACAGTGGAGGGAGAGGTGGGGCAGTGGGGGGAGAGGTGGGGCAGTGGGGGGAGAGCTGAGCCAGTTGGGGGAGAGGCAGGGGAATGGGGGGAGTGGAGCAGTGGGGGGAGACATAGGGCAGCTGGGGTAGAGATGAGGCAGTGTGGGCAGAAGTGGGGCAGTGGAGGCAGAGGTGGAGCACTGGGGGGAGAGGTGGAGCATTGGGGGGAGAGGTGGAGCAGTGGGGGGAGACATGGGGCAGTTGGGGTAGAGATGAGGCAGTGGAGGGTGAGGTGGAGTATTGGGGGTAGAGGTGGGGCAGTGTGGGCAGAAGTGGGGCATTGGGGGGAGAGGTGCGGCAATGGAGGGAGAGGTGGGACAGCGAGGGGAGAAATAGGGGAATGGAGGGAAAGCGTTGTGGGGGGGAGAGGTCGGGCAGCGGGTGGAGAGGGGCAGCGGGTGGAGAGGTGGGGTAGTGAGTGGAGAGGTGGGGCAGTGGGTGGAGAGATGGGGCAGTGAGGGGGGGCGGGGAACGAGGGATGAATTTTATCAATTGACACAGAAGTAACAAACCAATGCCATGGCTAAGTTTAATGGTCAGTGAATAACTATATTTGATAGGGAAATCCAGCATCCATTCACTCAGCGTAATGGCACCTTCAAGTGTCTCTTCACTGAAAGATAAGTGAACCTACATTGAGTGGTGGCCATATAACATAATGATGCCTGGGTGTTTAGTGGGATAAGGTGCATCAAACGGTTGGATCCTGCAAAAATTGATATCCGAGGGAGAGTTGGGGTTTACTGCTCACAAAATTCCACTCAGGGATAAGCGAGGCTGGCCACCCTTACGTTAAATGTCAGAACCGATTACCCTGCTCCCCGGACAGTTCTACGCTAATACTGGGCAGAATGGATTAAATTAAGACAAAATAACATCATCACCATTAACAACATTGATACTTACGATGGACACAGGTGAGGCATGCTTCAGGCAACTTTACCCTTTCAACTATACTCTCTCTCTCTCTCTCTCTCTCTCTCTCTCTCTCTCTCTCTCTCTCTTTCTTTCTCAGCTATTTTACCCGACCACCAACCCCTTAGCATATACATCAACCTTTTCTATTAACTAAAAAACACAGCTTATGCTGACAAATAATGAATTATAAATAATACAATGTCTATTATCAGGAAACAAAAATATATCTGGAGTCCCTGTAATGGAGCTAGTTAACCTATAGGTTCATTAGTTACAATGATCACGTTGATAGCTCTAACAAGAAAATAAAATATTACAATCAGCCTACGGTACATCAGTCTAGCCATCCCATACCTCTTGTGCTGCCGTCAGTAAAGTCCAGCCAATTTCGCCTCCACCCTCGGAGTTCCCAGCGCTCCAAGAATTCCCGTCCCCGTCACTAGCAGACACCAAAACCTGCCCAACCCCTACCATTTCCCCACCACCACCACCCCAACCACCGTCCTTCCCACTCCCTACCAACACCACCATCACACTACCATCACCATCCCAACCACCACCCTTCCCACACCCTAACACCACCACCACCAACCCAACCACCGCCCTTCCCACTCCCTACCGCCACCACCACCACCAACCCAACCACCACCCCAACCACCGCCCTTCCCATTCCCTACCACTACCACCACCACCACCATCACCCCAACCACCGCTCTTCCCACTCCCTACCACCACCACCCCAACCACTGCCCTTCCCACTCCCTACCAAAACCACCACCACCACCACCACCCCAACCACCGCCCTTCCCACTCCCTACCAACGCCACCACCACACCACCATCACCACCCCAACCACCACCCTTCCCACACCCTACCACCACCACCACCACCACCCCAACCACCCCCCTTCCCACTCCCTACCACCACCATCCCAACCACCGCCCTTCCCACTCCCTACCACTACCACCACCTTTCCCACTCCCTACCACCACCACCACCACTACCATCACCCCATCCACCGCCCTTCCAACTCCCTACCACCACCACCACCACAACCACCACCACCCCAACCACTGCCTTTCCCACACCCAACCACCACCACCACCACCACCACCACCACCCCAACCACCGCCTTTCCCACTCCCTACCACCACCACCACCACCACCACCACCGCCCTTCCCACTCCCTACCACCACCACCACCACCACCCACCCAGCAAGAAGAACTTCATATAATAAGGAAAATGAGCCAGTCAGTAGACTCCGGCCAAGCTGCTCACCAGCTCTGAGTCAGAATCTCACAATACAATTTCTTAATCATATGTAAAAAAAATACTTTTTTTCAGAGTGTGTGTGTGTGTGTGTGTGTGTTTTGATGCGTGAAATAATTTACGGTGGAGCTAGAGATTATATTGAAAAGAGTGATGTTATCGATGGCGATGTTTGAGATCCACCTCAGAATCTAATCAACTCTTCCTTGATCCCTTGTCCACTTTTCCACCAGATTCATTGAAATATAAGTGCGGCGCCCATCCGGGAACCAAACCTCCACACTCTTCCCCGCGCCTCGCTGTGGCAAGGCGCTGTCCACCGCATGGTTCACTGCACTGGATGGCACTACAGGGGCGACTGCCTTCCTGGTATTGATGGTCTGCTCGGTCAGAAAGACCTGGGTTAGTCTACTACTACTACTACTACTACTACTACTACTACTATTACTGCTACTACTACTACTACTACTGGTACTACTGCTACTTCTACTACTACTACTACTACTGCAACGGCCGCTGCTACTGCTGCTACTACTACAATTACTACTACTACTACTACTACTACTATTACTACTACTGCCCTACTACTACTACTACTACTACTGCTACTGCTACTACTACTGCAACTGCTGCTGCTGCTGCTGCTGCTGCTGCTGCTGCTACTACTACTACTACTACTACTACTACTACTACTCTCTGTCAATAAGAAATCTTATTGTGTTTAAACGAAAGTGTTTGAACTGGAGTGATTATAACCTATATTAACCCCATCACTACTGGGACACTCCTCTAAGCTGACTGAAATCCTCTGATATCAACAAGTACAAAATATATAATATGTACTTGGGCTGAAGTGGTTAAACAGCAGTTTTCCTAATATTTACTTAGTCCTAAAATAATACCCTTTGTCAAACCAGGTGAGGCTGTGGTGAAGCCACAGGGCTGCATCACACTGTGGCCAGAACAAGACTAACACCTAATAACTCCACCACCACAGGGCTACATCACACTGTGGGCAGAACAAGACTAACACCTAATAACTCCACCACCACAGGGCTGCATCACATTGTGGGCAGAACAAGACTAACACCTAATAACTCCACCACCACAGGGCTACATCACATTGTGGGCAGAACAAGACTAACACCTAATAACTCCACCACCACAGGGCTGCATCGCATTGTGGCCAGAACAAGACTAACACCTAATAACTCCCTCACCACAGGGCTACATCACACTGTGGCCAGAACAAGACTAACATATAATAACTCCACCAAGCTCAAAACCTTCACTGACAAGACAAGGGAGGAATGGCAAAGGAAGATATCAATTAGGGTGGAAGAATAAGGCTTATATTTATGCTTATGGACAGCCTAGCTGAGTTTTCCCCCAGCACAGGACTCACAAGAGTGGATGGTCCCCAGGTGCACTGCTGTGGAAAACTGACAAGGAGGAAACAAACTGTGCCATAACCTCTGACCAGCCAGAGAGTCAAACTGTGGTGCCAAAAGTTCCCTTAAAGAAGTTTGTGGAGCGAGGTATGAGCGGAATGAGGTGATGGGTCATAGATAATAATGATGGCAATAATAGATGAAATGATGGGAAGATGGAGGGAAGCATGTAATTAAATGCAAATGAGAGAGAGAGAGAGAGAGAGAGAGAGAGAGAGGATTAACTTAATGAAAAACTGATGCTGGAAGTAGGAGACAAAAACAGATTAACCTCCCAGTGTTATTACATCATTTATGGATTTTGGGACATTTGAAGATTAATTACACGTGAAGGAGACGAAAGCAGCCACAGACACTGAGTCAAACTAAGGAGTGAAAAGCAAGATGAAGGAGGCTGGAGGAAGGCATGAGTGGGGGAAGGCAAGAATGGAGAAAGGCATGAGTGGGGGAAGACATGAGTGGGGGAAGGCAAGAGTGGAAAGAAGGCATGAGTGGGGGAAGGCAAGAGTGGAGGAAGGCAAGAGTGGGGGAAAGCAAGAGTGGAAGAAGCCAAGAGTGGAGGAAGGCAAGAGTGGAGGAAAGCAAGAGTGGAGGAAAGCAAGAGTGGAGGAAGGCAAGAGTGGGGGAAGGCAAGAGTGGGGGAAGGCAAGAGTGGGGGAAGGCGAGAATAGGGGAAGGCAAGAGTGGAGGAAGGCAAGAGTGGAGGAAGGCGAGAGTGGGGAAAGGCAAGAGTGGAGGAAGGCAAGAGTGGAGGAAGGCAAGAGTGGAGGAAGGCAAGAGTGGGGGAAGGCAAAAGTGGAAGAAGGGAAGAGTGGAGGAAGGCGACAGTGGGGAAAGGTAAGAGTGGAGGAAGGCATGAGTGGAGGAAGGCAAGAGTGAAGGAAGGCAGGAGTGAAGGAAAGCAAGAGTGAGGTAAAGCAAGAGTGAAGTAAGGCAAGAGTGGAGGAAGGCATGAGCAGAGGAAGGCAAGAGTGGGGGAAGGCAAGAGTGGGGGAAGGCAAGAGTGGAGGAAGGCATGAGTAGAGGAAGGCAAGAGTGGGGGAAAGCATGAGTGACGAGAGAAAGACTGGTTTTAAGAACTGGAAAAACGCTTTGCTGGTGGTTGGCGTGTACAGTAAAAGAGAGGACGATACTAAATATACGGCAAGATATAAAGAATTTCGTTCATTATGATGTACAGTGTTATTCTGAGGCGAGGCTATCCTTCAGTGAATGTAAACAGAAGCTGTGTGGATCACTGAAGACATTTGCTTTACTATGCAGTGAAAAAGAAATACGCCCACCAACCAATTCTGGTGCTTTAAAAGACACGAAAATAACATCGAGGCTAAACGAACAGCATCACTACATGACGATCGACCCCTCACTCCCTGTACCCCAACTCAGCCATTGTGTTTATCAGATATACAGTATATCTAACTGACTGACACACACACACACACACACACACACACACACACACACACACACACACACACAAAATCGACTCGGCATTCTCTCTCTCTCTCTCTCTCTCTCTCTCTCTCTCTCTCACACACACACACACACACACACACACACACACACACACACACACGGGTCAGTGACCACGCCAACCTCTTTCATCACCCACGGGAAATATTTCAGACTAAAATATATTTGTTGGTGAAATGATGACAATGAAATCCGACGAGGACATCCAAAAAATTATGTGTTGAAATAAGTATAAGACAAGGGAGGAATGTGGAGCATAGCCAAAGAATTAGGAATGTGTGAGGTGAGGCAGGGGATGTGGAATGTGTAGGGTGAGCAAGGGGTTGTGGTGGAATGTGCAGGGTGAGGCAGGGGATGTGGAATGTGAAGGGTGAGGCAAAGGATGTGGAATGTGTAGGGTGAGGCAGGGGATGTGAAATGTGTAGGGTGAGGCAGGGGATGTGGAGTGTGTATAGTGAGGCAGGGGATGTGGAATGTGTAGGGTGAGGCAGGGTTGTGGAATGTGTTAGGTGAGGCAGGGGATGTGGAATGTGTAGGGTGAGGCAGGGGATGTGGAATGTGTAGGGTGAGGCAGGGGATGTGGAATGTGTAGGGTGAGGCAGGGGATGTGGAATGTGTAGGGTGAGGGACGGGATGTGGAATGCGTAGGCTGAGGCGGGGGATGTGGAATGTGTAGGCTGAGGAACAGGATGTGGAATGTGTAGGCTGAGGGACAGGATGCGGAATGTGTAGGCTAAGGGACGCGATGTGAAATGTGTTGGGTGAGACAGTGGATGATTGTGTAGGGTGAGGCAGGGAATGTGGACTGTGTAGGGTGAGGCAGGGGATGTGGAATACGTAGAGTGAGGCAGGGGATGTTGAATGAGTAGGGTGAGGCAGGGGATCAGGAATGTGTAGGGTAAAGCAGCGGATGTGGAATGTGTAGGGTGAGGCAGGGGATGTTTTTTGTGTAGAGTGAGGCACGGGCTGTGGAATATGTAGGGTGAGGCAGGGGATGTGGAATGTGTAGGGTGAGGCAGGAGATGTGGAATATGTAGGGTGAGGCAGGGGATGTTGAATGTGTAGGGTGAGGCATGGGATGTTGAATGTGTAGGGTGAGGCAGGGGATGTGGAATACGTAGAGTGAGGCAGGGGATGTTGAATGAGTAGGGTGAGGCAGGGGATGTGGAATGTGTAGGGTAAAGCAGCGGATGTGGAATGTGTAGGGTGAGGCAGGGGATGTGTTTTGTGTAGAGTGAGGCACGGGCCGTGGAATATGTAGGGTGAGGCAGTGGATGTGGAATGTGTAGGGTGAGGCAGGAGATGTGGAATATGTAGGGTGAGGCAGGGGATGTTGAATGTGTAGGGTGAGGCAGGGGATGTTGAATGTGTAGGGTGAGGCAGGGGATGTTGAATGTGTAGGGTGAGGCAGGGGATGTTGAATGTGTAGGGTGAGGCAGGGGATGTTGAATGTGTAGGGTGAGGCAGGGGATGTTGAATGTGTAGGATAAGGCAGGGGATGTGGAATGTATAGGATGAGGCAGGGAATGTGGAGTGTGTAGGGAGGGGAGGAAAAAAAAAAAGGAGAAATAGTATGAAGGAAATATATGAAGACGAGGAAGAATAACGACTAATAAAACCATGAAAAATCTGAGCATTGTGAAAGTCAAGAGGGTCCTGGACGCTCCACTCCTAGCAGCGTTAGCCAGGTGTGAACATGAAAATATCAAGAGGCAAATATACAGGTGCGACGGTCGTCTGACCATTACCGTCAGAAACCTAACGTAAAGCTGGTGGGAAAAATTTGATTAAAGGATGGAGTCATGAAGAAAGGGTCAAGGTCAGAAGTTAATAAAGGCTGTTTCAGGTTAGACGATGTGAGATGAATTTCCTGATAAAAAGTCTTTAGTGCTCGGCTCTATCATACAGTACACCGATACGTTGTACAGTCACCTTGACCAATACCTTCCCGCCAGTCCACACTGTGACATATATACCTAGTTTATCACAACAAACGACCGGTATTAGTGCCCAAGAAGGTGTGTGGCGACCTTTTTTCACACACACACACACGCACACTGTTACGGAACAGAGAAAGATAATGTACACATAAAGTGAGAATACTAAAAATCACGACTGTCCCGTAAAGTTCCAGGTTCAAAACAAAAGAGTTAGGTAAAATTACAAGTTAAAGTTTAATGCTCAAACTAACAACAAAACATTCAGGACTCATAAGGATAATGTAATGGCAAAAAACAGGATAAATATATGGTTAACTGCAATAGCCTCTATTAACACGAAATTAGCATGAGTAAATTTATCTAAGTCAGCCGTGATAAAATGAAAAATACTAGATAATACTCAGTGAATGCAAGATATATTATTACAGATACAAAATATTATTAATAATGGCTGACAGTAAAACTTTACATTAAGCACAAAAACCTCACTAGGCCTACGAATTAACACCTTATGCTATACAGTACAAGAAAAAAATGTAATAACACTTATACTCAAATTACACAGCTGCTAGATGGCTGGAGACTTCCTGAGCACTCATAATAATAACAACTGTACAGGGGAGGACAGAGATGTCAACAAAATGAGGAGTAGATCTAAGTGGCAATTAATGTAGAGACTGAGCTCATTATATTGGGGCCGGCAGAGCTTGATACAACTTGTAAGAAGGACGTGCAAATGAAGCCATGGGGACAAAGAGTTGACAATCCTGCTCTGAACAACAGAAAGAACGACTTACTCTACTATAAGGGTAGAAGGGGGAGTGAGGTAGAACACGCTCGTGATCAAACATGCAGCATACTGTACGTTAGAATTACACAAAGGATGATGAAATCATAGGCTATGTAACCCCCCCCCTCAAAGAAAAAGAAATTTACAAAGGAAATTTCTTATTACTCTAAAATAATCTGTCTAAAGTCTAGATAAGCAATCTGCAATAACATTTTCTTTCCCCTTGACATGTTGTATGTCTAATGAATACTCCTGAAGAAGTAGACTGCATCTTATCAATCTCTGATTTTTATCTTTAAACTTACTAAGAAATTTCAGTGGGTTATGATCGGTATAAATGACTATGGGGTCAAAACCAGAACACAAATAAAATGAAAAATGCTGTAAACCCAAAATCAAGGCCAAAAGCTCTTTCTCAATAGTTGAGTAGTTCTTTTGAGGAGGAGTGAACTTCTTATTGTAATAAGATACAGGGTGTTCAATACACTGATCATCCTCTTGCAGCAAAACAGCCCCAGCTCCTGTATCACTTGCATCAACAGCCATCTTAAAAGGCTTAGCAAAATTTGGAGTAGCGAGCACTGGCTGACTTAATAGGATAGCTTTAAGTTTACTGAAAGAGGATTCACAGTTATCCGTCCAGACAAATTTAACTCCCTTTTCCATTAGGTCTGTAAGTGGTGATACAAGAATTGAAAAGTTAAGAACAAATTTCCTGTAATAACCTACCATTCCCAAAAATCTTTGTAGCTCTTTCCTACTTTTAGGTCTGGGAAGATCACTTATAACCTGAACCTTAGCTGCTGGTGGTGCAACATGTCCATCACCAATTACGTACCCAAGGTACTGAGCTTTAGCTTGACCAAACTCACACTTTGACAAATTAGCTACAAGATTAGCCTGAACCAAACGCTCAAGAAATTTACTGACATGGCATAGGTGATCTTTCCAGTTGTCACTGAAGATTAATACATCATCAATATAAACAACACACCCTGCCAAACCCTCTGTTACAACATTCATGAGCTTCTGAAATGTGGCTGGTGCATTCTTCATAACATATGGCATTACAGAACATGCAAAAGTCTTTCCTAATGTTACAAAACATGAGATCTCCCTAGCACGTTCAGTCATAGGTACTTGCCAGTATCCCTTTAACAAATCAAACTTACTTATGTACCTAGCCTTTCCGATCTTGTCTATCCAATCTTCCACGCGAGGGAGAGGGTAAGTGTCTGTTTTGGTTATCTGATTAACACGTCTGTAGTCGATGCAAAGCCTCTGTGACCCACCTGGCTTAGGGACTAGAGTGACAGGAGAACTCCACTCACTCTGATAGGGCTCAATCATCTTGTGGTCCAACAGGTAGCCAAGCTCCTTCTGGATGAGAGGAACTTTCACTGGGTTCACACGGTAAGGAGGCAGTTTAATTGGCTTTGCGTCTCCAACATCGACATCATGCATCAACACAGTGGTTCTTCCTGGAGTGGCACGGAACACTTGCGGGTACTCCTGCAGTAATGCCGAAAACTCCTGCCTTTCCTCAGGAGGTAGATGAGAAGGCTTAGTCTGGAGATCATTCATGATACCAGGATTCTTCCCCAAACTATCACTCAGGCTCATGCTGCATGGGAGAACTTCACTTGCAGACTCGGGTGGAACAGCTACAGTGCAGACTGGGTTATTTTCGTCCCGCCTGTGATATAACTTTTGCATGTTGATGTGACAAAGTTGCTTGTTCTTTCTACGATCTGGTGTGGGATGACATAGTTGACATCACTGAGTTTCTTCTCCACGAAATAAGGACCACTAAACTTGGCTTGAAGAGGTTGCCCATGCACTGGTAGCAGAATCAAAACCTGATCTCCTGGCTGAAAGTGGCGTAACCTGGACTTCTTATCATACCAAGTCTTAATCTTCTCCTGAGCAGCTCCTAAATTCTCTCTCGCCAGCTGTAAAGCAGTGGACAGCCGTTCTTTGAACTTCATCACATACTCCAGCAGGTTGACGTCATCTTCCTCCGACAGCCAGCATTCCTTGAGTAACTTAAGGGGTCCTCTTACTTCATGGCCAAACAGTAGTTCAAAAGGTGAGAAGCCCAGTGATTCATTTGGAGATTCTCTTGCGGCAAATACAACAAATGGAAGACCTTTATCCCAGTCTTTCTGATGTTCCTAACAGTATTTCTTGAGCATCGATTTGAGTGTTTGATGATACCTCTCCAACGCTCCTTGGGTCTGGGGATGGTAAGCTGAAGACGTGATCTGGGTGATGCCCAACTCTTTCAGAGACTGCTTGAAAACATTTGACATGAAATTACTTCCCCGGTCTGACTGTACCCCTTTGGGCAGACCAAACTTTGTGAAGAACCCCAGCATTTCCTTAACCACATTCTTTGCTGAGATATTTCTAAGTGGAATGGCTTCAGGATAACGAGTAGCCATATCAATCAGGGTCAACACATAAGAAAATCCTGAAGAAGTCTTAGGAAGAGGGCCCACAATATCCACCAACACACGGGTGAATGGCGCCTCAAAAGGAGGAATGGGAACTAGAGGTGCAACCTTTTCGGTCTGATTACACTTCCCCACAACTTGACAGGTGTGACAAGACTTACAATACCAGGAAACATCCCTGAAGATACCTGGCCAGTAGAAGTGTTTCAAAATGCGTGCCACAGTCTTCCTCACTCCAAGGTGTCCTGCCAAACTGGAATCATGAGCCACTCTAATGATATCCTGCCTACAAACACGAGGGATGACAACTTGATATACAACCTCCCACTCACAGTCGGCTGATGCTGTTGGGGGTCTCCACTTCCTCATAAGTACTCCTGACTTTATATAATAACAAGTAGAAGCACCAGCTTACTCTTCCTCACTGCAAGCAGAGTTAGCTAGACCTTTCAACTCAGGGTCAGCAACCTGAAATCTACCAACTCTTGACGAGACAAATTATCAACACTACGGGGTACTGCCTCATCTGGTGAGTGGTCCAAATTAGCAAGAAAAGTGTCAGCTAGGATAACATCATCATCATTATCCTCTAAGTCACCAGTAACTTTAGACTTAGCCCTAGTGACAGCACATGCAGGGAACACATCAGGGACATCACAATCCTGAGTCGCAGCCACTGGCTCACCAGACAACTGAGGAGCTGGACACACTTGACTTCCACCAATATCATTTCCAAGTAAGAAAGTTACACCTGACATTGGGAGTGTCTCAACCAACCCAACCATAACGGAACCATTAACAAAACCAGACTCTAAATTCACTCTGCACAGAGGGACAGAGAAGTAATTATTCCCTACACCTTGTAAGATTACAGTTTCATCAGAGGAATTAACATTAGAGCCTAGAACACTGGTCAGCATAAGGGATTGGCAAGCACCTGTATCACGATATATTTTAACTGATTTCCTGTCATTACTGTCCAGAGGACTGACAAAACCATCAGACAGGAAATTAGCACATGAACTCTTGAGAGTGTCACCCACGTTACTGCTCAAAAGAGGAGCTCCATCATGAGAATTTAAGTTACCCCTCAAAGCAGGTTCAGTTAACTGAGTTAAGGAATTCTGTAAACTCTCAAGGGTGGACACTAGACCAATTGACTGAATATTTAAAGACTCCTTTTTGTTCACATCACGCTGTCTTCTGAAACATTTCTCCGTAGTATGACCAAGCTTACTACAATAAGTACATTTACTTTTCTGAAATCTAGAGGTGAAGCTGGTATTTACCTCCTGAGAAACATCATCTTTATTCTCTTTCCCGTTACCTGTACTCTGAGTAGAGGCAACGTACTTACTCTCAGCTTTACCTTTTTGTTTAGAATATCTCTTGTGAGTGAGAACATATTCATCAGCTAAAACTGCAGCATCAGACAAATTATATATTCTTTTCTCATCAAGATATAGGCTTACATCTTTATTAATACACCTTTTGAAGTCCTCCAGCAAAATCATCTGCTTAAATTTGTCAAAATCAGAATCCACATTCTTAGAATTTAACCACCGCTCTAACAGATCTTCTTTGATTTTTGCATACTCAACATGGGATTGCTTATCTTGCTTATAAGTTGTCCTAAATTTTACTCTATAGGCTTCAGGAACAAGCTCATAGGCCTTAAGAATCAAGCTCTTAACTACATCATAATTATCAGATTGATCCTGAGGCAAAGATGCATAAGTTACTTGAGCTTTACCGGTGAGAACAGTTTGAAGGAGTACTGGCCAATACTTTTTGGGCCAATTAAAACCTGTAGCTACCCTCTCAAACAACTGAAAATACTTTGTTAAATCAGATTCATTAAAAGGAGGGACAAGTTTAACATTTTTAGCCACATCAAAATCATCAGAGCTAGATGATCCAGTTCCACCTTGTTTCATGCGATACTCATGGTCTGCCTGAATCCTAGCAAGTTCAACTTGTGCCTCAGCCTCCTTAGCTTTTGCCTGAAATTCAGCCTCCTTAGCACGAGCCTCCTGCAGGGCTAGCTGTAACTTAGCTAATTCAATCTGCGTTTGCTCATTTGGAGGAGTTACATTAAACAAGCTTTCATTAATCATGTCAACAATTTGATCTTTAGAATGATGAGAGCGAACTGCAATTCCCAATTGTTGAGCAACAAGCTTAAGTTCATTCTTTGTTCTGTTTTCTACATCACACACTGTTTGCACATTTGACAAAAAAATCTTTGGCTTCATCAAGCGTAGTAATAGTAGACATCATGAATAAATCACAGTCACAAAATATCAAGCAATATCCTTATGATAATATCCTGAATATCCTGATAAGAGGTCGCCAAATTTATGTTACGGAACAGAGAAAGATAATGTACACATAAAGTGAGAATACTAAAAATCACGACTTTCCCCGTAAACTTCCAGGTTCAAAACAAAAGAGTTAGGTAAAATTACAAGTTAAAGTTTAATGCTCAAACTAACAACAAAACATTCAGGACTCATAAGGATAATGTAATGGCAAAAAACAGGTTAAATATATAGTTAACTGCAATAGCCTCTATTAACACGAAATTAGCATGAGTAAATTTATCTAAGTCAGCCCTGATAAAATGAAAAATACTAGATAATACTCAGTGAATGCAAGATATATTATTACAGATACAAAATATTATTAATAATGGCTGACAGTAAAACTTTACATTAAGCACAAAAACCTCACTAGGCCTACGAATTAACACCTTATGCTATACAGTACAAGAAAAATGTAATAACACTTATACTCAAATTACACAGCTGCTAGATGGCTGGAGACTTCCTGAGCACTCACAATAATAACAACTGTACAGGGGAGGACAGAGATGTCAACAAAATGAGGAGTAGATCTAAGTGGCAATAATGCAGAGACTGAGCTCATTATATAGGGGCCGGCAGAGCTTGATACAACTTGTAAGAAGGACGTGCAAATGAAGCCATGGGGACAAAGAGTTGACAATCCTGCTCTGAACAACAGAAAGAACGACTTACTCTACTATAAGGGTAGAAGGGGGAGTGAGGTAGAACAAGCTCGTGATCAAACATGCAGCATACTGTACGTTAGAATTACACAAAGGATGATGAAATCATATGCTATGTAACAACACACACACACACACACACACACAAAGTAATTACTAGTTACAGTGATAAGTGCTGGGAAGAAAATTATGATGAGCATCTATAATTTTTAAGCAATAAAACACACACACACACACACACACACACACACACACACACACACACACACAGATTTCATTCTTTCACCAACCTAAATTGGCAAAGGATTCAGTTCACGATAAAACATCAGGCAAAGGCAGGACACCCACCTGTCTGATGCCGCTTCCGTCACTTCTAGCTCACACCTGACCCTCCACCTTTTCTGTTTATTTCTTCCCCCAAGCCGAAAGTTGTGGCTGGGACTGCATACAGAGTGATAATGTTAACACCACCGGACTAGCTTCAGACTCTGGAATGTCATGAGTATCATAAACCACGAGAGAAAGCGGAAGCAACAGAACTATCAAGCTAAGTAGGATCAAAAATAATGTACAACGTATAAACATTTACGTACCTGGCGGATAAAAGTTGGGACAGGAGGATGGCTCAAGGGATGAGCAAAGAAAGAACAATACAAACAAAACAAGCAGCTGAAAGTGAGTCAGAATACAGTGGGCCATGAAACTAGATAACTCTCTGACATCGGCTTACTCCTTTTATAATTTATTCTGATTGACGTAAAGTCCATTTTTCAGAAAAGGAGATTCGTACTGACAAGTGATAAGTGAACGTGTGAAGCTGAGGGACTGGATGTTGAAAACTGATGAAAATCTAGGGCGGAGATAGAAAACTTGGCATGACTGAAACAGATAGGTGGACAGGAAGGTGAACAAGTACTTAGGAATCCCACTGAAAATGTATACTATTTGTGGTCTCACAGACGTTGCAATAAGTCATAAGACTCAGTGAAATAGATATATCGATGATATGCAAGGACAGCAGTATAACCTGGACCTGCAGCTA
This sequence comes from Coenobita brevimanus, assembly GCF_032717465.1. NCBI lineage: Eukaryota > Metazoa > Arthropoda > Malacostraca > Decapoda > Coenobitidae > Coenobita > Coenobita brevimanus. Next base: position 25,777,114 of record NC_137026.1, read on the forward strand.
CTGGGGAATACTGCAACTCAGGAACAGGCAAGCAGCAAGAGTGGTGGTGTGGGAGGGAGGGCAGACAAGAATGGTGGTGTGGGAGGGAAGGCAGACAAGAGTGGTGGTGTGGGAGGGAGGGCAGACAAGAGTGGTGGTGTGGGAGGGAGGGCATATTAGTGTGACTGCTACCGAGGGACCTGGGTCACACATGGGAAGGATTAAACAAAAGAACTGGGACACTACCGAAGCCTAGCTTTATTGTTAGTGCCACAGGGATAAACCTAAATACATAACACAACACAGGCACACACAGCCCTACAACACCTTAAGCAGATACCTTAACCTTGCTCATTGTCCCATGCGAAATATTTTATGCTGGAAAACAAACTTAAATTAAACAAGCGGTGCCAGGTACAACAAACCTCGCCCGACATGCGTCTGACCTTTGAAGGTCACTCACAAAGTTATAGAGTCAAATGAAAGCCCACGAGAGACTTCCTACATCTTCTATCTATCTATCTATTGCCAGACGCCTCAATCCCGTTTGGGGTGGCCACAAACAAATCGCCTCCAAGTCGCCCTGTCCCCCGCCATTTCACTCCCCTGCTCCCAACTCACACACCCCTCTCTCATATACCTCTCCACCCCATCTTTCCGTCTCATCCTCGGCCTCCCCCTCCCTCTCTCCCCCTCCACCTCACTCACATACACTCTCTTCGTCAGTCTTTCACCCTCCATCCTCTCCACATGGCCAAACCACCTCAGTGTGTTCCTCATAACGCTTCCTATCACATCCACATCAACACCACAACGCTCCTTTATATCCTCATTCGTCAGCCTGTCTCTCCATGTGACTCCACAGGCTCCTCTTAAATAACTCATTTCCACGGCTCTCACTCTTGACTTGTGTCCTTCCAACAACGTCCAAGCTTCCCTTCCGTACGTTAGAGTTGGTATCACAATACTGTCATGTAGTAACTTTTTCACTTCCATGCTCACTTCCTTGTTTCCTATCACTGCTTTCAAAGAACCAGCAACCTTTCTTCCCTGCTGTACCCTTTCAAGCACTTCACCCTCCAAACCTCCATCCTTACTCATCACACTACCCAAGTACTTAAACGTACTCACATTTTCCAATTCCTCACCATCCAACCTCGCTGTACATTCACTGACTTCACCTCTCTCAAAGACCATCACTTTACTCTTCCCTACATTCACCTTTAGATTCCGTTTCTTACACACTCTCTCAAACTCATCCACCAAGCCTTGCAGCTCCCCTTCGTCTTCACTCAACAACACGGTATCATCTGCAAACAACAGTACAGGGAGTTTCCAAACACTATCCTCTCTCACCAGGGCCACTTCAACATCCACTACCCTACCTTGTACCTCTTTTATTACCCCATCCATGTACAGATTGAACAACCATGGAGACATGACACATCCCTGTTTCAACCCAACTTTCAAAGAGAAAAATTCACTTAGTTCACCATCCACACGCACTGTAGCCTTCGCACCATCGTACATACTCTTCACAGCATTCAACAACTTCCCATCTATTCCATATATTCTTAACACTTTCCACAATCCTTGTCTATCCACCCTGTCATATGCTTTCTCCAAATCCATGAAAGCCGCATACAACTTCTGTCCCTTCTCTAGAAACTTTTCCACTAAAGATCTGAGAATGAATATCTGATCTACACAACCTCTTCCCTTCCTAAAGCCTCCCTGTTCTTCTCCAACTAATTTCTCTGTTCTTTCTCTAACTCTGTCAATAAGTATCCTACCATACACTTTTCCTATTATACTAAGAAGACAAATGCCCCTATGATTACCACACACTTCTTTTTCCCCTTTTCCTTTGTACAAGGGAATAATTATACCTGACTTCCAATCCTCCGGGACTCCACCTTCCTCCCAGGCCAATCTGCACATCTTCCACATCCATTCTACTACTATCTCTCCCCCATGCTTCAGCATTTCACCACACACTCCATCAATTCCTGGGGCTTTCCCTGATTTAACTTTCTTCATTGCTTCCACAACTTCTATCCTACTGATTTCTTCCTGTCTTCTCACCTCCCTCCTTCTCCCAGCCATTCCCCAGCCACTTATACTTGCATTACTTCCATCCTCCACGTTCAACAATTCCTTAAAGTGTTCTCTCCATCTGCTCACTTTTTCTCCCTTCTCCACTAGTAATCTACCATTTTTATCTTTCACTCCCCTGCTAACTTCACTTCCACCCTGTCTTACTCTTTTCACCTCTTTCCAGAACATTTTCTTACAGTCCCTCCACTTTACACTCAAATTCCTTCCAAATTCCTCATCCACTCTCTTCT